>NW_005871083.1:3229145-3248840 GCF_000147115.1 Myotis lucifugus | reverse complement strand
CGCAACCTCCCCATCCTGCCCTGCTCTGTGCATGATGGGGCGGCCGCCCCAACTCCCCCAATCGGCCGGGCTGGGGGACCCCCCTCCTTCCCCCGAGTGCACAAATTTTTGTGCACCCGGGCCTCTAGTAATATATATATACACACACACTCACACACACACACACACACACACACACACACTATAGGCCTGGTGCACAAAATTCATGCACAGGTAGGGTCCCTAGGCCTGGCCGGCAATCAGGGCTGATCTGTGGGGCAACAGGTGGGGCAATGGGGGGCAGTGGGCAGCTGGCACCCGCCTTGGTTGGCCTGGGGCCTGCAGGCTGGGGGAAGCTCCTGTGTTTAGCATCTGCCCCCTGTTGGTCAGTGTGCATCATAGCGACCAGTTGTTCTGCCATTTGGTCGATTTGCATATTAGGCTTTTATTATATAGGATTTGTTTATTGTCATAGAAAAAGTTTATGGTGTTGAATTTTGCCTCCCCCAAAGATAGAACCATATCATTATACTCATTTTTTGTGAATGTTATCTTATTTGGGAAAAGGTCTTTGCAGATATAGTTAAGATAAAGATCCTGATAGTAGATTATCCTGGATTAACCACATGGTCCTAAATCCAATGACAAGTGTCCTTGTAACAGACAGAAGACAAAGGGGAGAAGGGCAGGTGAAATTGGAGGTAGAGATTGGAGGGATGCTGCCACAAGTTAAGGAATACCAGGAGCCATGAAAGCTGGAAGAGATGAGGAAGGATTCTCCTCTAGTGCTATCAGAGAGTGCATGGCCATGCTGACACCTTGATTTCAGATTTTTGGCCTCCAGAGCTAGGAGGGAATTAATTTCAATCATTTGTTACAGTAGCTACATGAAACAAATAAATTTACCATAAGAATGAAATAGGAAGTGGTATTCTAGTCCAAGGTAGAAATATGAGAATACGGTATCTAGACAAGGCCGGTTGTCTTTGCTCTAAACTCAGCTGTTTTCTATCACTACTTTGAGCGATTTTTCTCTCCCACCCCTATTTATGACCTATTTATGAGCACTTCACCGATCTCAATCATGGCTGCCACTGCTGGTGGCTTGTTTCCACTTGTGCCAGAAGGCAGGCAGGCCTTTTGTGAGCTGACCACAGCTCTCTTCTGTTTACCAGCCCTTTTGAGGATCTGACTTTTCTGCATCATCATTTTGGTTGCCTATTAGTCTTACTCCCAGATTCAACTCTATACGTCTTGGTTAAAGCAAAGTGAGAAGATAAGAAAGGCTCTCTACTTTTGCTGGTAGCCTGAGTCCTCCAAGACAAGCTCCTTCTATTCAGGAGAAAATTGTACGTGGGAAACTTAAGTTCTCAGTTCACCCACATTGGTCTGTCATTGTACCAGATAGCTTTACTAAGAATACGCTTTTTATCATCTTTGTCTTCTTTGGTCCTTTGTTACCAATCTGTGCTCTTAAAAAAAGCTTTTAATTGAATTTATTGGGGTGACATTGGTTAATAAAATTATATAGATTTCAGGTGTACAATTCCATAGTACATCATCTACATATTGTATTGTGTGTTCACCATCACAAGTTAAGTCTCCTTCCATCACCATTTATTCCCCTTTTACCCTCTTCTACCTCCCCTACCCCCATTTCCTCTGGTAATCACCATACTGTTGTCTGTGTCTATGAGTGTGGTTTTTCTTTCTCTTTCCCTTCACCTTTTTCATCCAGCCCCCAAACTCCCTCCCCTCTGACAGCTGTCAGTCTACTCTCTGTATCTAGGAGTCTGTTTCTATTTTGTTTGTTAGTTTATTTTGTTCATTATATTCCACATATAAGTGAAATCATATGGTATTTGTCTTTCTCTAACTGGCTCATTTCACTTAGGGATCTAGTAGTTCACCTTCTTGATGAGGAATTTATTGAACAACAGATTGAGCAAAACAGAGCAGTTTGGGAAAAGTTGTTCTTCCAATGTTCAGTTCATTAAACCTGCACCAGGCCATTGGTGATCCTAACACTAAGAGAGAGATAACAGGAAGAGAATGCTTTAGGGGAGATCTTCCTAACCAGCAAGGAGTCCTTTAGTGAGTATTCTCAGAGTGCCAGCTTCAGGGATGTACAACTGGTATAGTCACACAGTGCTTAGGTTAGTCTTAAAATTGTTAATAATTTCTGAATGGGGGCCCCACATTTTCATTTGGATTGGGCCCTAAAAATTGTGTAGCTGGTTCTGGTGACTAACATGGGCCTCGGGAAGCTCCTGTAGCAAACTCCCTTCTCCATTGTCTGGCACACCTTGAATTCATTGTTGGTTTATTTTCCTTTTGTTATGATGTGGCCTGAAGGACTTCAGGAAGCAATGCTCTAAGTCAAGCATATAGGCTTAAGAGTGGTTGTAAACTGCAGAGATTTTTGCATACCCCCTACCCTTGGAGATACTTTGCAATATCTGGAGACGTTTTCAGTTGACACAACTGGGGGCTGCTACTGGCGTTTGTAAGTTGAGGTGTGATGCTGTTAAACATCCTATAATACTCAGGACATCCCCCACCACAAAAATTATTTGGCCCCAAATGTCAATATTGCTGAGGTTGGTAAACTCTGGGTTGGAGCCCAGCCACTCAAAGGCTACCCTTTCAGAAACACTGAGGGCCTTGTTGGAAATGCAGAATTTCAGGCAACACCCAGACTACTGGTGTCATAATTAGCTTTTTAACAAGATCCCCAGGAAACTTATAAACATCAACGTTTGAGAAGCACTAGGCCTGAGCAAAATAAATGTACCTGGTTTATTATGTTTAAGTGTCTGCAAGGTTTCTGATTGGATGACTGTACTTCAGAGTTAGAAATCCCAAGTTTGAACAAACAAGGAGAGTGTGGCTTGAGGGAGGAAAGCCTGAAAAACAAATACAGCACAGAGCAACAGGTCTAGAAGGCAAGGCAGGAGAGGAGGTAGGGGAAGAGTCCCCAGGGGAGCCAGGAAGGCCGAAGACCAGAGGAATGCAGTAGGAACAGTAATATGAGAAATGGGATGAGGCCAATGGTTCCTCAGATCATGGAGACCTAAGGAGGGTTTGAATCTCACTTGCATATAACTCATTGTGTGAGGTGGGTAGAGAGGCTTTTTCTAAAGGAACCACAATGGTGGACATATGCATTTGTGACCATCAGAGACCACTCTATGTCTAGTTGTGTGTCTACTGGACTCAGGATGTGAGCACTGCTAGAGTCTGCCAATAATTGCTCATGCTGCCATAACAGTACCACAGACTGAGGGGCATGAACAGAAGAAATTTATTTTTTCACAGATATCTTCTCCCCATGTCCTCACATGGTCTTCCCTCTGTGTTTGTGTCCTAATCTTTTCTTACAAGGATATCAGTCATTGGATTAGGGCCCACCCATATAACCTCATTCTAACTTACCTATTTAAAGGCATTATCTCCAAATAGTCATATTCTGAGATACTGGTAGTTAGGACTTTAACATATGGTGTGGTGGCAGACACAATTCAGTCCACTGCCCTCTGCTTCCAGGTACCCTTCAACATTAAATTCTCCCACTCATCTTCACTGGGCTCTCTTAGTCACCAATTTTGGGCCTTTTCCCATATGATTCTCCCCATTTAGCCTTGAGGTTCATTAGTTCCTGGGGAGCCCAGAATCCTATTGAGTATTAAGCATATGAGCTCTGAGCTCCTGGAAAACAAAGTTAGTTGCAAGCCAATACTTTACTCTTCCCTCCAGAAAGCATTTCCTTTTTTTCTGTGGGTGCACCACACTATATCAAGGGTCCCCAGGTTAACCAGGACAATTATTAGTAAATGGTTGGAGCATGGTTGCCTCAAGGTTTTGGTAGATAGGTCAAAGGAAGATGAATGCAAATACATTTTTGAAAGCATACTGCAGCTATTGTTGGGTATAATGAAAAGTCATTAAGCATATTAGCTGCTGATTTTATACCAGTAATCAAGTGCTAACATTTTCTGGATGATAACCTAAGTAACAGAAGTTATTGGCCATTTGCAAAACATGTTTAAACAGAAAAGATTCAGAGACAAGAAGTGTCTCTCATTTTAATTATGCTTTTGCATCATAAAAACCTCATGAACAATGCTTTTCCAAAGCATAATAGATGTGGAGCAGCTGTAGAAAACATCTCACTTCCTTTGTTTGGAAACAACATTTTACATTTAGAAAGGAAAATTCTGTCCAGTTGATTTTATTCCAAGAAGAGGGTGAATCTGAGAGAGCAATCTCTGCCGTCTGAGGAATAGCTATTCATGTCCATCAAACATTGGTAAAACTCTAGAGGGAATGGTTTGAAATTATGCTTGTTTTTTAGCAGTGCTGCTTCTTCCAGGTCTCTGGGTGGCTTCTGAGTCTACAAGGGAAGTTGGACTACTGAGTATGACATCTTGCCCTTCATTACCTAGGAGCATACTTCCATGTTTCATGAGTGGAGGGAGAACTTCTTATTTTCTTCCCTTTTCCTGAGACTTTCATAGACAATCAGCATGAGCCCAAACTTGTTTTTTCTACATGGCTAAAAGAAAATTACTCATCATTCCAAACATCACATTGGCAGCAGAACTACCCCAGTGCCTGAGCTGATCATACTCAGACTTTTCAAAATTTTTAGATATGACTCTGTGGCCAATGAACTCTGTGTTCAGTGGGCCTAGTAATGGCCAACATTATAATGGAACTTCTGAAGCACAGCATTCCCTACATCTTTGTGTTCACTGCCTTCAGAGGACAAGCCATCTGTCTTTATCCTGTGTCAGTTAGCTAGTGCCATGTAACAAACCATCCCCAAATTTAGTGGATTAGACAATAACCATACACTACTTTCCGCGAGTAACTGGTGGCTGGTTATTGTAACTGATCAGGGTCAGGTGTGGGGCTCACTAATACTAACACTAACACTAACACTAATAGTAATACTAATACTAATACTAATACTAATACTAATACTAATACTAATACTAATACTAATAAATACTAATACCTCTGTGGTCAGTTAGCAGGTCTGTTTTGAGGCTAGTTAGTCTACAATGACCTTTGTTGAGATAAATCACTTTTTTCCCCAAGTGTCTCTCTCATTTCTCCTACAGGTGAGCCTGCACCTATTCTCATGGCAGTTGCAAGGGTTCGAGAGAGGAAACAGAATTGCTTAAGTACTTTATCAGGCCTATGGCCCCAATAGCCACAGCAAGTTACCAGATAATTAGAGGTTCTACTAAAGACCTAGATTAAGGAGGCATGAAAAATTAGTGTCTCAGTGCAATCAGTTTAGGCATAATTCCCTGCTCTTTTTTTTTTTTTAAGATTTATTTGTTGATTTGAGAGAGAGAGAAACATGGATAAGTTGTTCCACTTATTTATTCATTCATTGGTTGCTTGTTGCATGTACCCTAACTGGGGTCAAACCCACAACCTTGATGTATCAAGAGAACACTCTAACCA
Source organism: Myotis lucifugus (assembly GCF_000147115.1). Classification (NCBI taxonomy): domain Eukaryota; kingdom Metazoa; phylum Chordata; class Mammalia; order Chiroptera; family Vespertilionidae; genus Myotis; species Myotis lucifugus. The sequence goes on along the minus strand of NW_005871083.1, from coordinate 3,243,383 downwards.
ACTGGACTACCTGGCCAGGGCCCTCCGTTATATAGACTGTCCATGGATCACATTCAGTTACCCAGTCTAACTGAGGTTCGACTGGCCTGAGTCAGAGTAACCAACATTGCTCTGTTTATCTTCCCTCCCTTCCTAAAGGGATGATATTTTACCCTTTGTTGCCTCTTTGTTGCCACGTGGAGGAACAGGTATGCTTAGAGTCATGAGACCATGGGCACCTCAGGATAACAGGCAAAAATTGCATCTTCCAAGCCTGTAACATGTTGGGAACTGAAACAGTGGGAAAAAGCAAATTCTGTATTTCCAAGGTACAGCTAAATTAAACTCAGATTTATCATTGACCAAAATCTCCCACCAGAAAGGCCCTTGCTCCTCACTTCGTGTGGATATTTGCCTCAATCACACCTGAGTTATTTTGCCTTCCTTGCTTGGTACTGATAAACCATCTTTAGTGAACTGGTGAAAATCTGAATTGTCAACCAATATGTTGGTTGACAAATATCTGAGCAGTAGACATGTTTCAAAATAAGGAGCTCTTTGGTTACCTTTCTTGAGGTGAAAGAATTTTCAGACTTCTTAGTACACAAATTCAATGTACTTCATTCATCCATGGAGTATTGGATCTAGGAAGGCTTATTAGGTGTTTTGTCTACTTGCTCAATGTCTATTTATCTCTCCAAATTGTGCCTAACTGTTCCCTTCTCTATTAAGTGTTCCTTGAATAGTTATAATTAGCCAACCCCCATGTGTATGACCTAACACACTTGTATATAGACTTTTAATTCTTTTTTATTTATTTGTTCACTTAATATATATTGAATTCTTTCTATGTGCCGGGTACTCTTTTTTATTGTTTAAAGTATTACATATGTCTCCTTTTCCCCCAGTTGATCCCCCACCCCTGCCACTCTTGCCCCTCCCCGGACAAGATCCCACTGCCCCAATGTCCGTGTCCATTGGTTATACAAATATGCATGCATACAAGTCTTTTGGTTGATCTCTTACCCCCTCCTCCCCCCTGCCTTCTCTCTGAGGTTGGATGTTCTGTTCAGTGTTTCTTTGTCTCGGGATCTATTAAGACCTTTGAACAAAAGCAACGTCTCCACTCTCATGGAGCTTATATTTGGAAGGGAGGTTCCATAATGAATAAATAATCAAATAGATATGTACTATATCAGATGCTAAGGAGAAAAATAAGGTTGGGTAAGGGGCAATGATGGTATATGTGTGTGGGAGTGTGTGTTTGGGGGGCCATGTTAGACGGTTGGTTAAGAAAGGCTTTTCTGTAAATTGCATTTGGGCAGAGACCTAAACTTCATGAGGGAGTGAGCTACATGGACATTTAGGGGAACACCTCCTAGGGAAAAGGTATAGCACATGGAGCAGGCTTGGCTTTTTTGAACAGCAAGGAAGCCAGTGGGTTTTGATTTAACAGGGAGAGAGTGATGGGGCATGAGAACAGAGAGATAGCAGGGCTTCTAAATGTGTGGGGCATTGTAGGCTAAAGAAACAACTTTTAATTTTGTCCTATGTGGTGTCCCATTGAACAAAACATAAGTGTGGTAGACAGAATAATGGCCCCCAAAGATAGCCCTGTCCTAATTTCTAGAAACTAAACTGTGAGTATGTTTCTTTATATGGCAAAATAAACTTTGCAGATTTGATTAAGATAAGAATCTTGAGATGGGGTGGGTCCATTGTAATCACCAGTGTCCTTACAAGAAGGGTCAGAGTTAGAGATGGAGATGCAAGGTCAGGAGCAGAGGCTGAGGTGATGCAGGGCCCTGAGCCAGGGAATGAAGGCAGCCTTTAGAAGCTAGAAAAGTTATGGAACAGATCCCATTCTGGAGCCTCCAGAAAGAACTAGCCCCACTTATATCTTCATTTTAGTCAGTGAGACCTATGTCAAACTTCTGACCTCCAGAACTGTAAGGTAATCAGTTTATGTTGCTTTCAGCCACTTAGTTTGTGGTAATTTTTTACAGTGGAAGTCACTAGAGGGTTTTGAAGAGAACTGTGATATGGCCTGACTTATATTTAAAAAGAAAATTCCCTGGATACCTATGTGGAGAATGTAATGAGGAAGGCCAAATATAAGTGTTTGCAAGAGTTCAGAGAAGAGATAATGGTGCTTGACCGTAGGTGGTAATGGTGGAGAAAAGTGCTGGAATCACCACGTGTTTTAAAAATGGACTCCATATGACTGAGTATATAAGAGATTGGTTGCAGGAGCTGGGAGAGACTGAGGGGTAAGGATGAGTCCCAGATCTTGACTTAAGTCCCTGAAAAGAAGGGACTATTATTTATTGAGAATGGTTGGGGGATAAATCAGTTTGGGAGGTTTGGTGTCTGTGGAGAAAGAGAGTGGATCAAGAATTCCATTTGGACATATGTTTGAAGTGTTTGTAAACCATCAAAGGAGAGGTGTTAAGTAGATGACTTTTTAAATGAATTTGGAGAGCATTGGAGTGTTCTGGGCTAGAGGTCTAAATGTAAGAGTGTCAGTGTAAAGATGATCTTTAAACCAATGGGAATGGATGTGATTACCTAGGAAAGAAATGCAGATTGAGGAGAGCACAGGCTGGGGAGGGTGTGTGGGGGCATTCCATGTAGTTTCCTGGGTTAGCAGTACTCCCTCTTGTCTGGAACTCGGGCTGGAAAAGAGAGTTCCACTACAATGTTGGTGTGAGGAATAAATAACTAAGGAGAGTTCTTAGTTACCCATTTCCCTCTATCAGCACTTATTCATAATGGGAAGCCATGGTACTTTCTTAAATAGATGAATAAAATCACATATTTAAGAAAGGCGGCAATCATATCAACATGTATACTATGATACCCTATGGCTGAGTATATCTATGAAAGTGCTTTCATATGGGTTCATCATATAAATAATGATTGTAAGAAAAGGGTAAATACTTGGGGGAGCAGAAGGAAGTGCACTATACGGAGGGAAAGATGGCTGTCAGATTGATTCATTTGCTCTTATTGACTATCTCTGCACTATAAATCTCAGTTGAAGAGTCTCAGTGTATCAAAAATGTGTGCCTGGAAACCCCAAACAAGAGTACAATGGCTCACCAGGGAAGACATTAACCAACCTAAATGCTGCTTTCCTTCCCTGAAGAAATCTCCTCCATCTGTGCCAGAGTCGTTATCTCTGCCTTCCTTGGAAAGGAGGAAATTTGCACTATCAAAAACAGGATTTGTGTGGCCAACCTGACTTCAAAGGTATTAAATGATAAACTTTCCAAATGAAGAACAGAATTAGTTCAAAGTTCTCTCTCCACTTTCTGGGTTAATGGTGATGGAGCTATGTGCAAAACTGTCTGCAGAAAGGTGAGCTAATTTCTTGTACCTTGACCCATAGACATGCTCTAACACGAGTTCTGTTTCAAGATCTGGGCCAAATATTGAGGCTTCCAAGATTTCTAGTACATACAGGTTGTCCCAAAATAAATGTATACACACTTTAACAGCTGATAGTTCAATTCTGAACATGAAATATTCATGTGTGCCTGGAAACCCCAAACAAGAGTACAATGGCTCACCAGGGAAAACATTAACCCACCACCTAAATGCACTGTATTTTAATAAACAGTGCCTTTATAATTATTCCAAGTGTGTGTATATATTTTTGGGGACACCCCATATATCTGTGGGGCAGCTAGGGTTGACTCAGGGGGCTCTGCTCAACATATTTTTATTGTTGGGTCCAGGATGAAGGAGTAGCAGCTGTCTGGGGTGAGATCTCATGTAGAGATTGAAAGTGCTCAGAGGGATGAGTGGAATGACACAATTAAGGCCTTGGTTCAGAAGTGGTGCACTGTGGCTTCCATCACATTTCAATGGCCAACGTGAGTCATAAGACCAAGTCCAATACCCATGCAGTAGGGAGCATACTTTTCCCATGAAGGTTGGGGAAAGGGAATGAATATTTACCAAATGATAAGCTAATCTTTATAGAAAGGGATACTCATATTTCTGTTTTATGGGAAAACTGAAACACAGAGAGATCAATGTCATGTCTGTGCAATATTTCTCAGTTGAAACTTAGAGAAAGCATTTTGTATTGATTACCGAAATTGTTATTCACTAGGCTATTTTTTTCTTGCATCTCCATTTACTTGGTCACTGATATAGTTATTTTCTAGAAGGGACCAGAGTGACTCTCCTACTATCCATGGAATGCCCAGATGTCAGTGACCAGGTAGTGCCCAGGTCAGGTAGTTACAAGTTGATCAGAATGACCCTCAGATAATTTGGATGATTGCTTATGATTGGATTGCATGGCACAATTTTGAATATTTTGTTTTTCCAAAATCAGTGAGATGTTAGTTAAAACCCTTGTTCCCAAGAGATCAAACCATTACCACTTTATGGCTTGAAGCTATGACAATGTGGCAAACATAATCAATTGTTCAAGGATCAATCCATATTTTCCCAGCTGTCAAGATAGCTGAGAGCCAGTAGCAGTGTGGTCTCAAAGACAGTCTGGTTTGGTCAGCTTGCCCAAAATAATGCAGCCGTGTGTCACATTATGGCCCCATAGTGAAGACTGAGAATTCTTTGTTCCTACTAGATTTTCTCAAAGCCCAGTCTCTGACACTGTATCCCTTTCTTCCTTCATCCTTAAGAAAAAACAATGACAGCTCTACACCTACCTTTGATGTCATGCCTTGGCTGTGCTACTCTTTCAGGAAGGAACATAACCCACATTGTTTTTCCTACCATGTGCATGGACTTGAAAAATAGACCAAAAGAGAAGAAATTGGCTGGCAGTCACATGAGTATGATGAATTCCAGAACACAGGGTCTCAACAGTACCTTTCTACACAAAATCCTTCCAGAGCCCCAAAGACCAGGCTCTGAGAATGGGCTGGCTCCTTGAGAAAAGGCACTTTAATTATTCACCAAAACTCATTTTCTTTTTCTCCTGAGTACACAGATATTTCCCAGCCTTCCTTGTTCAAGCATGTCAAACTCGCGGCCGGCAGGCTGCATGTGGCCCGCCAGCCACAGGTTTGACATACTTGTCAGCTGAATGGGTTCATGTGACTGAATTATAGCCAATGAAATATGGGCTGATGTGATTGGCGCAACTCCTAGGTCCACTAGATGCAAACCTCTGACATGAACTCTCCACACTTTCTCCCTTTCCATCAGCCAGATGTCCTCAAGAAGGGTAACATTGGGACCACAGGTTAAAGGTGGCAGATTTGCCCTCCAACCAATAAATCCTACTGTGGCCTGTTACATGAATAGTTAGAAACAAAAACAAAAACAAAAACTTCCATTTTGTTGAGCCACTGGTATTTTGGGGTTTAATTGTTAGTAGTTAGTATTACACTAATTAATATGATTTATTTTTTATTCACATACTAAAAAGCTCTCACTTTCCCATGTTTCCAAGGCCTTGATTGGACATGGTGGACTATTTTAGGACCCAAATATGTCCTTCCCATCTCTAAGGCCAAATGAGGGTCCCCATTATCAAGTCTCACATTTTGTCAATGACGAAACTGGTGACAGCTAACATTTATTGAAAACTTATTTTGTGCCAGGCATTTTATATATACTTTATCGCATTTTAACCTGAAAAATCCACTGATGTTTACCATATTCATTTTTCTGTTGAGGAAATCTAGGCTCAGAGAGGCAAAGTAATGTGCCCCAAACTGCACAGCTAGACAAGTGGGGAAGTTAGGAATGAAGCCCAAGTTAGGGGACGCTAGAGCTTGTGTGCTGATCATTAGCCCTTCTGGCTGCCCTCTCTCCAGGCAGCCTCAGACTCCCACTTCTCCTGGCCATCTCTGGAAACCAGGGGCTGCTTTCTTGAGATTCCTGAGTGACTAAGCTCTCCATAAATGGCCCGGCCCAGCCCATCCCTCTCCCAAGAGCCAAGCAGAAGGACACTCCCAGTGCGCCATGCTGCAACACCATTCATCTTCCTGGGGCTGCTGTTTGGAGACAGGCCTCCATGAGCCAGCCCTTTCATTAAAAAACCTCTGCTTGCCCTTTTGCTCACCCACACTGGGGGGCCGAATCCACAGGAGAATCTTTCCCATTCGCCCTAATGATAGAGAGACTGATTACCTACGGCTCTGCTTTGCAGATTGCTGGAGTTGGGAGCAGTGGGGAAACACCATCAAGGCTACCGCGTCAAAGCATGGACTTTCCAGAACAATGATGAATGGGCTTGGAGAGGCCTGTGCGTACTCTCACAGCATAATAAAGTGCTGGCGAGCAGACTCTCGCCAAGAGGGGCGTAGACACTCCTTGCTGTAAGCAGGCCTCCTTTTTCTCTTTCTGGCAGAGGTCTGAGCTCCTGACACTGTCATTCAACCTTGGTATCAGTTTCCAGGAAACAGTTAAAGGCAGCTCAGGGAACCAGCAAGGGCCTGGAAGATGGCTTTGGGTGAGAGGGCAGGACAGCAGTGAGCATAGAGCAGTGTGTCTGAGCCTAAACTCATGGTGTGAGTGTGGAGCTGATCCTATAGTTACAATTGAGGCAGTGTGTAGAGGAGTGGTCAGAAGTCCATCAACCTTGCTTGGAGTGTTTGCTCTATCACTTCTTAGTTGTGAGACCATTCATTTCTTAATCTCTGAAAGACTCACTTTTCTTTTGTGTATGATGGAGATTTTTAGAAGTAATGGTACCTTAAAAAGGTGAGGGCTTGTGCAACAGGCAGAGAAAGTGCTCAGCAGAGTAACAGCTTCTATGATGTCCATCTAGGCCACTACCTCCTAGGCAAAGCTTGTTTGGTCAACAATATTTTTTCCAGGAAACATTAGGGCCTGGGAAGAAAATTATGGAGAAGTCCATTGGGGTTCCTGTGGTCATATTTTGTGTCTGGAGTTCAGAGGGAGAGGCAAAATTAACCTTTATTTTTCTCTGCTGGTGAGAGGCTGTCTGGAGCTGAACGGTCTATAAGTGAGGTTGATGTGTTTTTCCTAGTGAATGAGCTATTAGCTTGCCCCATTTGACCTCAGTTGCCTGTGTCCATCTGCTTCCCATCTGGAGGTGGCACCTTCTTTCTATCATGGGAAAGGTTGGAGAACGTTACTGTAGATGAGGCAGAGGCAGTGAAGAGGGAGAGGCTGACCAGCAAGGCAGTGATAACCACTCGGCTTAGATCCCCAGAAGGTGAAAGGGACCAGAATCTGTAGTGGAACCAGAGGGACTGACTATTGCTATGAAGAAGGACTCATCTTTCATTGCAAGGACCCTTATAAAGCCCTGGCCCATGTAGTTTAGTCTAATGGCAAGTTTGTATTTTTAAAAATCTGGTACAGACAGAAATTCCAGTCTTTCTATATGTTCTCAAACAGCTAAGGGGGTTGCCTTGGTTTGGATTTCCCCAGAGTATAAGGATCCCAAGAACTCTGGTAGGAGGATAGGGAAGAGACACAGATGTGGTAGACTGGAAAATGGCACCCAATAGATTTCCATGTCCTAATCCCTGAAACCTGTGGATAAGTTACATGGCAGTGTCTTTGCAGATGTGATTGTTAATGTTCATGAGATGGGCAGATGATACTAGAATCTAGTATCATCTAGTATCAGTGATGGCGAACCTATGACACGCGTGTCAAAGGTGACACGCGAACTCATTTTTTTGGTTGATTTTTCTTTGTTAAATGGCATTTAAATATATAAAATAAATATCAAAAATATAAATCTTTGTTTTACTATGGTTGCAAATGTCAAAAAATTTCTATATGTGACATGGCACCAGAGTTAAGTTAGGGTTTTTCAAAATGCTGACACGCTGAGCTCAAAAAGTTTGCCATCACTGTCTAGATTATCTGGGTGGGCATTAAAGCCCTTATATTCAAGTATCCTTATAAGAAGGAGGCAGAGGGTGATTTTACACACACAGAGCAGAAGGCAGTGTGTTCTCAGAGGCAGAGGTTAGAGTGATGGGATCACAAATCAAGCAATCCTTGCAGCCACCAGAAGCTGGGAAGATCCTCCCCTAGAGTCTAGGAAGGGAGCATGGCCCTGCTGATACCTTGATCTTGGACTTCTTGCTTTTTTATGGTTTTAAGCCACTAAGTTTATGGTAATTTGTTACAACAGACCTACGAAACTCATACAACAGGGGAGGAAGAATGTTATTCAGGGTGTGTTAATAAATTGGTTTTCTCTGTGGACAACTGGGGCTTAATCCCACTGGGGGCCTCTTGGAATTCTGAGGTCACACCTCCCAGCTGCCTCACCTGAGGGGCAAGAAAGCGTGAGTGTTTATTCACCAAAACTTTTAGTCAATGTTTGGTGGCTACTCTTGGGGGCATCAACTCCCTGGCTCCATGGACTGCTCTTTGCACCATGGGAACGAGCTCTCCACACCAGAGAATGTCCTCAGGCAGAGTAGTAGTTGCAGTTTTCTGCAATAAGAATTTGTCAGCATGGTTGGAATGGTGGGGCGACAGAGTCTACTCTGAAGGCTACCATGGACCCCATCCCCATACATAATCCACTGTGATTAAACTTTGTTTTTTTTCTCCTTGTGTCTGAAATACTCATACAGCCAGCAGCCTCTCACTCTTCCAACCCAGGACTCCCTTTATCACTCATAGTATCGTTGTTCTATCATCTTTGATAACTGAAAACTCTGAGTTGGGAAAGGGGGGACTTGGTGAATTTCTAGAGATGAATATATTTTGGTCCCATTGCAATTATAGTAAGAGGCAAAATGAGAAATGGATTTAGACATAGGATTGCAGAAATGAATTTCCTCCCTGCCACTCCTAACTACAGAAGAGAAACATCACCTGGGCATTCTGATGGCCTACCCTCTCCCCCTGCCATTGCTTCTTTAGAGCATATTTCTCTGGGTTTCAGGTGTATTTGGGTGATGTACTGAGGACATCCAGGAATATTAATTAGCTATGTAGGACGCTTCCCAGGTTACAACTCAGTTTTACAGCCAGTGTTTTAGTTACTTCTGATAATGAAAGAGTAAGAATGGTATTACAACTGTATTAACCATTTTAACCATTAACTGTTATTAATCATTAACCATTATAAACCAAATCCATTTTACAACAGAGAAAACTAAAGCTATGGCTTTGGTATTCAAAGTGTGATCTGTGGACCAGCAAGGTCAGCATCACCTGGGAACTTGCTAGAGCCTAGGCTTCCTCTGGCTCTGTTGACCTAGGTCTTCTTTGCAGGCTTGAGGATAGGGAATGGGGTGACAGAAGTAAACACCCCTATTTTCAGTAGGCTTCTTCTAGGGGTTCCCTCGGGGTCTGAGGCCCCAGGGATGCATTAGGCAAGTCTCTGTGACCTTCCCACTTTCTCTTCCTCCAAGTTGATAGAAGAGGCCTTTTTTTTTTTTTTTTTTTTTTTTTACTGCTGGGCCCAGTCTCCAGCCCTTTGCAATTATATGTTAAGTGGTGGGAAGTCACTACTTGGCATTGTGAGAGTGGGGGAGGACAAAGCCATTTCTAATTTTTATTTGGGGGTGGGAGGAGTCAAGAATTTAGGGTCTTTTTTAGTAAGTGGCTTCCTCTGACACCCTCTTTTTGCCTTCCTCTATCCTGAGACTATATTTTGCTTTGCTTAAATTCGGAAACCCTTGCCACCCCTCTTGGCCCCCTGCTCTGGTAGTGCTGTCAGAGTCTGCTTCCTAAACCTTTCCATGCTCTAAATAATCTCATAAGCTCTTTTGAATTCTCTTGCTCACGTAACATGGAGAAGAGCCGCGTTGTTATGCCAAAGCTGGCTTCTCCCATGAGCCTTTGTCACACAAATAAAATAGATGTTTGCTTTGTTCCCCATGCTCCACTTTTTTACACTCCCTGGCACAGGCTTTTTAACAGAGTTTATTAGAAATGGAAAAGAAAGCCGCTAACGACAGCAAAGGGCGCCTGAGCATTCTCCTGATTCTAGCTCCTGCCCTTCCCTGATGCCTGTGTTTTCGATAATGAATGTCACAGGGGGACTGGGAGATGAATGGGGGCTGCCAATTGTAAGCCATTATTACGCTCAGCTCTTGGGAGCTGGCGAGGGGTGCCACCATCAGAGCTCCCGAGCTGCTGCGACAGGAGAAAGCACTTTTCTTGCTGTTCTCCAATGTCCTCCAACTCAGCTCAAGGTCTTTGTTTGTGATGATGCAGAGGGGGAAAGCACTCAGAGCACCGATACTTGTTTCTGGCTTTGCCACCAACATGCACTGCAATCGGACCACATGACAGAAGCTTTTTGGGTTTTGGTTTCCTTCAGTGTCGAGTGAACCTATAAACTTGTTCTTCCTGCTTCCTAAAGTTGCACTACTTCATCTGTTAAGATATTCTTCCTTGGATTAAGAAACAAGTATATAGTTCCCTCTGTGTACCCCAAGGTTGTCTGCTGTTGGTTGTTTTTCTGCAGGGCTCCAGAGAACAAGGCTAACCTAACTTGATAGGATGATAGACAGATGTGCAAGCACTTAGTAAACTGTCAAGTGCTGTGCCCAAGTGCAATATTGTCAATCTAAAGTGGAATAAAAGCTGGATAATATGGGAAGGAAAGACTGAGGGAAGTGATAGATGGTAGGAAAATAGGCCAGACAATGCAACAGAGATAATGATTGTCTTAGTCATTATCAGGCTGCTGTAACCAAGTATGACAGACCCAGTGGCTTGCAAACAGCAGAGATTTCTTTATTACAGCTCTGAAGGCTGGGATTCTGAGATCAGGGTGCCAGCATGGTCAGGGGAGCCCCTCTCCAAATTGCAGATTTCTTGTATCCTAATGTGGTGGAATGGGCCAGAGAGCTCTGTGGGGTCTCCTTTATAAGGGCACTAATCCCATCTATTATAACTCTACCCTCATAACCTAATCATTTCCCAAGGCCCCACCTCCTGATACCATTACCTTAGTCATTAAAGTTAATAAAACAATTGGGGGATTGGAGGTGGGGGGCACAAACATTCTGATCCTAGCAATGATTGTAAAATGCTTGGTATGAACTTCACCCTGTTTCCTCATCTCTGAACCTACTCTGGGTCATCAGAGTCCCTCTTGGTATGATATAAAACTTATGCTCAATTTTCCAGTCTGGCCTATTTCAGTCATCAGTATGATTATCAGTTTCTTTGACAAATATACTCTACACCTATTAATATAGCCTAAAATTGCAATGGCCATTTTGTTTATGTCTGGTTGTTTTTGTCATTCGTGTTTCATTTCAGACTATTTGAGCTTATGGTCAACCAACGCAGTCCTATCTTTTCTCTTATAAACTGGCATCAATGTGGCTGTCACTGATTCTCCATTACATATGTAGTTTTAAGAGAATAGCTTTGCTCTAATAAATAATGACATTTTAAGTAATTTTAAATGTTGGAAGCTTAAATAAGCATGATGGGTAAGGGTTCAGCCAAGTGGACAAATCCTTGTATGGGTGTCTAGGGACTTAAATGGAATTGGTAAGGTGGTGACCAGAAGCATAGAGGAGAGGGAAGGGGCAGATGGTAAATGCGGGAGCCAGCCTCCTTGATGGCCTCCAGTGATCCTGGGCTCCCAGTATTCATACCCTTGTATAATATCCTTCCACAATGACTCAGAGGGCCAATCAAGTGTGGTGGTTGTTACAGTTTGTCATAAAGGGCATGCAGCTTCCACCCTGGCTTTTTGGATCTCTCCCTCTGGGGGAAGCCAGTCAACATAACAAGAGGAAGCTCAAGCAGCCCCATGGACAGATCCAGGTGAAGAAAAACTATCTCCTACCAAAAGCCACTTTGAAAGCAGATTCTCCAATATCAGGCAAGCCTTTAGATGACCGTCATCTGGTCAATCTTTTGGCCACCAATAGAGATCCTCAAATCAGAATTGCCCTGCTAAACTGCTCCAAAGTTCCTGACCCATAGAAACTCAGATAATAAATGTTTACTGTTGCTTTAAGCCAGAGTTTTGAGGCAGCAGTAGGTAACTAATAGAGGGAGTAAAAGCTTGATGCCAGGGAGAGCTGAAGGTCAAAACCAGAGAAGCCAATTTTTGCTTTCAATCTAAAAGTTTTCACAGAAAAAAGGACCCGGATTTTTAAAAAAAGAAAACTTCAAAGTTTATGAGAACTGCATTGCAGTAAAGAAGAAGGAAAGTAAAATAGTCCTTCCTAGACTACTCCAAGACCCCAGTGGATGCCTGAAATTGTGAATAGTACTGGTTCCTATGTATGCTATGTGTTTTCCTACACATTACACACCTATGACCAAGTGTAATTTATATATCTGGCATAGTAAAAAATTGACAATAATAACATAATAAAATATAATAATTATAACAATACACTATAATAAAAGTTATGTGAATGTCCTCTCTCTCTCTCTCTCTCTCTCTCTCTCTCTCTCTCTCTCTCTCTCTCTCTCAAAATATCTGAGAGCCGATTTGATCACCAAGACAGCTACTTAGTGTACTAAATGACTAATGGGTGAGTAGCATATACAGCATGGATATACTGGAAAAGGGATGATTTATGTCTTGGGTGGAACAGAGGGGATTGGTGAGATTTCAACACACTACTCAAAATGGAATGCAATTTAAAACTTATGAATAGTTTGTTTTTCATTTAATATTTTCAGAGTGCAGTTGATCACAGGTAACTGAAACCACAGAGAGCAAGACTATAGATAAGGGGGACTACTGTACTAACCCTTCAGAAACCTGGGAACTACCACACCCCAGATCCTTCACATATCAAATTACAGGCTTAAAAAAACCCCACAAATACAGTGGAAGGCCTCTGTGGACATTGCCTTGTAGTTGTCTGTGGAGGAGAGATCTTGCAACATCCATGGTGAGAAGAGAAAGCCTCATGAGGCTTGGCAGAGGGGAAGAAGGTGGTCTTTGACATAAGTTAGCAAACTTCAAAAAGGCTTTTTGAAAAGCATACAAGTAATATATCTTTGAAATAAGTCACTATTTTTTTTTGTCCACTGAAACCTGCAGTGTCTCTAATGGATTCTAGCCTTTTTTCCAAGGGAGTAAAGCTTTGAAGATGTATAAAGGGGTCATGGCGCGGGCTGCGTGAAGTAAAGCACTCTGGCTTTCTCATTAGTTGAGATTTTTTAATTTCTGAATATGTGGCATGAAGTTCAGTTGACTTTGGATTGTCATCAGGATGAGGACAAAAATAAAAGCCGGACCATAAGGATCAGGAGCTGGTGGAGCTGGGTGGCCAGGGCCAGGGCTGGGGGCCAAGTGAGAAGGACTTGACAGTTGTTACAAACTGTGCTGCGTTGATATTTTTAGAGGGACTGTAAATCTCTATGACTGGGGCAAGCGATTCTCTGTTCCACCTGGAATTCTCAGGACTTATTTTCCAACAGTTCTGGATGACAAGGCTCTGTTAGTTCTTTCCTGCTTTGAGAGAGCCACACCAGGCAGCCTAGTGTGGGATTTTCACTTTCCTCCAGAGAAAGCCCTGTCCTCCTCTCCCCATGTCTGCCCCTGTGCCATCCAATGGTATATGAGGACTGGATGGAGGGTGCCCATCAAAGCCGATGACACTTAGAATGATTGTTATTTTCAAGATATTAAGTTGTGTTACCTTTTCCATAAGATGGGCCTCTCAATGGCATTTTTATTTTCTGAATTAAAATAAAGTGCAACCAATTTAAGAAATAAATAACATTGGAGAATTTTTTAAAGATAGTAGTAATGCCTTCATTCAGGCACTCAAAAATATTGGTCATTTTTACATTTCCCATGAGCAAATAAAATGACTACAAGAGAGGTATGGCCTAGTCAAGAGTGTTTTGCTGGCAAGAGCTTAAATCCCACTTGAAACAAAACAAGCCAATCAAAGCAAAGCAAATCTAAAGTAAAAAAAAAAACAACACAACAACAAAAAACAAAAGAAGAAAGAAAATAAGAAATTTATTGACAGTTCCATGGGACATAGACTTGACTCATCCCATCTTCTACTCTCCATGGTTCAAATTCCCAAGAGAGAGAATTGGATTGGCAAGAGGGGTTCAGGACCCTTCCCAGGCAGGCAGGGTAGGAGAGCATTGTGTTTGGGGGCCATCTTTATGAATGGCAAAGAGTCATCAGATAGGAGGGCCATGCACTGGACAGACCATCCAGATTATCTCCACACACTTCCACCCTGGTGGGGAGCACTGGTTAGCTCAGCCGTGGGCAAAACTACGGCCCGTGGGCCGGGATCCGGCCCGTTTGAAATGAATAAAAACTAAAAAAAAAAAAAAGACCGTACCCTTTTATGTAATGATGTTTACTTTGAA
>NW_005871083.1:3055617-3228492 GCF_000147115.1 Myotis lucifugus | reverse complement strand
CTATTAGGGGACCAAGCCTGCAGGAATGGCAAGTGGGGGGAACATGCCTGCAGGAGAGGGCAGTTATGGTGACTAGCCCTGTAGGGGAGGGCAGTTGTGGGGAGCAAGCCTGCAGGGGAGGGCAGTAAAGGGTGACTGGGCTAGCAGGGGAGGGAAGTTAGGGGCAATTGGGCTGGCAGGGGAGCAGTTTATGCGTTGATCAAGCTGGCAGGGGAGTGGTTAGGGGCAATTAGGCTGGCAGGCAGGTGAGCAGTTGGGAGCCAGCAGTCCTGGATTGTGAGAGGGATATCTGACTGCCCGTTCGGGCCCGATCCCACTAGGATCAGGCCCGAACGGGCAATCAGACATCCCTCAAGGGGTCCCAGATTGGGGAGGGTGCAGGCTGGGCTCAGGGACACACACTCCTCCTCTGTGCATGAATTTCATGCACCAGGCCTCTAGTAGTTTATATGGAATGCAAATTTAACTGGGAATCCTGTATTTTATCTGGCAACCCTATCCAAGGTTGTCCTTCTCCATTGGAGCTTCCATGGGAAAGGACTTGGGAGAATTTAAATCGAGTCTTACACTAAATTCTCCATGCTCCAGGCTGCTTGTGTCCATGTGCTGCTTGTTTTCTGTGATCTGTTTTAATTTTCGAGAGGAGCAATCTGGCATTATGAAAAAGCAGAGAACCTGGCTTTGAGGTCAGAATCTGTCACTTAGAAACTGGGGGATGCTGGGAAAGTCATTTCCTTTCAAGGTGCCTGTGTTTCCTCATCTAGAAATCATGGATATTCATGCCTTTTTCAGAAGATTGCTGTGGGGAATAAGTTTATGCAGGTAAAATGACCTAGCAGGATACCAGCTATGTAGCAATGCTCAAGTCATACATGTATCCCCATTTCTTTTCCTCCTCTTAGTCTGAGCAGACACCCCAGTATCTGTTCTATTTATTGAATAGCTATAGCCCTTTATGTGCCAGGTACAGGATAATGTTCTGTGCAAGCATTGTCTCATTTAATTCAAGCAACAATTGAGTGAGAGAGCTACTATTCTCATCCCCAATTTGCTGCTGATGAAATTGGGCTCAGGTTGGTACAGGAGAGGCCCCAGGACATGGTTTCTAATTGACAGAAATGGGGTGTAAAGCCAGGCCCCATGGGTCAGAGTGCATGCTCTCAACTTTCACTCCAAATCATTTCATCGCACTCATAAAGCACACAGCCACTGTGTGGACATGGAGCATTTGCAGTGTTGGATCCACTGTCTGTCCATGTGTGGTTCAGTTGGAAAACCAGTCATTTACTAGATTTGTTGCATATTCACACAATTGCAGACTTCCTTTCGGGCACTGAGGATGCAGTGATGATCAAGACAAAGTCCTTCCTCATAGAGTTTCCATCTCAGTAAGCAGACACAAGTAAGACATGGCACCATACTGTGGTGTGTGATATACAGAAAGTTAAACAGGAACACGAGGTGTGACTTGGGGCTAGGGAATAGAAGAGAGATATTTCAAGTAAGGGTGTTCGTGGGAGGCTTTTTTGAGGAGTGACATGTGAGCCAAGACCTCAAGAAGGTATGAGAAGATATGGGTACAGGGTGTGGCAAACAAAATTAGGACAAGAACAAGTCTGGGATGATGGAGCAGAGGTAAGAGGCAGGTTTGAAGCAGTGTGCAAAGGAGGGAGGAGATGAAGTCAGACCTTAGCAAGGAGTTGGGGATTTAGTCCTCAGTGATGGAAGATGCAGTTTGTGGGGGTGCAGGGGGCTCTTCCGCTTGTGACCCACAGAGCTTATCACAGCTGCAGGAGAAAGGCCCCCTGCCTCCCAGGGGCGAAGAAGGAAAGCAATCATACCACTTATCGCCCCAGTTTGAAAAGTAATTGCAGACACATGTGAAAAGGGCAGGGCAATCTTTTCTGCCAATTATGTGCCCTGCTATTAGGCGATTAGAAGCTGGTAAAGTCACGGTGTGAGGGATTAGCGGCACAATTCCCTCTCTGTCACCTTTGCATTTCTGCCTCTCCCAAGAGTGCAATCTTCCTTCCCCAGGCGCTGTTCTCAGCTTGATCAGGTGCCCCTCTCCCCCAGTTATTCCCTAAGCATACTTGTCCTTGTCTAGAAAAAGAAAAAGCCTACAAGAAACCTTACAAAACCGTAGTTGAAAAGCCAGGCTAAGTCTGCCCGACTTCAAGATTGCAAACTTGTATTTGCAACAGTATTCGTGAAGACTGTTTGGTTCTGGGCTTTTCCAAAGCTCCTTATCAAACAGATTGTGCTGGTCCTTGTTGCTCTCTCATGCACATGGTGCCTTTATTATTTTATTTGGCTCTTGTGCCTATGCACATCTGCCCATTTCTTTGAGCATTTCATTCACTAATCCATCTGTCCCTTCATTCTTCAAGCCAGTTTCTAATTAAATACCTATTTTCTGCCTGGCACAGAACTGCTCTTTAAAATTAAGGTCTAGTGGTTAAGAGCTTGGGGTACAAATAGCCCTGAATTTAAACTTTAGCTTAGCTCCTTTGGTTATTTCTACAGTAAGATTTTTTTTTCATTTGAAAAATGGAGATGATGTCAGAATAGGATTTTCTGTCACTCTAACCCTCTTCATTCACCCTCATTCTCAGTCCTGTGGAGAAGGGACTTTTAGTCTAGCACCCCATCCCGTTACGGCATGGCAAGGGTCAACAGCTGCCAGAGGACAGTGTTGGTTTGCAGGTGTCCCACTCTGAACATGAAGATTGCAGGGCAGGGCAGCTCTGCAGTGTGAGGAGGATGGGACTCACGGGCCTTGAATAGCTGGATGAAGCTGGAAACCTGGGAGGAAGAAACAGGGGGAAGGCAAAGGAAGAAGGGAGCAGAAACAAAAGAAGGGGGCTTCCAAGCATGCATTGAAAGGAGTCTGACCAGCTAAGCTCTCCTGTACTGAGGCTACTGCATACCTTCGTTGGCTAAGGGAATGACTTCAGGAACCAAACTGGTTGGGTTCAGGTCCTGGCTTCGCCCCTTGTTCGCTATGGGACCCTGTACCAGGAATCTAACCTCATTGTCTCATCTGTAACAAGATCCTAATAACAGGACTTACCTCTGAGGGTGGCTGGAAGGGTTCAATGAGTGCATATGTGGACAATGCCTAGAACAGCGGTTCTCAACCTGTAGGTTGCGACTCCTTTGGCAGTCGAGCGACCCTTTCTCAGGGGTCGCCTAAGACCATCCTGCATATCAGATATTTACACTACGATTCATAGCAGTAGCAACATTACAGTTATGAAGTAGCAACGAAAATAATTTTATGGTTGGGTCACAACATGAGGAACTGTATTTAAAGGGCCAGAAGGTTGACAACCACTGGCCTAGAATGACGGCTAGCTCAGAGTAATCATGAAGTAAACGTTAGTATGGAATTCTCAGTGTCTTCCATGCTCTCTCTCCCCTTTCTGACTGTATTTTACCAGATCACTTGCTACCATTTAATCTTATCTTACATTTTTAATGTTGTTTATCCCCTCCCCCAACCCACGACTACTCAAGTTCCTTGAAGTCTGGGATTTTCATCTGTTTTGTTCACTATTGTATATTCAGCATTATTTTCTGGAACAGTGCTTGCTTGACACAGGAAACAGGCACAATCAGTGCTTCTTAATGATTGAGTGACTGAAGGAATAAATGAAAAAAAATGAATGGGTTACTATCCTATGAACTTTGTGTTCTTGATTAGCACTGAGTGATAGTGTGCTGCCCACCCAACCTTGCAGATATCATGAGCATAGTGATGGTATTTTATAATAATAATAGTGATATCCACTTTCTGAGGATTGAAGAGCCTAGCAGATGTAAGATACCCAGGGTAAGTGCCCAGTTATGTTACCTGTTAGTTACATTATTTCTTTCTATGGCATACCCCATCCTTCAAGCTTGCATTATTCCTTTTCTAGTAAGTGACAGAGTGGAACTTAAACCTAGACTGTCTGATTCCAAAGGCTGTGCTTATTAACAGGAAAGGAAACAAAGGCTTTGAGAATATTGATCTGTTCTCCACTATGGCACAAATAGGCCATGGAAACTCACATAGGACTCAGGTGCTTAGACTACCAGATCAATGCTTTCTCCCCATTCAACCCAGGGTAGGTTTGCCTATCATTGGTCACCAGTAAAAGACAATACTCATATTTTATGTATTGCTGATTAGGATTCGATGAGAAAATCCTGAGTGTAAAGTACTTGGAAAAATGCTTGGTACTTAATAAACCTCATAGCCCTCATGGTTATTTATCTTGTGTGCATGTATCAATGCATAGATGTTAATTTGAAATCCTATGTGTGCTTGGCACTGGGATCACTGAGGAGGTATATGAGAATAAGACTTGGTTCCTTACCTCAAGCCAATGATGCCAAGGGACTCCAATAAATGAATACTGACATGTTCTGAGTGAAATTTACCCAGTCTGGGGTATATCAGGGGAGACTTCTCAGAGGAAGTGGCATTTGAGGTGGTTGGTCCCTAATGCTGAACTACGGCCTACCAAGTTGACTTTGGCCTGCACAAGAGAAATCCTAGAAAGTAGCATGTACAAAGATCCTGTGCAGTGAATTAGATGTTAATTTGAAGTCCTATTTGAGGTGGATGAAATGATAGAATGTTCTATATGGCTGGTACTTAAGCCTTGTTGGGGAAGATAAAGCAGAACAGTTGTGTAGAATCTTTATGTATGGCACTGAATACCAAGTTAGGGATTTGGACTTTTAACTTCAAGGCAATGGGAGACATTGAAGTTTTTATGTATATACTGAGGACAGATACAGGAACAAAGGCCAGGAACAAAGTTGCTTTTATTCATTATTGAGTAAAATAATGCCTAGATCATAATAGATACTTGATACTTATTGCTTGAATTAAAAATTGCTCTGGCAACAATATAGAAATTGGGCTGGCAATCTAGAGATCAATGCATAGATGTTAATTTGAAGTCCTATGTGTGCTTGGCTTGATTACAGAAAAATGCTTCTTTTTTATAATATCTTTCTGCTTCATATCAAAACAATTGCTAAATGAATGAATGAATAGTTGTCCTGTTCTACTTTCTTTGTTAAGAGAGGGGTGATTTACAGACATGGAGGGCATGTTAGCTGAGAGCAATAAAGTAGGTAAGTCCTAAAATAAACAACTATTTACCTCCCCCCCCGCCCGCCCCCAAAGAATAATAACTGGGCCATGAGCATTTGAGAAAATGCCGAGACCTGTCTCATCACCCATCAGGTTCCATGACAAATAACGAGAATTTTTTGTCTTCTTTCTTGACATTCTGTGGTCTTCAGAGTCTCCTGGGGACAAAAATTAAATCAATAGATTCATTACATGAACAAGAACCTGGCACTTTGAAAAGGCTTTAGACCAGTGGTTCTCAACCTTCCTAATGCCGCGACCCTTTAATACAGTTCCTCATGTTGTGGTGACCCCCAATTTCATTGTTACAAATTGAACATAATTAAAGCATAGTGATTAATCACAAAAACAATATGTAATTATATATGTGTTTTCTGATGGTCTTAGGCGACCCCTGTGAAAGGGTCGTTCAACCCCAAAGAGGTCGCGACCCACAGGTTGAGAACCGCTGCTTTTGATGAATTCCAGACCTGTTAAGTAAGAGAAAATGGTGTTGAAAATACTCTACCATGTCTTTTTTAGGTGTGCCCCAGCTCACCTCAGCTTCTCCTGATTCACCTTGGGAAAACTGGTTCCTCAGTTCACCTGTTATTCCCCACACCCCATATGAGCTTGATCTTGGCAAAGAGAATGGAGTGTAGTTTACTTAGCCCACCAACAGAGCCCCTGTACCCTTAATCTTACGTTTTATGCAAGATAAGGCTTGAAGTGTGCACATACTTTGTCTTGGCCATATTTTTGTATAGTGGTTCCCTGGCAGATTCCTACAGTCATCAGCCATCAGTCACTACTTGGTATTCCTGATGAGATGAAAGCATCTAGAGAACCACCCATCCATATATTCTTCTTGGCTATAAGATCATCTGTGACCAATAAACAGACATATAATTGGCATCATGAAACTCATATTCTAGGAAGGAAAACCAACACAGAGAGAAGCAAACAATAAATAAAATAGTGACATGTGATAGAAAATGCAATGGAGGAAACAAATAAGGAAAGAAGCAAATGAAGGATGAGCTAGTGAGAGATGGCTCCTTCGCTAAAGAAGTGGCATATAAACAGTTTCTGGGAGTTTGAGAATGACCTGGAAGTGGGGGAAAGAACATTTCCTAAAGAGTGACTAGAGTGTGCAAAGGCACTGGGATAGGGAAGAGATTGGCACGTCTCACGATTGAGAGTAGAGCAGGGCACAATGAGCAGAGGGGAGAGTGGAAATGGAATGGATTTGGAGAGGGAGGCAGGAGACAGCTCTTTAAGGCTTCCTGGACTGTGGTGAGTTTTCCTTTTCTCTCATGTGCTAAGAGAATTTTTTAATTCAATGCATATTTGCTTTTGAGTTTTATACAATAGAAATAGGAGTAGTATAGACAATTAACATTTGCATGTGGAGTATTGCCACTGGGTGGGGACACATATGACAACAGTTTGAAAACCACTGCTCTAGGAGATGCTGATACTAGAGGTGTATTATTTGATAGTTTGTTTTGCTGCAGTATAAGTATGACAAAAAGACCTATAGGGCTAGGCAGGACCTCTCCTATGCATCTGCACTCTTTTATTGATGCATCCTGCTCATATCTACCAAATGTCCACTCAGTGACAGGCAATGTGGGGGCAAGGAGTATCCAAGGGAGAGAAAGACAGACATCCTCCCTGACCTCATGGAAATTGCACACCAACCATTTTAACTCAGTAAAAAGCTCAGCTTAAGGAACAAAAGAGTCTTGGATTTGCCTTTTCTGGTGCTCATTTGGTTAAATCCAGACATGCTGTCACACATTCAGAATCATTAAAATGTAGTTTTCTGTGCTTAACTTGCTTCCACGGATTAACTTTCCCCAACTCATTATGGTGGACCTGACCTTGGTCTATTCATAAAAGACCACAGAAATTATTAACCGGGTGGGTTGCTTTTTATAGGAGCAGCACAGTTTTATCTACTAGAGGTATTGGCAGATTTGGATTACATAGTAAGTAAATTTATCCACTACAAACATTCATGGATCTGCCTTGCATTGTAAATAAATTTCCCAAGTAATTGCTAAGCGATGGCCTCACAATTATGCTGGCATGAGAAAAGCAGCCAGAGACAGCTTCAGTAACTTTGCAGTAAATATTCACAAAGGAGCCTAAGGATTTTCTAGGAGACAGCCATATTGGATTATGTGGGTGGAAGGAGAGGACTATTGGGTGAATTTTTATTTCCAACAAGTTCAGAGGTGATGCTGATGTGTTCTAGGGGTCACACTATGAGAAACTGATGCTGAGAAATAACCCCAGTAACTAATTTTAGGTAAGGGAGACACCTAGAGGGGGCTCTTAATGGCTTCTAGTTTATAGGATAAAATTGGTGTCTGAATGCCCAAATTTGCTACTTAAGGGGACTGAAACCTTTAAAGACAATTAGGCAAGTTGAATTTATGTGGCAAAAACGTCACTACAGGCTTTATTTACATGCTAGTGTGGAAGTCACGATTGTATTAAACATATTCACAGAGGACCCTATGTTAGTGCAGTATCTCAAAAGTCAAAGGAGCACTTTCTGTCTTAGTCTTATATGTCTGGACTTTTTATAAATTAAGGAAATTCAGAAAGATGTCACATCCCAAGAGTCCTTCAATGAAGATCTCCAAGCACCTACATGCTCACACTAGCCTCTGTGGAATGTTCCTTACTATGTCTAACCTGGTTGAGACTATTGTAAGAAGGCCTTGCCTTGTCATAGGCTGACCTAGATGGCTACATGTGAGTGCAGAGTGTCAAGGTTACAGAATGCTTTCCAGGTGGGAGGACTGAACTGTCACCATCAGGATATATTCTGATAGGGCTGTACATGTAGGGGGGTTCATATCAGCATCATGCATTGTTCAATACAGAAGCCATTTATCTTTACAACAAAAATCCTTTGAGCACCTCCTGTATGCCAGACACTGTTCTAGAAGCTAAGCACACAGCAGCAAAAAGACAGATGTAGAAGAGATAGACAACAAACCAAAAGTGTAATTATTGGTTAGCTCAGCCGTGGGCAAACTCCGGCCCGTTTGAAATGAATAAAACTAAAAAAAAAAAAAAAAAAAAAAAAAAGACCATACCCTTTTATGTAATGATGTTTACTTTGAATTTATATTAGTTCACACAAACACTCCATCCATGCTTATTTTCCGGCCCTCCAGTCCAGTTTAAGAACCCATTGTGGCCCTCGAGTCAAAAAGTTTGCCCACCCGTGGGTTAGCTATTGATACATAACAAACCACCTCCCAAATTTAGAGCAATCATTTATTTTTAGCTCACATACCTGTGAGTCAGCTGATCTGGATGGTTTGTTATGTATCAAAGCTCTGTTGGCTTTGCTCAAGTTTCTCTGGGTCCATGGAGGTGCTCGTCTGTCCTCCTACGACCAGTGAGCTAGTCCATGAATGTTCCTTTGAGGCATTGATAGAGAACCTAGTGAGAGGAAGCTGAAATGCACAGGACCCCTTGGAGCCTTGGCTTTTAACTGGCACCCTATCACTTTTGCCTCATTCCATTGGCCACACGAAGTTCATATGGCCAAACCCAAAGTCAAGGGGTAAAAGGTGTAGATGCAGGTTGGAGTAAAGAATTGAGACCATAATGCAAGTAACCACTTATGGTATAAGGCCAAATAACAGAAAGGGCAATGAAGCAGGTTCATGGCTCAAGCAGATCAAGGATGCAACTTTTGGTAGCCAGGTATTATGGGATGGTGTATTGTCATAACCTTGGGTGTTTTTAGCAGGCTATAGACATTGAGGGTGTGTAGCTTCAGCATTATGTTATGTTATAATGCTGTATGGGATGGACTTCCCTCCCTGCTCTCCAAGTATCAAGTGCCCCTGCACACCTGATAACTATTGAGTCTCATAAGGACATCTGTCCAGTTTATCACTATTCTATTCAAATGCCTGATCACAGCAGCAAATTTAAAGGGTACCACGATTTGACTAAATTATCTCTGTGGGATGATATCCCAGTTGCTCCTTTCCACACACACACATTCATGTGCCTGTATAGATGACACACAAGCACTGCACACACCCACACAGCCACCTCCACACACTCAGAAATCATGTCTTCATCCACATCAGTCAATGAGAGGAAAGTCTCAATCCCTGGAACCTCAGGAAACAGCTGCAGACTGTTGGGTGATGGTTCCACCAGCTCCACAGCCAGGCTGATGAGCTTTGAAAAGGAATGTGGACCTGGAATGTGTCTGAACACAGACATGGCTTCTGGGGAACCCACAGCTGCAAAAGCTGCTGGGGCTCTTGGAGGGCTGTAGTGGGGGAGGTAGAGCAGGGGTAGTCGGGAGGTGGATTTTAGCTTCAGTATTTAGTTGCCACCATCAATCAATCAGCCAAAAACCCCTCATTAGGAAGCTGAAGGGAGAACACGGCAAAACAAACAAATGGATTTCTTCTTCAGAAACCTGTTATCACTGGAATAAAATGACTTTTCTCCTATTTTTGTTAAACAAAACATGATATTTTTGGTAAAATGTACATTCTGTGAGAGTAGAGTGGAGTAAGAGGTAGAGGGGAAAAGTAACATCATTTTTTTACAATAATCATTGGAATGTTGCTATGTTGTTATTTCTATTGTATGGATGAAGAAACTGAGGTTGGGGAGTAAAAGCTACTTGCCCAATATAAGTGAAGTCCAGAGATCCCAATTCAGGTGTCATTTTTTGGACAAATTTCTTTCCAACTTCCTAGCCTCTATGGTTTCTAGAAATGAGCCTCAAGGCCTAAGAAGACTCTGAAAGTTACATTTGTAACTTATTGCAACTCCCAACACCTCCCCTACTGAAGTAGGAAGGGATGGAGACTGGCCTTTTGGGCACATCCACCTAGAATCAGTTGAGGTTGGCTGGAGCCACTCTGCCTGCCAGTAGAATAGCTCAGGACAAAAGCCCAGGACCTTGGGGAATGCCTGCAAGCTCCTGGCTGGAGACAGACTCAGCAGAATTTTGGCCAGGCAAATCTGTAGCTATCTTCACTGGTGCCCTCAGATGCACAAGTTCATCTGCAGCCTAGGAATCACAGCCTGCAGTTACCTGTTGTGGGTCAGCACCTTAATTCAGTACATTGATGAAGCTGAAACAACCTCACCCAAGATTATTATCCTCCTTTAGGGAGCAGTCGGCGCCTGGGAACACAAAGGTTCTTCAGAGATGACTCTATTAGGGTCATCTCTGAAGGACCACTCTAGCCCCAGAGCTCCCCTGGGATTGGCCGAGTCCTCTACTGCAAGGATAGCTGTGTTCACCTTCTACCTCTGCCAATTTGTTTTCCCACCTCTTGCAGCTGTTGCTCCTGAGAACACTCCCCAGTAAGCTCCATCTCAGCACCTATTCCAGGGAAACTAGCCTGTCTCACACTGGTGATTAAATACTTCAGCCTTGAAGTGACACCTGTCGCTTTTGCTCACAGCTTATTGGCTAGATAGAACTGGTCACACTTCCCCACGCTAACCACAAGGGGGCGGCAAGTGCAACCCTTCCCTGTGCCAGGAAGGGGGAAAAACTGGACCTACTTGGTGAGCAGCAGTAAAAATGATGAAATAAGGAGACCATAGAAAGGTCCAGAAAAACTATAAAATCAATAATACTGCTTTGTACTTTGTACACGTGCATCCTTGGAAACACCCTACTCTTAGTAGTGCTTCCTGACTGAGTGTCTGCTTGTGGAAATGTAACATCATCCACATCATGGAACATCATCTTACTGCCACCATTACCCCTTATCATGGTTTATCATCTGCCAAGCTGTCCTCTGCTCTCTCTCTCTATCTTTGTGCCTGCTGAACCTATGGGCTTGGCTCAGCTGGCCCCTGATTCTGCCCTGGAATGGAGAAAAATCAGGATATTTCATGATGCCTTGATTTGAAGCAGGTCTGACTCCAAAGAACCTTGTTTTATTCTTACTGGTGAGCAATGTGGGAATGGGTCTCCACACACATGGGTTCCAATCTGAGACAAGTGCAGCATCTATCAAACACTGTGACTGCACTTCTTAGAGGCTCAGGAGCAATGCTACCTTGAAAAGAGGACAGTGGAAAGCTGGAAGAAGCAGAAGTATTCACCTTTCCTGGGCTCTTCTGGGAGCTGTTTGGCCAACATTGCCATCTGTTGGGCTGGCATTGGCTAAAGCAGCTAGGTGGTCAGATGGCATTGCATCTTCATTAATGACCTTGGGCCACATGAGATGACCTTGTGATAGAACAGCTGACAATGAAATATTTTTTTAAGGTGATTCAGTTTACATCTGTTGAGTGGTTATTTTGTTATTTAATCCTCATCACATCCTTAAGAGTTCAGTATAATGTATATGTTTATTTAACCATTGGACAGACGCAGAGACAGTATGAGTAACTTATTAGTCAGTGGTATAACTACAGGTTAAGCTTAGGCAATGTGGCTCTAAAAATCTTTGTTCCACCCCACACTCACTACTTCTTGATTAAGTTTAGACATCTCTTTCACACAAACTAACGGTCTCCATGTTCCAGGCCCTGTGCCAGATGCTAGGAATACAGCCCCATCCCCTGGATCACCAGGTAGTATCCTGCTAGATTAGATAACACATAATACACTTATTCCATTATTTGGCATCAAGGGAAATTATGTCAGAATATATTTGTATAATAAGAACAATGTAACTTATATATTTCTCTTATTGCTTTAGCCGCCAGGAAGCTCAGATCTAAATCAGAGCAAATTTATTAGAGTTTGGGTTTAGCATTTCAGTTTTCTGGTTTCTTTCCTTCTGGCCCAGATTTTTTATATTGGTTGCATAAATTCTATTGCACAAATATCCTGTATTATAGAACACCTCAAATCCTTTTTAGGAGGCTGCATGGAAATGACAATGTAAGGTCTTTATTGCATATTCTTAGATTCCTACTGGGAAAGACAAACCTGGATATCCCTCTTACCCTCATTTCAATAGGACTCCATTTATAAAATCCCCTGAGACATGGGTACTACTGTTCTGAGTTTGGGGGGAATAGCTAGGAGCTTCCAAAAGATTATATCCATATAGAAAATAAAAAAGTTTCCTCACATCATGGTCCCAACTTGGGAGCCAGATGAATGTTTGTGGAGTAGGTGGCCAGTCAGATTCTCATTTGAGCAGTTAATAAAGTCTATTGCCCCTTGATGGATTTTTTTCTGCAAGCTAGAATTGATCTGTCCTCTTTGTGATTTGTGTGATGGCAGGGAAACACCAAACACCATCATGACTTGGACCACATGGGAAAAAAAGAAAGAAAAAGAAAAAAGAAAATCCATTGCCAGGTCTTTCCAGGCGTAGAAAGGGCTGGAACTGTTGGGGTAATTTTATTTGATTTATTGGAAATAAAGTGGATCTTATTAACATTTTAATAAAGAGAATCTTTTTGCACTGAGCTGTAAGTGGCCGCCAGTCCCGGGTGCAATTCCATTCTCTTCATAAGTGGAATCTGCTGGCGATGCCCAGCGTGATTTGTGAGGCTGGGCCCCAACAGTCCAAAAAAGCAAATGGGCTGCCTCCTTTGAGGGTCTCGCTTTGCGCGAGGTGCTCGCCCCGTATCTGCCATGCAAAACGAGGGAGCTTTATGAAGGAATCCGTCTTGTAAAGCCATTGGTCCTGGTCATCAGCCTCTACCCAATGCTTTCGTGATGCTGCCGCTGATCTATTTGGGAAGTTGGCTGGCTGGCGAGGCAGAGCCTCTCCTCAAAGCCTGGCTCCCACGGAAAATATGCTCAGTGCAGCCTCGTGCATGAATGAAAACGCCGCCGGGCTCTTCTAGTCGGGCAAAATGCAGCCGAGAACTCCGCTTGCCTTGTGTATTCTCCTGTCCCAGGTAGGGAAGAGGGGCTGCGGGGGCGCGCCCTGCGCCCTGGATCTGCATTCCTATTGCTTGATGCCGGCAGAGTGAGGGGGCTTTCGGGGCGCTAGGGGACTCCTGGAGCCCTGGCAAAGAGAGCCCTGGGCTTGGAAGGGAGGTCATTCTTCCCAGCCCCAGAGATCCTAGGGCGTCCCGGTTACCCACTCCGCCGTGTGTGTGTGTGTGTGTGTGTGTGTGTGTGGTGTGTACGTGTGCGCGCTCGCTCGCGTGAAGGGGAGAAGGAGAGAGCTCCGGAGTCCTGAGTCCTTTATTTTGCCAGCCTGGGCGACATTCTCGCCTACATCAAGTGGCGTAACTTTGATTCGCCTTCTCCCGGAGGCTCGTGTATTGGAGAAAGACTCAGTTGGAAACGACTCCAAGGAGTCGTTATTTTACCAAGCTCAGCGCGGATCAGGGAAGCGCCGCTTGTGTCGGGATTGTGGGCTGCTCTGCGGCTGGAGAGGATGGCCTGGCATTGCTGACTTCCTGGGGCACCGGGGCCCCTTCACCCAGCCCGGCGGTGCGCTCTGGAAGGTGCCTCAGGCTAGCCTTGCGCAGCAGCGGCTGCTGCTGTCGCTCAAAGGCGCCTGTGGCAGTTGCTCCTGCTTGGGGGTCCTTTCCTTCCCCAACCTCAGGCGGGGAAAGACGGGAAAGACCGGAGTGCGTCCCCTGTCAGGGCACAGGCCCCAACCCCCTACGCTACACCCCATTTGTCCAGCTAACTGAAGCTTCAGCCCTGAGCCTTGGTTGCCGCCTCTGCTGCTTTCTTGGGCGGGCAGGCAGGCGGGCGCGGAACACAGAGAAAAGTTCAAGCCTTGCCCACCGGGCCGCAGCTGCCTGTTAACCCTCAGAGGGAAGGAGGGGAGCTCTGCGCTGTGAGGGAAGCGCCCTGAGATTCCTAAAAGGGGACGATGGAGACAAGGTCCTCCAGCAACCACCTATGTATCTGAGAGATCTCTGGAAGTTTGTGTGTAGGAAAGCAGTATGTGGAGGTGCTGGAGGCTAAGGGGCACGCCCAGCACTGCTCAGGGACCCAGTCCTCTAGGTCTCCCTGGCAGCCTAGAAGAGGAGGGAAGGAGACAAGGAGTGCCTTGGGGTGCTAGAAATGGATGTTGAG
Source organism: Myotis lucifugus (assembly GCF_000147115.1). Taxonomy (NCBI): domain Eukaryota; kingdom Metazoa; phylum Chordata; class Mammalia; order Chiroptera; family Vespertilionidae; genus Myotis; species Myotis lucifugus. The sequence goes on along the minus strand of NW_005871083.1, from coordinate 3,214,333 downwards.
TTTCTGGTCAGGATTCCTGGGTGCCAGGGGAAGAGGCACATGTATGAGTATATAGGTGAGAGGGAGAGTGAGCAGCTAGGGTCCCAGGCAGGGGCAGGTTAGGATGAGAAGATGCAGTACAGCCTTCTAAGGGGAGACCACTGCTGGGTCCAAGCTAGTGTTGACTTTGGAATTTGACCCATGTCCCATGGAGAGCGCTCAGAGTGGGGGTGGCAGTGTGTGATAGTACTTGGAGCCCCCTCCCCCCACTCGTACTCCCTTACTCAGTTGTACTCCTCTTCTACCAAGGTTTGCTGGTTGATTCTCTTAGGGTTTCTGTAGCCTTAAGTCCTGCCACAAATCCTATGCCTGTCTATGAGCCAGTTTTCCAGCCTTTCTGGACTAATTATTCCCGAGGCTGTATGTAGGGATATGCAATCCCAATTCAGCAGGGTAGTGCAGAGAATGCTTCTGATTCAGACAGATCTGCTCTGCCATATGCTAGTGGTACCACTCTGGGCAAGTTGCTTAATCTCTCTGAGCTTCCAGATTCTCCACTGTAAAATAATCTTATCACCTTCATAGGCTTGCTAGGCAGATTGTATTGCATTGAAAAGGATGTCCCAGGTAACGCAATTACCATGAGGCCTGGCTCACAGGGAGCTGTCGGTGTCTGGGAGCACTTACCACTACCTTACCTAGGACTTCACAGTCTCTGTGGGCATGCTTTGCCCTCAGTTTGGATTCCAGGGCTTGTCCAAAGTTATGCCTCCTTTTGAACAAGACAGACCACAGCACCCAGCAATCCTTATGCACTGGGGGCTTCTCATATGATGCCTTTTGCAAAGCAACTGGTGTGTCTCCTCAGCGAAGGCCCAGCTAGCACAGGTGCGTTCTGAAGACTCACAGCTCACTCCGTTCCTTTAAAATGAATTAAATTGCCTACCCTGAGAAGCATATTTCTCTTTTAGATTATTATGCATAACCAGAGCAAATGTCCACATTAGGTCAGTAATTGATATCCTGGTAGCAGTAGCACCTTGCAGAGAAATCATGCTGGCGCAATCCAGTTACCCAGCAAGAGGCTTAATGCAGAGCTCTTGAGGGCCATGGTGGGGAAAGTGGGGAAAGTCTTGGGGCCTTTGAGTCAACAAGAAAAAAAACAAAACTTTCCTGAGGCAGAGAGAAAACAGAAGAAAGGGAAAAACAATGTAATAAAGCAAATTAGTCACTCAGCCCTCATGGTGTTCAGGCAAGCATGTGTGTGTTTTTCCACCTCAGTGGTAAGGTGCTGGGTCCAGCTTTGGAAGATATCAGTCTCTGTAAGTTTATTGGCTAGGTTGCTCTTTTAGGCATTTGGGGGGGCGGGAGGGGCAGGGAGAGGAATTCTAACCAACAATGGCTGGGAACTGGCAAAGTTAAGGACAATCAGCTCTCTTTTCCCCTGGGTGTTTTGAGAAAGATTGTCCCAGAAGTGGCCTCTGGAATTTGGCTATAATAAATAATTTAAAAAAAGAGCAGCATGAGCTAGAAATTCCACTGTAAATATGATTCCCCCTCCCATATTTGGGTATCACAACTAGCCAAAAGTTCTAACAATAAATGAGTAATCCTCCAAGAATTAGGATTTTAGGGAGTGGTTCAGGTTGGAGAGCAGTCACTTAGGAGTGACTACAAATGTTCCACAGAATTCTGAGGTGCTGATTTTAAAATGGGAAGTCCTTTCTTGGAATCAGAATCTTGGCTTTCAGGATTTTGAGAATCAGTGTCTTCTAGTGCTCCTTCAACTTCCTATATTATATTCTAAGGGCAGTGTTTTTTTGCAGAACCATTTTGATGAGGATAAAAGATTGAGGGTTGCAGAGAGTACTCCTGCCCTGAGAAGGGTTCAGCATGTAGCAGCCTATGAGACTTTAATAGCCCTGGGGAAACAGAGATATACGTGGTGAAAGGAATTAAAGTGGTAGAGTTAATGTGTCTGAACAAATTTTTTAGCAAGTCCCCAAAGACATTTAATAAACTGCAAGGCTGAATATGTGATCTGGAATTTATGTAATGCCATAGTCTGTATTAAAAGCCTCAATAGTCATTTTAGCTAATCTCTCCTACTCTGTCTCCCCCCTTCTCCCCTTTTTTTAATTTTTAGCCCTTGGGTTTTTCATTAAACAAAATCTATTTCTAGAAGTATTCTGTATGTGTTAAAACTGCCCAACAAACCAATGTACCCAATAACTGCATTATCTGTAAGTACCAGCATTTAGATGTGTACATGGAGTCTCAGTCTGAAGTTCACTGTTTAGGTAAAAGTTCAGCTAGACTCTTGAGGATATCCCTCTTTCTTTCCCTCCTTTCAAAAAAAAAAAACAAAAACAAAACAACAAAACAAAGCAAAAAAATAGTTCTTTGAGGAGTAGAGCTAATTTCTATTTAGTGGGAAGTAAGGAAAAGGAGAGAAAAAACCACTATGGATTCAATTCATATATGAATGACATATCATCTAAATAGCCAATAATATGTCCTAATTATCTTTCTCTCTGTATGTGACTATGTGTGTGTGTCTATCTCTTCGTGTTTTTATCTTGTTTTAATATCTGTTGAAAAATTTCTCCAGAAGAGGGCTCCATCCACAGCATTACAAAATTCTGAATCTACAGCTCATATTTTAAAGAACTTCAGTATAGCAGCTCCATTAAAACCAAACTAGTTTCCTATTCCCAATTATTTGCTACAATGAGAAGTCCTGTCATTTTGCACTGAGTATCTTTCCTTGTTTTGTTTCCTTCCTTTTTTCCCTATTATAGTTGCTTCTGTTTTATTTTATTCTTCAACTATGTATCCCCTCTGAGTATTAGAGCAAGGAACATTTCAAAGACCTTTGTAGACAATGCAATATGAAATGCAAGGAAGTTCTGAAATTTCCTGGCATTTGACTACAGTTGGACCTAGCTTACTCTTCAGGCAGCCAAAAGGCAGCCACAGTTCTGCCTGTGAAAGGAGATAATCTGCCCCATTAGGTAACTACCCAGAAGAGTGAGTCATGAGCCAGATCCGCTCACCCTTCAACACCAGTTGAAAAAGAGAGGGAAATATCAATCTGTCATCCAATTACAATAATCAGTTGGACAGAATCAAATCAAGTGACCAGTGGTTTTGGCAATGTTTCCACTTAGCTGTCTGCAAGGTGCCCACACGCCTGGGAGGATCTGACCCTCCTGACAGATGCTGCCAATACAATTCCTCACAGCCTGTCTCCTCTGCAGCCACCCAGGGTATCCCGGGCCTGGATCCCCCTACCTGAGCAGACTGTACAAAGGATGACTAGCTGGACTGTAGGATCCCCTGTACCATCACCATACACTAAGTATTGGCTTTATTTTTGGGTTAGGGTAGAAAACTACTTTCTCTACTGGGAGAAGCAGCTAAGAGCAGGCTAGAGAAGAAAGAAATGATCTTTCAAACTTGAAATGCAGACTGATCCAGGTTTCATGGAGGTGAATGGTCATCCTTTGGTTTAGCAGATTGAACCTTGCAATATCAGTTTGATGGTGCTGAAGCCCATCCATCTCAGTTCTGCAAATCTGGCTTCGGGGCAGAGGTTACAGAGTGACAGCCACAGGCCAAATGTAGCTCATGGATGTATCTCTTTGGCCCAAATGTTTTGTAAAGTGGGACATTGTACATTAAAAACAAGTCTAGGTTTCTTGCATTTCTTAAAATCTCAGAAAATCAGGCAACCCTAGAGCTGCATTTTTACATGGCCACACCATTGGAGCTGAGTCACTACTCTCCCCTTTAGGGAGGACATGCCTCTGTAGTTTGTCACAGTCCCCACCTCTCCCTACTATTCACCTAGCCCCGTGGTCGGCAAACTGCGGCTCGCGAGTCACATGCGGCTCTTTGGCCCCTTGAGTGTGGCTCTTCCACAAAATACCACATGTGGGTGCGCATGTACAGTGCGATTGAAACTTCGTGGCCCATGCGCAGAAGTTGGTATTTTGTGGAAGAGCCACACTCAAGGGGCCAAAGAGCCGCATGTGGCTCGTGAACCGCAGTTTGCCAAGCCGCAGTTTGCCGACCACTGACCTAGCCCATTGTCCGCCCTCATTTTATCAGCTTGCCCCTAGAGCCATTTGTATTGGGAATGCCTGCTTTCCAAAAATTTTCGGCTTCATCAAATTTATGCAGTTAATTTTTCAGTGATAGGCTATTTTAAAAGTTTCTTTTTGATTGTTCTGATTGAATCCCATTTATGTGCACTTTGGAAGAACATGACCAAGGGGATTATACCTTCTTTTTGAGAATTTTATTACCATCAGTGCCACTGGGTGATTAGGTGGTATCCAGAGCAACATAACATCCAGACCATTGTTTCCTGTAGAATAGTTACACCCAGGGAAGTGACACACCACAGCTTTGAGGCAGTCTGAGAGCTGGAATAACCAGCAGATCGGTTCACCCAACACATTATTATGCATCGGCAGCCAAGGGGCTCTGGGACCACCGGATAATACGTAGGCTCTAGTGCACTGGGTGCAGTGTTATACAGAGAGCATCACTGCCCTTGGAGTACAGTGACACACTGGGCACTGGCCTCCCATCAGCATTGCTCACCCACAGTGTGAGTATAACCAGAACATCACAAAAACGACTTGCCTTAGCCCTGCAGGGTACTCTGGAAGCACCGAGCTAACAGAAAGAGCATTCGTAACTTCAGGGTAATATCAGCTCCATAACTTTGTTGCCTAGAGTACTTTTATACACAGGGCATTGTTAACCCTAGCACTACCGGGAATTTGTGTAACCGTTTTTAACAGTTAATACCCACCACAGCCCACATATAGTGTTAATGCTGTAATTAATGTTCTCTGGCTCTGTAAATACTAGACAAATTTGTCCACTCATCCCATTCTAGCAGGTAAGCCTCAGATAATTCCTGTTTTCCCTAAGTACAGACCCCAAAGGTTAGGGTAACAATAACTACACACATATACAGAAACAAAAAGTAATTGTTTTTCCTCTGTCAGCTGCCAACAGAAGTCAAATTCCTGAAAATTAGCATTAGCAATAGGCAGGTTTTGACATGTCATGTCTCATTTCAAAGGCCCCACTGAGTGTCACCCGATCTGCACAAAGCCCCTGTGTCTCCCAGCTGAGCACAGACTGGGCTGGGTGGAGGGCAGCAGCTGCTCAGCCTAGAGCGGCCCTGCCACATGCCTGGGCAGGGCCAGGAAATGAGCTCAGCCTCTGAGGAACCTGGGGACCCTGCAAGGAATGTGGCAGCCTCCATCCCTGCCTTATGCAGCCTGCAGGCCAAAGTCTCTTTCCTCTGGGAGTGGCAGGGAACCGCTTTTCCACGTGCCACAGGAGCTGGTACCTGTAAATGCCTGAAGCTTGAGCTTCTGTGATAATCTTCCTGTTAATTGATGTGGGGTCTGTGGAAAGCTGTTGGATTCTGCCAGCAGAACCCATAGCTGAGTCGGGCCACGCCTTCGACTGCCATAAGCTGCTGAGCATCTGGGATCATCTCACTCCAGGGTTACAAACTCTGGCTTACGGGCCAATTCCTGCCTGCAGCCTGTTTCTATGAATAGTTTTATTGGAACACAGCCATGCCCACTTGTTTATATAATTGTCTATGGCTGTGCTTGTGCTATAACAACAGAGTTGACACCATATGGCCTACCAAGCCTAAAATATTTACTATTTGGCCCTTTACAGAAAAAGATGGCTGACTTCTACTCTGACTCAAAATTACAGTGAGAGAGGCTACAGAGAGCCTTCTCTAAGGGTAGGAGGGCATTAAGGGTCTGGCCATTAGGGATTGTTCCCCCTAAGCCCCAAACAGTCTAACAACTTGACTTCATGGGCATTCATTCACCTGGGACCAAATGGATTCAATAAATATCTATGATATCCATAGAACACCTAGTATGTTCTCAGGGTACAGTTGCTAGGAAGGAGCTCAGACCCCAAGGTATCCCCTGGCAGGGGACATAAATATCAATTGATGGATAAGTCAAAACAGAGACAACTGCTATGAGGGAAGGAAACAATTGTGTGAGATCATGCCATAATATATATTTTGCTTGTCTGTGCCTTGTCTTTCTCCCCCACTAAGATGTAAGCTCCATCATAGTACATGTTGCTCTCTGAGTGGTTCTGTATCCCTAGTGTCTAGAACAGTACCTACCATATAGTTGGCTCTCCATAAACATGAGTGAATGAGAGAATGAATGAATGAATATAAGAAAAGCATTAGACCCAGATGAAGGATCTGGGAGGCTTCCCTGATAGCCTGATGCCTAAGTTACAGTCTAAAGGAGTAGTGAGGAAGGAACACTACAGGGTATGGGCTGGGAAAAGCATTCAGAGCAGAAGACACAGCTTGGTGGAAGTCCCTGGGAGGAGGAGACATGGCACAGCTCAAAGAGAGTGATGTGAGAAGCAGCTAGAGCCGCTGGGGCCTTGCCAGCCACTGCAAGGATTTTGGTGTTTGTCCTGGAGCAATGGGCAGCCATTGCGAGTAATATGGGGAAGATACAGTGTGACAAGGTCACCCTGGCTGCAGGGTAGCAAATGGATTGGAACTGGGTACGAGTGGAAGGGAGGAGCCAGTGTAGGCCTGAGATCATGGGAAGAATCTAGATGAGTAAGTGACAATGCAGATGAGAGTAGACACATGCTACTCAGAGCATCCAGGAGATATTTAGGGAAGAACATGGCAGGGCATAATAACTGGGTTTGGAGAGGACAGAGCGAGGGCCAGGGAGGGGTTAAGGATGCAAGCTTAAGTTCTGACTCTCAGTCGGCAGGGCAGGACGGTAGAACCACTGGCCCAAACAAGGAACTCAGGTGTTTGACGCAGTAAACAGGGTCTGAGGGCCATTTCCATGGGAGTGTTAGCCAGGCTGCAGTAATGCTCCTTAAGAGAGGCATCCAGGGACCAGTTACACTGGTGCCCACAGATCCTATCTGTGCTTGCATCTGGGATGGGCACTGTGGAGGCCTGGAAATGCCCTTGACTAGAGAGACTAATGTGTAGCCTCTATAATTAACCAATCTCGGAGGCTTTTCATGCAAAAGATATTTGAGTGAAACATTGCCAAGGCATTTAATCGTTTCTTGAACATTCAATCAGCAGCACTAGAAATATTTCTTACTTGAAGCAAATAATGATCCACTACTTTCAGCAATCACTTTGCGAATGCTAACAAACCTTTGTTTCAGCATATTAGATACAGCCTTGCTGACTCCATGTTTCTAGGCATCACAGCAGAATGTTCCCTGGGTGCCAATCAGTGGTGTGCTAGTAAATGTTAACATGGGCTCTCTTAAAAAACAGCAACAGCAACCAGCAGCACAGTGACATTATCCTCACAAGGTGGAGAATGTACAGTTGTCCACTCGCTAAGTATTTATAGAGGCATTTAGAGAATTCATAGGTAACACAAGTGGAAATGAAACCTGCTCTCATGGGGCTTATAGTCTACTGAGGGCATCCAATGAGAAACAAGAAAATAAATAGCTGAAATAATGTAAATTTGGTAACTGTTACAATAGGAAACACTAGGGGCTAAATTAGTACTTGGGGAAGGGTAGCTGTGCCCTCCTTCTTTCCTTCCATCTTTCCTCCCTCTCTTCCTTCCATATTTTCTTTTTTCCTTCCCATAATTTTTAATATTAACCAAATGCCAAGAGTGCTGGCAATTTGGGGACCCAGAGATTAATTCAACATAGTCTTGGTCCTCAAGGGAAAATTATGGAGGTTAATCAGGGCCTACAGGTTGCCTGGATCCAGAGGTGCAAGCATCTTGCACTTCTGAGCTTGTGAGAAGTGAGTTTAAATCCTGGCCTATGATCTCACTTATATGTGGAATCTAATGAACAAAATAAACTGATGAACAAAATAGGTCTAGAGACATGGAAGCATGGAACAGATTGACAGATCTCTGAGGGAAGGGGAGAGGGAGGATGGAAAGAAATTAACCAAAGAATTTATATGCATATATGCATTGCCATGGACACAGACAGTTGTGTGTTGAAGGCCTAGGTCAGGGCAGGAGCTGGTGGAGGAGGGTAATGGGGGGGGGAATGGGGGACATCTGTAATATTCTCAACAATAAAAATAAATTTTAAAAAATCCTGGCCCCGCCATTTGCACGCTGTGTGAACTCAGATAAGTTACTTTACTTTCCTCCTCATCTGTTTCCTCCTGTGTCTAAACAAAAAGAGAGAAGCTATACTTGCCCAGCAGGTTTTCCGTGAGAATTAAATAAGTGTAAGCTCATGTCTTCATCTCACCATTGGCAAATGCTAGGTGCAGAAGGAAGGTTGGTTGTGTTAACTTTAGCGCAGTGTTCCAAGGGAGTTTATGGCTTGAAGGTATCATGGCGCCTTGGTCTTGAGCATCCTACTAACTTAGAGGGGGAAAATGCATGTGTATTTTAAAATACACAGACATTTAAGAAAGTTAAGTTTGTTCCCTAGAGAAGGATTTGCCAGTTCACATATTGGTAGCTCCACAAAGATTGTTCCCCTGGGGATTTCATGCCTCATAAAATCATTTGATCTGATGGGATCTTATCTTCTAGATACATCTTACCAGCATCTGTCTTCCAGGAGGCTTTATCAGGACAGTATATGTGTGGATGTCTGTGGTAGTATCATGAGCACTTATGATTATTATTATTATTTAAAATGCATAAAAATAACTGTGGTAAATTTACTGTACTGTACAATTTTCTGCTATGTGCCAGTTGCATGCATTATCTCAAATTGTTGCTGCAATCCATAGAAATTCTTATATATGAAAAAAAAAGTTCATGATCTCTCTTATATGTGGAATCTAATGAACAAAATAAACTGACAAACAAAATAGGTCCAGAAACATGAAAGCATGGAAAAGACTATTCTTATCTCTATCTATACATATAAAAGCCTAAGCAACCATTACGACCGAACGACCGGAACAACTGGAATGACTGATGGACCAGTTGCTATGATGCACACTGACCACCAGGGGGCAGATGCTCAACACAGGAGCTGCCCCCTGGTGGTCAGTGCACTCCTAGAGCCAACCTCCCATGGCCCCTCCCCCCAGCCGGCTGGCCAACCTCCCACAGCCTCTCCCCTTGGGCCAGCCAGCTAACCTCCTGGGGTCCCTCCCCCTGGCCGGCTGGCCCCCCAATAGGCCTCGATCGCTAGCCAGGCCGAGGGACCCCACCCATGCATGAATTTGTGCACTGGGCCTCTAGTTTTAGATATAAAGAAAAGTTCAGAGTGGTTGGTCATTTACCTAAGGCCACACAGAGCTATTCATTGTGCCTGAGTCCTTGCTTTTGACTGGGACAAACAACCCACCCACATTGCATGCTTCCCCCAGCAAGAATGGCCATTCCAGTAAGAACCTAGTTGCCCTGAGAACTGTGGTACTTCTTGAGGACTCACACATCGCTGGATTATTTCACATTGACTTTGGTCAAGGTAACAATGCTGGTAGTCAACTATGGAACATAATTCTCAGGTCACCCCTAAAATATATAATAATTTAGCTTTTGTAGTAATTATCTGGACTACCATTCTTAAGGCTTTCTGGCCACTCAAAGATATATTGGTGTTTTGGATTGAGTTCCCTTAAACAGTGGAGGAGACACAGGCTTGGATGCAGGCAGCTAGTATGGGAGATAATCCCAGGGACAGAAGTGAGAAGTGTGAAATAAGAAAGCAAGCAAGCCAATAAAGACTGTGCCATTGAGCTGGTTACTGTCCATGGCTCATTAACTTCTGGAAGAACTGTGTAAAACTCACTTCAGAATGGTCTCTTTGCAAGAGAGAAGGCTGGGGTATACATTCACCTACATTCATCTTCCATTTGTAAAGGGTGGCCCCTGGCACCATTAATTCCTCTGTGCTTCCCTGTTCAGCCTTTGTGGTTTTGGGGGAGCAACTATGGTTTTGGAGAAGTCCGGAGCAGAAGCACGGAGAGGCATGACAGGTGCTTGGAATGGCAGTATATGTTTAGTGAGGGCATGAGTGTGTAAGAGATTCTATTTGCCATCATTATGTGCTACTGCAAACTTCCTCAGTGGAACTAATGATGGAGGGAAGTTATGATTGTTGTTTTCTTAAACCCTTCAGATTTGGTTTAGTACCCACCTGCAGATACTCTCTTTCTCACTAGATGGTACCAGTTTGCCAAAGCCTACCTTAGGGCTTCATTTTAGACTCACTATTTTTAAACAATTGTAAGGAATAAGTGAGTTGAGGTTGGAGGAACAGAATATGGGTGTTTTGGGGATAGAAGATGAGAGAAAAGTGGTGGTTGTCTAAACAATTACCCTCATTCATTCATTCACTGGCAAATCTTACAGACCACCCGCTAAACCCTCAACACTCTTCTCAGCATTAGGAATACAGAAGTGAACAGTGCACCCCAAGTATCTGCCCCTGTGAACCTCCATAATGGTTGGGGGAGAGATAATAAAAAATGGACAGGTAGATACATGATGTCTGTCAGGTGGTGACGAATGCTATGGAAACCGACAAAGCAGGCAAAGGGATGGACAGGGGCCGGGAGGAGCACAGCCCTTCTCTTATCTGTCTGTCCTGTTGGCTGGTAGTAACAGATTATTTCCATCTGTTTTCTAAACCCAATTCTGCCACCAACCTCTTATGATTATGCTTATATGGTTTATTTTCAAAATGAGACTGTGAGCTTGTGGAGGGCAGAAGTGGTGCTTGGCCAACTGGAAGCTACTGCAGCCTAATGCCCAACTCAACTGCCTGTTGTTGGTTGATTTCATTTGTCTGAAATCATTTGAATTGTTGCTGTTGTAGGCACACAATAGAGTCTTTACTCAGGGGTTAGATTATAAAGTCAAGGTTTACGGCAAACAGAGTTATAATTAACCTTGAAATCTCTTAAGTTTCTCTTTAAATTTCAATGTGTGTGGTTTTGTATATGCAACCTGTACTATAATCAATATGTAACTGTATAATGCATGCAGAAATGTACAGTGTATAATAAAGAATATACACATGATATAATTTTACAGTATTTAATTGCAGGGCTTAAATTGTTTTTTTTCTTTCTTTCTCTTTTTGGTGGAAGATCTGGATTTCCATTAGTTAAACATGCATATGATAAGACTTTATTCATTTAAGCTGGTTTCCTAATCGTATAATTCCCACCAGGCTGTGCACTGGGGAGGGCAAGAGCTGTGCGCTCTGTGCTCTATTGATCTTTGGATTCCCACCACCAGTCATATGCTCTGGGGCAGAGGAACAGCATACTAGAAATTAAAGCAGCAGTAGCAATAAAGGAGGTTGGCATCTAAATAGTACTTAGTATGAGCTAGGCCCTGTGAGAGTACTTTAGATGTATTAACTAGTACATTTAATCCTCCTAATGACTTTATGGTATCTACTATGATTTTAATTCCATTTCACAGATGGGGAAATTCTGGGGGAACTTGATAAAGAACACACAGCTTTTGAACTCTGGAACTGAGATTCAACCGTAGGCAGTCCCGGACACAAAAGGCTACATGCTGTGTGATTGCATGAAATGAAAAGAATTATCTAGAACAGGCAAATCCATGGAGACAGGAAAGTAGATGAGTCGTTGCCTAGGGCCTTGGAATAGGGAGTGACTGCTAAAGGGTATGGGATTTCTTTTGTGGGTGGTGGACATGTTCTGAAACTAGATAATAGTGATGGCTATACGACTCTGTGAATATACTAAGAACCACAGAATTGTATATTTTAACAGGGTGAGCTTTATAGTATTTGAAGTATGTCTCATTAAATAAGCAAACTGGCAGTTTAATGTCAGGGCCATCTCTGAGCACACACAACCCTTTCTACAGGTGTTCACCACATGCTAGTGGTATTCTACCTCATTACTTACTGTATATCAACTCAAAAGGTCCCTGTCATTCACCCCATTTCAGAGATCAGAAAATTGAGTCAGAAAGATGCTGAGAAACTTGGACTGATAAGTGACCCAGGCAGTTCTGAGTCACACCAGTTTTTATATCTGTTTCATTCATTAAAAGCAATCCTAGTTGTCCAGAGCTGCAGTTAACATGGGCCCTTATAAAGCAACTAGTGGCCCAGTGCACAGATTCGTTCACATTGAAAGAAATTAATTAGAAGAAATATTTTAATATCACTATTCACCCTTTCTCTGTAATAGAAGTGTCAACCAAATTCATGATCAACAATGACAGATTGAAACACACACGTGTGATTGGCGCCAGCGAGAGATTTATATGTATAGATAAACTTTTTTAATTAGACCCACTTTCTGATTTAGCTAAACTTTTTCCAGCCTACTGAAGCACCCCAACGTCTCTTTCAGGTAATTGTCAGCAACACAGCAATGATATCAACACGAAGCAGATTATTATTGTAGATCACGCAGGGAGAACAAAGGGTAAAATATTTAACTGTAGCAGTGATTGACTGTATTCTGCGCAGTGAGAAAACCTGCAGTCACTTTCAAGTTCCACCATTTCTTACTTCTTTTCAGTTGGGTCAAGTTTCTAAACTTTCTAAATCTCCATTTTTTGGCTAATGCAAAGAAAATAGGATTCTACCGAGTCTCCTATCTACCTACTCCAGGACTTTTGTGAGGATCAAATGAGATGAGGCATGGGAAAATGCTTTACAAACATTTGGTTAAAGTGTAAAATGTTTGCACCTGGCTATAAAGCAAGTTGGGTTCCTGGGCTGAAGAAACTGCAAGGAGGCTAGTCCCTAGGGAGAGGAAGCCTGGCTTAGCTATGTGAAGTCATTACCTGGCTCCCACAGTAATGTTTCTGGGCAGGGCTGGGCTGTGGGCCCCATTTTGCACCATGGGGTATTGGCAGCATTGGCTGTGATTTGGTGGGGTGTCACTCTGGGGTGGTGGCAGGGCCTGTGTCCCACTTGGGGGAAGCCGAGTGTTTGTTTGTTGGCGCCAGGTCCGCAGTGCCATTTCTTTTTAAATGGCCAGTGTGTGTCATGGCAGCTCCTGCATTGAGCGTCTGCCCCTTGGTGGTCAGTGCACATCATAGCTACTGGTTAGACGGTCAGACGGACACTTAGGTTTTTATATATAGAGATGGTTTGTCACTTTTGTTTTGCTAATTTACAAAGTGGATTAAGATCCACCTTTGTCTCCCTGGTTATTATTCCCATCAGACCTAGGTATCTTTGGTGTCAGTCCTAGCAGAAAAGAAGGTGTGTTAGTGTGGCTGACTTTTAAAAGTAATGAGCACAAGTGCTCAGGAAGAGAGAGAGGGGTGGGGGAGAGGAAGGTGAGAGGGTGAGATGGAAAGAGGGGAAGAACTGGGAGAAGAGGAAAGGCTGGAGGGGAAGAGGGACAGACAGAGAGAGAAAGAAAGAGAGAATTGAATTGACATACTAATTATTATTGTATCCAAATTGATACCAGATTGCTGAAAGGCTTTACCCAAATTAATCAGAATGTTTGGCACCCCTGGGTGGGTTCAGTTGAAGAATTCCATAGCTTGGCAAAGAGAGGGTAATCTAAGGCAGGGGAAGGAGCTCTTGCTCCTTGCATTCAGCACTCAGCACTCTCCAAATCAAGCCACCCCCATGCAATAAAAAAAAATAAAACTCCCCCATCAGCACTCTTCCTCCCTAGACCTCCTTTGATTCTAAAGCCCCTTAAACATGGAATTGACTTCTCTGTGCCCTCACTCTTAGGTTGATGATTTTTATTTCTCTTTCATATTTAAAATTCAGAGTGACAAACCATGTATAGTGCAACAGGAAAGGGAAACAGGGCTATTTTCTGACCAGGATGCCTATTTGTGGTCCTAGGAGGCTAGTGTTTATAAAGGCAAAGCTAAGGGACTGTAACTATCTTCCTGGATCTCCCTTTGGGCGGGGTGGGGGCATGGGGCAGGGAGCTCCTCTAGTTTGGGCTGGGGAGTCTAACTCACAGATGACAGGGGGTCTGTTGGGCTCCTCAGGATTCTTGAAACCTTCCCAGGTGACAGTAGGGGACCATACAGAGCCACATGAGTGTCTGATTCTGCCCTCCCTGATTATTTTTCCCATACAGTATGAGGAAGTACTGGTTCTAGGGGAATTAATAAGGACTCTGGAAAAAATGGGTTGCATGAGCTAATATTTAGGGAAAGTCTGGACTTCCCAAGAGAAGTAAACCAAGTTGTACTTTGTTTTTTACAACTGAATGTCTCTGAGGCGTCAGTGTGCATTTAAATGTTAAAGAGAGGCTTCCCAAGGCTGCATGTCTAATGCTCCCCCCAAACTCTCAGTGTAAGGAAACTCGGCATAGCATGTGCAATGATTCACAGGACACATGGGTAAACAGGCAGTATAGTCTCAGAACTTGGGCCTTGACCACCAAGGCTGCAGGGTCAGCATCATCTGGGAGCTTGTTAGAAATGCAAACTCTCATCAGGTCCTACTGAGTCAGAGTTCCTGGGGTGGGCTCAGCATTCTGTCTTTACATATCCACCCTCTAGGGCATTCTGATGTTCCCTCAGGTTTGCAAACTGCTGCTGGGGGAGAGGCTGACCTGATGTTGTACTAAGTAAAGGGGGGATATACCTGGGCCAGGAACTTGGCTCCCCAGAAGCAAAAGCAAAGATTATGAAAGGAAGACCACAGAGGTATAGCATTGGGGACTAAATGTCTGCTCCATCTCACTGGTATTTACTTCTGTGAGACCCTGAGCTGTGTTCACAGGATGCCCTTAGTGCAAGCTGTTGTCTGCAAAGGCAGACAAGAAGACCTGGGGTAATGACCAGGAAGATTCAGGATGTTTCTGTAGGGGGTGCAAAAACTTCACCTCTACCCATTTTGGGTTTTCAGCTGGGGGTCTTTAAGAAAAAGACAGATTAACAAGAGAAAAAACAACAGTTTATTAACATGTATACCAGGGGGAAATGAGTAATTATCAGAGGTTACTTAAAACTTCAGCTTAAAAACCATCTTCTGCTAAAGACACCACACACACACACACACACACACACACACACACACACACACACATACACACACACTACCAAGCACTAATCACAATTGGTACCTACTAAATTCTAAATTCTCATCTTGGAATTAAGGAATCTAAGGTGGACCACACAGAAGCAGATGCTGCAGTTCCTGATCTCACCGAGATTACAGACACAAGGGAAGAAGGAGAAGAGCCCAGTGTCAGCTAGGTCTAAAGCAGTGGTTCTCAAACTTCCTAATGCCACGACCCTTTAATACAGTTCCTCATGTTGCGGTGACCCCCAACCATAAAATTATTTTCATTGCTACTTCATAACTGTAATTTTGCTACTGTTATGAATTGTAATGTAAATATCTGATATGCAGGATGTATTTTCATTGTTACAAATTGAACATAATTAAAGCATAGTGATTAATCACAAAAACAATATGTAATTATATATGTGTTTTCCGATGGTCTTAGGCGACTCCTGTGAAAGGGTCGTTCGACCCCCGAAGGGGTTGCGAACCACAGGTTGAGAACCACTGGCCTATAGCCACTGGGGTTTGAAGCCTATCCAGAACAATTCTTTGTGTGCCATTGTGAATCTTTACCAATCCTTTTAGTATCTCCCTATGATTCTTACTCATGAAGTGCAGTCTAAACCAGTGGTTCCCAACTGCCTCTCAGGGGACATGTGGTGATGTCTGGAGACATGTTGGATTGTCACAGTAGGGGAGAGGGTACTACTGGCATTTAGTGGATGAGGCCCGGGATGCTGCTCAACATCCTACAGTGCCCAGGGCAGCCCCCATCACAAAGAATTATCCCCACCCAAATACCAATAGTGCGATGTTGAAAGAATCTGGTCTAACTAGAGCTTCATATATACCCAGCACTCTCAGGCCTTTATTGTTTTTTTAATCTCTACCCCATCCTGTTCTTACTAGGAAGCCAGAATCCAGAGTTGGGTTTGTGAAAAGTTAATGAGTAGGAAGCTACTATACATATTACATGTATAATTTTTCAAGAGGTAAAACCATAACTCACAGGTAAATGTAAATATGAATTCACTAATCTATGAGGACACCAGTAAGATGCTATGGCAATTTAAAAAGCCATTCTGTAACTGGACAATCAATGGGTCTGTGCTGCCTGTCACAACTTGAGCCACTTCAGCAGAGACGGGATTGAATCATATATGAGCATTTATTCCAATAATGCCAGCAGTATGGGAGAGCAGCAGGTCATCCACAAAAATCTGCTCTGTCCCCCACCATAAACCAGATGCTTATTTTGGGTAGAAGGACAAAGATGATGCCAAATGGGCAGTTTACAAATAATGTGGGCTGGGGATTTGCAAAGACCTGGGAGTATGCAAAGGGCTAGGGGTCTTCAAAGGGCTGGCAATATGGAAAGGGCTGGGGGCTCTGATTTCTGCAACAAGGTTGTTAATCTTTCCATGATAATAGGCAGCA
Organism: Myotis lucifugus; assembly: GCF_000147115.1. Taxonomy (NCBI): domain Eukaryota; kingdom Metazoa; phylum Chordata; class Mammalia; order Chiroptera; family Vespertilionidae; genus Myotis; species Myotis lucifugus. The sequence goes on along the minus strand of NW_005871083.1, from coordinate 3,197,905 downwards.
CTGAGATGTGGATGATGGGCCACATATCCAGGTGAGCGCCCAGGTCCCAGGTGCAACTCTCAGCCAGGTTAGAATGTGCTTTCTTCAGAACAAAACAACCATAGTTAAAAGAGCATGATTACTATTTCCTATAATTGTATCTGGTCCCCAATATTCAATTTCTGCCCCTAACAATTTAAGAAGCTGGGTTTTTATGAGCAATTTGACAAAGAAACATCAGTATGAGATTGCTGAATTAGAGAAAAAAAGCAAGTTAATGTGCAACATATCTAAACCTTTGGGGTTATCTGTTCCACTAGACAAATTATTTTCATCATTTTCTGAACAAAAATCAACAACTAACTGGTCATTTCATTAAGTCTGGGGTCTTTGACCAAGAGCAAACAATGCGATGAACTGAGAATATGCTCCTAGACATCTTCTGGTATCCTTTGTCCCCAAATGATATTCAAAAGATTTCCATCAATCATTTTGTCCTTGTTTACAATCTTTGGTTAATTTTTTTCTGATGTCTCAAACACATAGCTTTTTATTTACTAGTGCTGTCTTGGTAGAAATGGTCTATAAAATATGGAGCTAAGAAGTGAAAGTAGGTTGAGGTCTAGAGGGTGGTGGGTGGAGAGGTTACAGTAGGTGTAGGTGACAGCATGCATAAATGCCATTTGTTACCTGCCTTTGAAGAAGTGTATGCTGTTCTAGAATCTTTCACTCAACACTGTTAGGTGGGTTTTACTACCATCCCCATATACAGATGTCGAAAGTGAGTCAGAAGGAGAATCAGAATGTCAACAGCAGAAGTGGGTAGAGTAAGGAGAAAACAGTGTGGGATCCAGACTGAAGGGGAAGAAATAGAATTTAGCCAGTTAGAGAAAGAAGGGAGGATGTTACAAAATGGAGCAAGGAGGAGTCCAAATTTGAGGCAGAAATACTCATAGCATGTTCAGGGGCAATAAAGAGGCTCTTCTGTGTGATAATGAATGTGAATGCAATGTGAAATTGGATCACAGCTATTAATAGGATCAGTGTTATTTTAGCCAAATGATCTTACTATTGCTACATGACCGTGACTAGCAGTACAACATGGTGGTTAAGAGCCCAGGCCTTGGGGGAAGGTGGAATTGCAGTTTGAACCCCAGCTCAGTCACTGCAGGGCTGTGTGTCCAGGGGCAAGTTTCTTAACCTGTCTGTGTCCTGTTACCAGACCTATTAAATGAGGACAATGATACCTACCTGATACTACTGGGATGGGGATTCAACACAACCCTGAAAAATCTTATCTTATCTTATCTTAGTCCTTGATGTCCTTGGAGAATGGAAGTTGGTACTTTGAAAAGAAGATTCTAAGAGAAGGCTTTAGTGCAATTAATTAATCTGGGAGGTGATTCAGGGAAAACTGGGGAGGTGAGGCAAGGAAGGGGAGGGGCAACCACATGAATGGTCTGTTATTCAGCCAGTTGCTACAGTGGGTGCATGGACCTTAATTCCCCTGGGGACCTTTGGGAGCAAGTGTAGAACACTTCAGAGCCATCCCACCTGAGGGGAATGGGAGCTTTGGACTTTATGTCACAAATCTGAGTGGGGCTGCCCCAGGTGGCATTGATTTTGAACACTACTGGATTTCTGGGTATGGACTTTGGTCCCAGAGAAAGACCTCAACAGAAGTGTGGATTTCTGCAGGGAAAAGTTGGGCCAGCCCTCTAATGGGAAGCCCAGAGGGATGTGGCTTGGAGGTGTCTGGGAAGCCCTCAGCACCTGCTAGAGTCAGTATCAAAAGTCATAAGAACAGTAATACCCTTTATGCCAGTAATCTACATCTGAGAAATTAAAGAAACAACTAAATACAGAAAGAAATATAGAAACATTCTCTGCATTACCTGTGATAGTCCAAATTGGAAATAACAATAGTCAGCATCTATCAAGTGTTTGCCAGGTACTTGGCTCTCCTAAGTTCTCAACAAATAAGATACATTTCTAGCAAATGGACACTGGCTAAGTGTTTCAATGGAATATTACATAGCCATTGAAGAGAATGGTTATTAAGACAATAATGACATGACAAAGTCAGATAAGTGAAAATTAATACTGAACAGAAGACTGTGTGTAGAGTAGGATTCCTACTAAGCAAAAAATAACATTAAATTTAAAAAGACTCTATGTATAAGAAAGGGAGTGGATTCTGAAAGGAAATTTATCAAAATCTTAATTGCAGTTTTGTTCATGTAATGGGTTTGTGAGTGATATTTCCCCTCTATTTTACAAATCTTTATTGATGTGTATGTATTACATTTATAATAAAAATATAATAAAGTAGAAAAAGTGAAAGAAGAAAAATACATCTAAAAATAGGTTGTGGAGATCCATTGCCTGTTTTGAAGAGGGAATAACATAATGGAAAATGATATTTCAGAAAAATTAATCTGGGAATGGTGTGGAAGATGGATTGGATTGGCAAAGACCCAATGTAAGAAGACCAGCTTGCAAACTAATAAGGGTCAGGTCATAGCGAGTATGGAAAGGAAAGAGCCAATTTTAGAGGCTTGGTGTTGAATAGGATGATGGAGAAGAAAGAGAAAAATACCAGAAATGATCCCAAGATTTTAAGGCTAATTAAGTGCGAGAATGACAACAAATATACTAGTATACTGAACACCTCTTTGAGCCAAGTTTCTTTGCATCAGCTGTCTCATTTAAACCTAACAACAATCCTATAAATTATTCTCTTAATATTCTGTTCTGCAAATGAGGTCATAGAAGATCAGAGAAGTAAAATGACTTGTCCAAGATCACAAAAAAATCTGAGTTCAGATAATTTTTAAATGAACTGGATCAATGGATGGATGGATGATGGATGGATGGATGGATGGATGGATGGATGGATTGGTAACCACATAAGGGGGAAGAAATGTAGGCTTATATAATGTCAAAGTAGAAAAAAGGGAATTTCAAGAAGGAAGTTTCAGATATATTAGAAGTAAAGAAAGAAGGGACCTGGGGAAAGCACTAGATTCTGCAAGAAGAACGGGTCATTGGTTCTCTTTGAGGAGGCCATTCCATTCAGGTAATGGGAAGTAGGCTCAAGCTTCAAGGGAGGCTGAGGGGCCAGGACATTGTGTGGCTCATCTATGAAATGACAGCTCAGACCATATAGGAGATTTAAAAAAAAACGTAAATGTAAAGAATATATTTCATAATAGAAGGAGGGGTGATATAACAGAATAAAGGGGAAGGGGGAGGATGGGAAGGAGAAATGGAAAAAGGAAAAAGGAAAATAAATTATTGGATAAGAATGAGGACACCAGACTGTCTGCACTTGAGTCCCAGCTCCATCACCCTGTGACCCTCAGAAACCTCAGAAAATTCTATACCTCCTCTGTAAAATGGGGAGCATAGTAATAACCTCCATCTCACCGGCTTCATGGGAGGATGAACTGAAGAATGTAACACATTGTGAATCAAAACGGGGCAGGGATCCTGATGTCTTAACTGCCACAATAAGTGCCATTTGCTAGGAAAGAGCCAAAAGCTTTAGGTCAAGAAACTGAGATAAGTCACTTGGAGAATGTGCCCCAAGAAAGTACAGCTGAAGTCCCAACATTGCACCTCTAGGGAGAGCAAGCAGTCAGCTCTTTTAGGTCAGTTCTCCCATTCTTCAGAAGAAAATAGATTTTGTGCAAGACACTATGCTGGCTTTGTTAGTTGAACCTTCTGTGGTTTGCAATAAATAAAGCATATTGGGTTGTACTGTTGTTGTTGTTTTCGTTGTTGTTGTTGTTTTTTACCAGAATTAATAAACAGAAGCTGCCCATTAAAGCAAAGTTAGGAGTTTTGGAGAGTGATTAGAGGAGCAAAGTAATGAAGCCCTTGAAAAATCCAAGGGCACAGATGAAGATCTATCAGACCCCAGCAAGCACCCTGAACTCAATGCCCTTTCTCTATTCCAGAAAGTTTTATGCTGTTATAATTGATGCTTGGAGAAGTTTGCACACTGCAGACTCAGCATGAGGGATCCTAAAAGCCTTATTAACCCAGCCACTTAGCCTTTCTGAGCACAGCCCCTACCCTGGCTATTTTGACTCAAAACTAGCTCAGTCCCCAAATGTCCCTGTGTTAGGATGAAGAGGTTCAATTTAAGGCCTTTCTCCAGTGGGTTCTCTTCCCAAATCCCCCTGCCTCTCTAGCACTGTCTCCTGGCAAGTTTTTTTTAAATCTTTAAATTCTTTATTAGTTAAGGAATTACAAATGTGTCCTCATTTCCCCCCATTAACCCCCATCCTCCCCCTGCCCCACTCATGCTCTCATCCCCCTGTTGTCCATGTCCATTGGTTTGGCTTATATGCATGCATTCAAGTCCTTTGGTTGATCTCTTTCCCTTACCCCCACCCTCCCCTACTTTCCCTCTGGGGATTAATAGTCTGATTGCTGTTTCTCTGTCTTTGGATCTGTCCCTGTTCATCAGTCTATATTGTTCTCTATATTCCACAAATGAGTGAGATCATGTGGTATTTATCTTTCTCTGACTGGCTTATTTCACTTAGCATAATGCTCTCCAGTTCCATCCAAGCTGTTGCAAAAGGCAAGAGTTCCTTCTTTTTCACTGCAGCGTAGTATTCCATTGTGTAGATGTACCACAGGTTTTTAATCCACTCATCTGCTGATGGGCACTTAGGCTGTTTCCAAATCCTAGCTATGGTGAATTGTGCTGCTATGAACATAGGGGTGCATATATCCTTTCTGATTGGTGTTTCTGGCTTCTTGGGATATATTCCTAGAAGTGGGATCACTGGGTCAAATGGGAGTTCCATTTTTAGTTTTTTGAGGAAGCTCCATACTGTTCTCCACAGTGGCTGCATCAGTCTGCATTCCAACCAGCAGTGCAGAAGGGTTCTTTTTTCTCCGCATCCTCTCCAACACTTGTTGTTTGTTGATTTGTTTTATTGGCGTTCAGCCTGCTCTCTGCCCGCTCTTCCCCTTTGGGATCATGTAACTTTCCAAGGAAGTTTTCTCTTAGGCTGAGCCATCAGGAAGATTGCATGTCCGGGATCGATTCTGCATAGTATAAAGATCCGTCTGTACACCAGGCAGTAGAAGCTTCCATTTGCAAGATAACTCCTTTAGGCTGGTTGGGAGCCCACTGGGGCAGGGCAGCGAGCAGTTTAAGTAAGAAAGTAAAAAACACAAAACAAAAACAGATGATGAGGGGTGTGCTTTGCCAGGCTAGAATGGGCTTTCTCTTTCTGTGTTAATGAGCCTTATTGGGCACAGCTGGATAGTTGCCTACTTTGGTGGGGAGAGGGTTGTAAAGAGCACTTTCCACTAGAAACATTACCCTGCTGGCAGGAGAGGCCCCATGGAGACACTGTCAGCCTAATATAGTCTCTCCAAGGATAGAACTTTAAATGTGCTTTGGAGATAAGACTAAGAACAGTCATCATCATTTGTGTTTTAATAATAATTATTCAATTAAATGACACTAATAATTAAATTATAAATAAATAAATACATAAATAAATAACAGCTAACATTTATGGAGTACCATCTATGTTTAGGTACTCAGCTAAGTACTTACATACATGATGTCTAATTCAAGGCTCCAAATTTTGGAGCTATTATAATTCATCTCATATAACTAAGGAATTCCCAGCGATTTTCACTCAACCCTCAGGAGGCACATATATCATTTTGCAGATAAGGAAAAAGCCTCAGGAACCTTGTTTTCTTTGGTGAATAATTGGTAGAACCAGGATTCAAATTCAGGTCTCCTGACTCTATATGATTTTATTGGGAGAGAAGAGGTGGCGAATATTCATTAAATGCCTCTGTGTGTCAGGCCTGGAGAAAAGAGTTTATTGTGCATTGTCTCAGTTCTCAATCAGGAGGGTGTTGCCTTCCCACCTTACAGATGAAGAGACTGAGACTCAGAGAGGGGAAGCCATTGGAAGAAAGTCACACAGGTAGGGATAGAACTGGGGCTTATAGCTTCCCATTCTATCCTGTAGGTTTTCTCTGCATTTCAATAGGAGAAACAATACCATGTGATTTCCCAGCAGGGACAGTGAGAGGGTGATTCTGGCCTTGACCCTAGGACTTAGAATAGTTAAATTATTGGTATTGATAATTGAACAGGCTGCTAGAAATGTGATTCTGCCCTGGAGGGAAGATCAGACATGACCAAGAACTCTGGAAGGACCAGTTCTATCCTATCAAAAGAAATTTGGAGCCTTTCATCTTACTTGAAGGCTAGAAGTTCCAATTTGCACTTTGAAAGTAACAACTTGCTGGACCAACATGTTGTTCCTGCCTGCCTCTGCCAGGTCACAGTCCTCAAAGCAAAGGTCTCAGAACATGTTCATGTCACAGCACTTTCGAAGAAGATCACTGTCCAGAGCAAAGCTCAAGTCCTGGGAAGGAGGGTTTGAATTGTAGAGTTGAATTTCCATTTATCTGGAGTCTTGTGCTTTGGAAAAGTATTACTGGTTTGTCATTCTGGACTGTCACCAGTGATACCTCCAGGCTCTGAAAGGTTACAGGAAAATAATAGGCCTTCTGGCAGTTTCCAGCCTGGTTATATTTCTCACCTGGGCCAGGATTGTGTATGTGCTTTTTATTCGTGACAAGATGAGACGAGCTGGTTAAATAAGAATCAGCTGCTCTTTCTACATCTGCTTTTCTGATTGATGGCATCAGAAAGCCATTCATCTGGTTTGAAGATAGACAGGTGGTTGGCTTCACTACACTGTGGGCTTTTGAAGATCTCCCTGTGATGTGATTACAGCAAATACTTAGCTTATGCTCCAGGGGATAAGGTTGACCTTTGATCCTACTCCTCATTTAAAAAGCACACATTTTGGCTGGCCCAGTGTGACTCAGTGGTTGAGCATCGAACTATGAACCCAGGAGGTCATAGTTCAATTCCCAGTGGGGGCATATGCCCTGGTTACAGGTTCGATCCCCAGTAGGGGGCATGCAGGAGTCAGCTGATCAATGATTCTCTCCTCATATTGATGTTTCTATCTCTCTCTCTATTTCTGAAATCAATAAAAATATATTTTTAAAAATAAAAATAAATAAAAATTACACATCTTGGAAAATGAACCAACCTGAGAAGATGCTGGAAGCTGCATTTGCTGCTGAGGTTGATTGTCAAACCAATTTAACTGGCCTGATTTACCTAGAGTTCTGGTTTTTCTGATTAAAACTGATGGCCTTTAAAGTCTTTTTTTTCCCTCTGACAATCTCTAGAGGACATATGGTCTTTTGTGAGTTCCAATGGGAATCCCAGAATCATGCCACGACCGTGGGTTCCAAGTGAGGAAAGTGCATTTAACAAAGTGACAATTATAAGATATTCAAGAGCATTGTCCAAACTGAGAATGCATGTTCTTTACCCTTCTCATTCATTCATTCATTCATTCATTCATTCATTCATTCCATTCTTTATTCATTCGACATTCATAGAGAACGCATCATATGCCAGTTCTGTGGCGGGAACTGGTGATAAGGAGGTGACCAAATTATATTACCTGACTCCAGTATCTTATAAGGCTAAACAGACAAGGCAGGCACCATTGTCAGGATAGGATGAAAGGGCCTGGACGTGCAGCCACTTTGGAAAAGTGTTTGGTTTGGCTTTGATAAGTACCCTCAGACAGTTTTCCAAAGTGGTTGCAAAGAAGGCAGAGTGGGGGCTTCTGAGAACCTGGTTGTGTTTTATTTCTTGAACTCAGTGCTGTTTGCATGGCACCTGTGGAAAACACTGAGCTGTTTCCTGAGGCTTTTGCATACTTTCTATAGTGGTTGGTATAATTTAAATGAAAAATAAAGAAATAAGGTGTTAGCTTCAGGCTCTTTGGGAGAAAAAGATTGAGGAAGGCTTTCTGGGGGAGATGATGTTTGAACTGGGAGCTGAAGGATCAATAGGAAGTTAGGTAGACAGAAACTGGAATGGGAATTGCTTACACAGACCCTCGTTAGGAAGGAGGCCATAGAGTCGAGGGAGCTGGCCATTGAGGCTTGGGAGAGCTATGAGTTGCTGAAGCCCAGGGTGTGGGGCTAAGGGGGTTGGAGGGGCTGCAGGGAAGGGCCTGGACTGTTTCACAGACAGTATGCCCTGAAGACAGTGGGAACCCTGAGAGATTTTTAAGCAGCAGAGTGACATTGTCAAGCCTGAGTTTCCCAACAATCAGCATGCCTGCATGGGGGTGCAGGATGGGAGACATTTAGGCAACTTTGCAACAGTCCCAGAGAGGAAGGCATCCCATTCCAGATACTGAGGGAGGAGAGAAGGAGACAGATCAAAGATCAGGAGATATCATGCAATCAATGAGACTTGTTAATAACTGCAAGGTGGAGGTTGGGGGAAGAGATGGGGGAAAAATCAGGTCTTTCTTCCAGCCCAGCCTCTAGTGAGAATCACTTAGAAACACTTGAGCCTAAGAACAGATTTCCTTTATTACATCAAATCACGAAGATTCTCTGGTTAGTCATTCCAGAAACATCTACTTCATGCCCATATGTGCCAGTCAGTGCTGGAGTTTCTGAGGATATCCAGATGGAAGGATATCGTACCTCAAGGATACACCTGTAGAGTGTGAGGAGATAGTAGGTCTGATTCTCTCTGCCTTAAACCTCAGACAGTATGTTTGAGTTTATGCAGTGGTGTAGATTTCTTATGTGATTCAAGGTCAGTTCCCCAGACCTTGCAGTGACAGTGATATGGCATTCCCCAAATCCCGTGCAGAAAGAATCTTTCTTTCCCCTTGAATAGTTTTGAGCCAAGTGCATAACATTGCGTGAATGTTTGAAAACTTCTCCTGGTTCTCAGAATGCAATTCTGACCGTGCTGAAGGCTGTCAATTAAATGAAGATTTAGATAAAGGCTGTGTGGGAGAGAGAACGCAATATTCTTAAACCTGATAATGGTTTCCTTCTGTCTGTTTGAAACTCTGGAATAATCCTGATTGACTGGCTCTCTGCTTTGGGCATTCCCATTTACTGGACAATTTAATAACATTTAAAATGTTTGACAACCTTTATTTAGGGGCAGATATCCCCATTGGAGTTGGTAAGTATATTAATGCTGTACAGTTAAAAAAGGAAGAACCAGGATTTAAGTAGTTTCTTTTCATATTCAGACCATGTCTCTGCATGTGGAATAGCAAGGAGCGCAGAAGGGGTGAGAACAGGCTCTCACATTATATTAAACATGGGGAACATGTAATGATTGTCATGTGCTGTGCCTCGTGCTAAGTGCTTTTCTCATATCACCTCATTTACTCCTCCCAAAGGCATTGAGGTGGATGCTATGACTGTACCTGTGCTATGCAGGTGAAGTAGCTAAGGCTGATAGCTACGCTACTAATTATCTGTGGGCTGGTGGTTCTCCGTTTTGTGCTCTGGGCTACTGTGTGGGCTTCGGGAACTGAAGAGGGAATTCAGAAAGAAATCCAAAACAACTTCCCACTATATCAGAGGAGTCATCTGCCCATTCATTCATTTATTCATTCATTTATTCAACACATGTATTGAGTGTCCCCTATGTGCCAGGTATGGTTCTGAGCACCAAGAAAGCAGCAATGGACACCACCAAGTCCCCGAAGGATAAAGTGTAATAAGGATGCTTATTTCCACTCCATAGTGGTGGAGTATTGTGTGTGAGGGTCCCCAGGAGAGGGGACATTTCAACTGACACCTGTCTGAAGTGGAGGAGACAGGCATGTGGGTCTGTGGGGAAAGGAATATAACAGGTAGAGCGGAGAGCAATCAAGTATATGTTCCCTGGTATATTCCTGAAATAGTGAGGCAACTACAGTGGCTGGACCAAGAGTTGGAGATGAGATCAAGAGTTAGATAGGTTAGGCCATGGGGAGGCTTTGGATGTTATTCTGAGAGTGATGAGAAACCATTGAGAGGAGGGCAAGGCAGTGACATCATCTGTTGCTATGTGTAGTAGAGGAAGCCTTAGCAATTTAGAAGCCTGCAGAAGCTCACGTCCTCCACAGTCTGTTTTCTTATTTACATACATTACATATAATGTTACATATGTTAACTCTTTTAGTCCACACAACAGCCAATAAAATAGGCATTGCTGTCATTCCTTATTTTAACAGTGGGGAAACTGAGACTCAGCGTGGGCAAACTGGGAGTGGAAACCATGTTGGAAATAGTCAAACAAAACAGGAGGTATGAAGGTGGGTAGAGGCATTCCAAGCAGAGAAATCAATCAGTGATTCAAAGACATAGGTAAGATGGAGAGAGAATGGATGACTGTTCAAAATGGCTAGAGAGAGAGGCAGTGGTGCATCTGGTTGCATTTGAATGGTGTTTCTGTGCACCCTTGGCTCAACTGTGTGTGTGTGTGTATGTGTGTGTGTGTGTGTGTGTGTGTGTGTATTAATGAGATGATGAGATAGGAGTCTGGAGAGAAAGACACGTTTGTACCTGGTTGCATTTATTTTTTCAATATCTAGATAAACTTTATTTTTAAGAGCAGTTGGAGGTTCAAAGATTTCACATACTCCTTGTTCACATATGTGCACAGCTTCTCCCACTATCAAAATCCAGCACCATAGTGATACATTTGTTAAAATTAATAAACCTTCATTGACACATTATTACTCAAAGTCCATAGTTTACCTTAGGCTTTACTCTTGGTATTGTATCTTCTGTGGGTTTGACAAATATATAACATGTATCCACCATCATAGTATCATATAGAATAGTTTCCTACCCTAAAAATCTTCTGTGCTCTGCCTTTTCATTCGTCCCTCCTCCCTAACCCCTGGCAATGACTGATCCTTTTATTATCTCCATACTTTTGCCTTTTCTAGAATGTCATGTAATTGGAATTATAGTTTTTCAGAATTGCTTCTTTTACTTAGTAATATGCATTTATGTTTTCTCCCTGTCTTTTCATGGTTTCATAGCTCATTTATTTTTGTTGCTGAATAATATTCCATTGTCTGAATGTATCACAGTTATTTATCCATTCACCTACCACAGGACATCTTGCTTTCCTCCAAGTTTTGGCAATTATGAATAAAGCTGTTATAAACATGTGTATACAGGTTTTTGTATGGACATACATTTTCAACTCCTTTGGGTAAATCACAAAGAGTGCAATTGCTGGATCAAATAGTATATTTATTTTTGTAGGAAACTGCCAAAGTTTAACAATAATGTGAATTTTAAAAAGCAGAAAGTTAGATTGTGTTCATTCTATAGGTTGTAACCAGGTTGGCTGAGGTTCTAGGTTCAGAGGAAGCTGTTGAGAAAAGGGAGGAGAAAAAAAATGGTGTCTCAGAAATCACAGGAGCCAGGGAGCCTCAATGAATTGAATATACTGGTTTGTCTAGGACTAAGAACCCAAAGATAATCATGGATCAGGTAGATATAAGTAAAACAATCAAATATGGGAATGTGGAAATTTTGTGCCAAAAGTGACTTAAGTCAAAGCAGACAAATATGGGTATATCAGGGGTAATATTTAGAATGTTTACCAACAAAATATGGCATAGGAACCACCAATCATGATAGCCATCTGCTGAAACCACCCATTATGGGCATTTCTGTGCTTGCAAGGGTGTGGGGGGAATCCACAAGGGAGCACCAATTGGCCAGAGTCACTCAGTGGCACAGGGACTAATCTTAGAAGCAGGACCTAGAAAAACAGGAGTGGTCCGAGGCCAGGGGCAAAGTAGAAGAAGAAGAGACTTAGGGCCCAGAGAAAACCTGCTGGAGGGTTGAGTTATATTTAATCCCACTTGCTGCATACCTGGAACCAGACAGGAGAGCGGCTTCAAACATAAATTATGTATACACATGAACAAAGACAGAAAAGGAGCACAGAAAAATGAAAACAGTTTGATTTGTAGGGCTTTCAGCATCATGGATGCTTTTTTTCCTTCCTTTATTTAGAGGTTTGTTGATGCTGCTACAATTTTGTTCCGGCAATAAAAGTAAAATATATGTTGATGTTCACAAAGATGAGAAAAGCCTTTGGAAGGATGTAACTGGTTAGAATTTAATATTCGTTAGGTTTTAAAAATCGATTAAATTCATTGAAGAAGTCAGAAAAACAAACCAAATACCATCTTCCTTCTCAAGAACGTGGCAATGGCCCCTTCAAGCAGGCCCGGTCTCTGTGATGAGCCGGTCATTTAGAGTGTGACATTTCATGCTGGATGGATACAGCTGTCCATTTTCTTTGTCTCCTTTCATCCTGCTTGTTGTTCATGCTGACCCAGTGAGGTTGGCATCAAGCTCTCCCCTCCCGGTGCTGTAGTGAGAGATAGTCCTGAGGACACATGCATCACCCATTGCAACAGATTAGCTCTGATCACAGCCTAATTACGTGAAGTGCAGCCAAACCCCTTATTTATGCTTTTCTGGGGATAGGAAAGAAGAGCTAGGAATGGGTAATTGAGGGACATTAAGAAACAGACTAAAATAATTGCTTGCTGTGCTTTAATATGAGCACTATTAATGCTGCATTATTGCAGGCACTGAGTAAAGAGCTTACTGCCAGCTCCTTCATGTGGGGCATTCAGCAGACCCTTCTTCCCAAGTGGGGGATTAGTGCAGGTACCTCCATGGGGAAAGCCTGGCTATCAGCAGTAGCAACTTGTAGGCAGTCCAGCCTGTCAAGTTGCTGCAGGGGAACTGTGCAACTCAAAAAAGGATGCTAAATGCATATAGGAAGCTCTATGCCTTACGGCTAGTTTATGGCAACTATATGGGCACATCTGCCTTATATTCTTTTGGAAATAAATGCAGATTGTAGAAACCTGGCTTATGTTTAAGAACACAAAGTATTGGGGGAGAACCTCAGTTAGGGAATAATGAGTTAATATTCGGGTCTTCACACACAGAGATGTGCATCCCATCAAAATATCTAATAGAGACAATTTAAGAAAAACTAATGTATGCCCTTCAATTAGGTGACTCATCAAATCTTCACTGTCTAATATAGTAGCTACTAGCTACCTGTGACTATTTATGTTTAAATTAGAGAAAATTAAAATGTAACAGTTAATTCCCTCAGTTTTGGAAGGTATAATTTAAGTGCTTAATAGCCACATGTGGCTACTGGCTACCAGATTATACAATGAAGATATAGGGCATCTCCATTATTAGAGAGATCTGTTAAGGCAGCACTGGGTTAAATGGTGGTAGAGTACATTCTCAGAAGAATGAGTTAAGAACAGATATTCTGGCATAAAAATGTCTCCTTTGTGTATTGCATGTAAAGAAGTTACAAAACTTTATGATATTAATGTTACTTAAAAACAAATGCAACACTCACACTTTTTGTATGAGTGTAAGTAAAATAAAGTGGAGGAATATTCATCAAATGGTTCGCAATAGTTGTCTTGAGAGGGAAGAAGTGGACATTTACTTTTTAGTTTCTCCACTTATGTATTGGCTGAATTTATTTCAATGAGAATGCAGTACTTTTGTACTAAAAAAGAGATTAATTTGATGAGATCCCATGAAGACAATTGAGACACATACATAGGGAGTTTTCTCTCTTTAGGTCTTTAGTTGATTAAAGTCTGTTTATTAAGACCACCTGAGTGGGGTTGACCAGATGGCCCTTTAAAGAAGGGGCATTGTGGGAGGGGAAAGGGGTGGTTCATAGTAAATCCATCCCTGATGCTCTCAAGACACACCAACAGGCATGCCCTCGTTGTTTCCTTGTTTTGAATGTTCTATTTTGGTAGGAAGACAAAAACACTTTATAATCAATTCTTACTATTAATCTTTGGTTGAGTCAATAGAAACTTCTGCTATGGAATGAAGCAGAAAAACACTGGGCTTAAATGTCAAAGAGCATTTGGGAGACATATACAGCCACAGATACATGCCAGTCAGGGAGGGCTTCTCTGCCATTTAGGAGGGAATAAGAAGATGTCTTCCAGGCTGGTGTGTGTGGGTGCGTGAGGTGCCCTTATCTATCCTGTCCTAGAGAATTTACCTCTGTGCTGGCTTATGTACTATGTGAATAAAGCATGGACTTGGAGAAGAAATACTTTCTTTTTTCTTTCCCTTTAGAAATTCATCTCTGTCCTCCAGAATCCCAGACTTTCTACTCTGGGGTAGAGTCACTTGAACCCTGAGGACAGTTGTGCTGCCTCTGCTTCTGGAGCTATGAACTATGGCCCACTGGGCAGAGTCCCTTGACCTTTGAAATTCGGTGTCACCCTACCTCATAGGGTGGTTGCTCAATGTTAAAGGGAGAGGAAGGGTGATGAGGGGGTTCAGCAGTGCTTGGCACATAATAAGTGCTACATAAAAAATGTTAGCTGTCACTCCAAGTAGTATTACTTTGTGCTAAGCAACATTGCAAAGCATTAAACTATTACCTGTTCTTGTGGATGTGTACCTCCTCCTCAGATGAAAGGACTGTCATTGTAGGGTAAGAGGGTACTGCCACACTTCTTTCTATCTTTTTGGGTCCCTGACTGTGATCTTCACCATCTAATTGGTAAACTCATGCCAAGTGACTGGTGCCTGAGAGTGAGAGCTGAATGCTGCACAGGGGAGCTGCCAGTCAGGGAGCCCAGTGCATTCCCATGGTACTGTCAGTGCAGTAGGTGGGTTATAGGCATCCACCATGACTCAGAAGCATAGCTTTCTGAGGGAGAAGGCTGGAAGTCTTTCCATTTTGATGGCAGGACGAAAGGATCCACATTTTTCTTGCAACTTTTCTTGAAACAGCCTCACTCAGTGTTTTTTTTCAATGTTTTTTAAAAGAATGGAAAATTTTGTTCATTTTGACTATTGACTGTACTTAGAATTTCACCTCTTGAAAATAGGATTTAATTTTGCAAAGTGACAGATTTTTATGTGAAACAGTAACAACATAACGTGTATTTTTAGTATATATGGTTCATAAGCATTTTATACACAGGTATGTATGCATATGTGCATAATTATGTGTATATGTATATATGTGTGTGTATCTATGCACACACACTCAAGGTTGATCTTCCTTAAAGACTCTGTGTTTGTGAATGCACTAAATGTATCTGTAACTCCCACATCAGTACTCATAGCACTTCCGTGGTCATCTGTGGACACGCACAGAGCAGTGAAAACTGAGTTGTTTCATAGACATGTTTCAAGTGGAGGCCGAACAGGGCCATGCTCTGCCTTCTTATTTTGGCTCTCATAGTGCAAACAAGTGTCCTTTTGGTGGGTTTTATTACCTTTTTTTCACATTTTTGGGCTTTTTGTTGGTAATTTTTATGTATAAAATGACCCAGGCATAATGCTGAAGGGCTGCCACGTGTCCTAAGCACAGAAGGCTGTGATGCGCCTTATGGAGGAAACACATGTGTTAGATAAGCTGCATTTAGGCTTGGTTGTTGGCTCTGAGTTCAGTGTTCATGAGTCAACCTACATACATTAAATAAGCCAACTTTTTACATATTAAATATAAACAAAAACATGCATACGTAGGTTATAATATATTGATTGGTTGACAGAAATGTTGTGACCAGAGGCTCCTAACCTTGTGTTTCCATCAGAAACATTGGTTCACTGTTTGCTAATTTGTTCATGGTAACTTTATTGACCATAACTGCCATGAATGAGAACCAATTGTATATGTAGATTTCCTTAAATCCTTCCAGAGCCTTTATGAAAGTGGGTAGACTAAGGTGCTCTATTTCCTGGATTCTGGGCCTGTCACAATGTCCCTCTCTGCCTATAGCCTTTGCACACCTGATTTTGTCAAGGTCCATAGCTGCTGAGGAACCTGCTCAGGGAACTTGGTGTGTGTTTGTCTTTAGGAGTCTTTTCATCTTTCTAAGTTCCTGCAACCAGAGATAAACTTAGGGGAATGGATGGCTTATCATTCATTATACCAATTATGCCACAGGGAAATCTTTTCTGTATGCATTCAATATTAGAGCCACTTCAAATGCAAGATCCCTGGACCACTGCACAGCAAGGCAATTACCAGTACTCCCTCTCTGATGGACAGATGGCCACACACTGTGTTTATTGCTTCCATAGGAGAGATAAACTTGAGTGAGTACTTTGAGCTAATCTCCCATTCTCTATGGGGTAGGCAGTAGGCTGTAGGAGACAGCACAGGCATTAAGCCAGACTCACTTGCATTGGAGTCTGAGGTCTTTCACACAACAACAATAGCAATCAATCTTAATCTCTCTCTCTCTCTCTCTCTCTCTCTCTCTCTCTCTCTCTCTCTCTCATTATAAGCTAGGTACTATGATAAGTGCGGCATCACACCAAGATGAGGATAGTACTATTAACACCCCCATTTTTCAGATGAGAATACGGAGGCTTACAGAAGATAAATTGTGTGCCCCAGATTACACAGATGAAAAGTGGTGAAAGCAGGATTGAAGTTTGGTTGCTTAACCCCAGAGCCAGCCTTCCTTCCCACCAACCGAATGGTGCTATTCCACACCCTTAAGCATCGGGTCCTTATCAGAATGGGTGATGACTCCAACAAAAAATCAATATAAAATTGCATTGTGCAGGTTCTGTCATTGAATTCAGTAACAGGGCTTAGTCTCTTCTTTAAACATCTGTTCTCCTCTTGCTCCCAGGTCAACTCTGAGCATTCGGGTGTTTTAAATTGACAAGGAATTTCTTCTGGGACTTGTGTCTTTAGAAGTGATTTACTAGTAATATCAACTTATTCATATTGTCACACCTACTTGCAGCAGAAATGAAAGAGGTATTGAAACTTAGGACGCCAGTCCAGTCTCTAGTTACACCCTTAGCTGGGTACCCCATAAAGCAGAGGGCTTATATGTTCATATCATACCCAGAAAAACATGAGTGAAGCAGGGAAGGAGGATGTGAAGAGGTGCTATTGAGCTGAACAACTCCAAATGCAACTGATTGATGATAGGTTTGCAGGAACCCTCCCTTGGGAAGCCTGCCTCCCAGGGCTGTGGGGTCAAGAGAAGAAGGAAGGATTTATTCACTTATTCATCATCCCCATCTGTTATTGGCTAAGTGTTCACTCAAGGGGCTTTCTTTTCCTTGTACCCTTGGGGTGTGAGTGCATGAATGAGGCACCTCTATAGAACCAAGAAGGAAGCCCTAGGGCAGGGGTTAGGAACCTCTTAGGCTAAACAGGAGCTGGGTGCTGTCACATTACCCCTACCTGAAGGGGGCCAGAGCCACTCAGAGCATAAGTGAGGCCAGGAGGCCACGCAGCAGTGCATACCCAGTGTTTGAGGCCGTCATGAAATTGCAGTCGCTGTCCTACCTCCATCCATGCCCCTGCAGCACGGGCCTGCTTACCATGTCCCTGTTCCTTAGTTTTCTCTACCTCTGCCCTGCCATGGCAGGCATTCACACTGTTGTTAGGGGGCCTTTTCAATCTTTTATGCTCTACGTTCAAAGCTGCCTCAAAATGAGATAAGTTTAAGCCTAATATAATTTTTCAGAAACACCTGTATTTGTCTGGCTGACCTAATGTTAACACAGGTTCTTGTCTCTACTTGAATGTTTACTCCATCTATTGCTACACAATTACCAGGGCTGTGATCTGAGTCTTTAGAGCTCATTTGTGCACCTGATGCTATGAATACCTAGTAGGCGATGTAGGATGGTTGACACACCACCCGGAAACAGGGCTAGGCTACCCAGCGAGTTTACAAAGACTCGTAAAAGTCTTTGCAAACCATGGGCTTGTATCATCTCAGTTCAACTGCTCTGGTGAATCCTGGCACCTAAGATTTTGCTTGTCCCCTCTGTCCCATGAGCCCTAATCACAAGGTGCCCAGGCTGGGAAAGAAGTTGACAAGAACAGCCAATCCTAGAGAGGTGTCAGACCTGCTGATAATTAAAGGGCAGCTGGGACACATTGCCAAGTCTATTATTGGTTCCAGTAGACTTGACTTCATTCCACAGGGGACAAAAGAAGTTGACAGTTAAGCATTCAGGGTTTGTGCTGGCATAAGGGAGATGGTTCTTACCCCAAAGCTACAACTCAGGTACAGCCATTTGGGTGGTAATTTTCCTTTAAGCGAGAGTCTAGGCTATTTGTTTCAAAATTACCTGGGATGGCATGAAAAATAAAGAGATTTTAGGACCCTGCTTCTGATGCAGAATTCCTTATTGGGTGGAGGGAGTGGGCAAGGCATCTGTATTTTAACAAGCATCCTGAGTGATTCTGGTGCTCACTGCCATAGTGTAGTCAGCAAGTTAGGCCTCCTGGAGTACTTGAAGTTGTGTCATGGCCTAGCACCATCTGGGAATAAACAGGAAAAGTCAAGAAGTGTCCATGCCAAAGGGGCGCTGAGCCCTCGCTTTGCTGTATGATTTGTGTCTCTTTGGACCTTTAGCGAGTCCCAGGACGTCTGTGGATCCGAGTTTTCCCCTGTGGAAAGTGGAGATGATAATAGTGCTTGTTATTATCATAGGGGTGTGGAGGATTAAATGAGCTGTACCCAGGGTGTGCCAAGCACAGTGGCTTCCTTCTGACTGCATTGCTGTCATTACCATCCACATCAAAGGGGCTGGATCAGCTGGGCCCATAGGCTATGCATGAGCCGCAAATCAGAAAAACCCAAGAATCGCTTTTAGGACTTACTGAGGCTCAGATGTGAGCCATGCTTTCCAAAGGCATGACAGGAAACCTACTAGGGACCATCGGCATCTCTCAGGAATGCCATTCCTCTCTGGTGGGCTTTGGGCATGCTCAGACACAGGGACAGTGTGCTGGATAGCACCGAACCTCAGGCCCAAGGACAGCTTCCTCAGACACCCAGTATAGACCAGACGAGCCCTGCCCTGGTCTTTCAAACCCAGTAGGTTATATTGCCCTATCCAGCTCTTGAGAAATGGACATGGGTATGATATATCTTATCCACGACCACATTAATAAAGTCTAAGAAAAAATAGTGGGTCTTTTAGGACTTACCCATTGAACCTTTTATTTTAAATGACATATTCTAGTACTAGCATAATTGTAATTCTGGTAATATTACTTGTAATACTGTCTTCAGTCCTTAGAATTAATTTGACTGGAAAAATTCCAGAAGGACTTAAATGTTTCTCATTAAAAGCATTATAGATAACATATTGGACATTCTAACTAATTGTAATATCACCCAATGTAAAGCTACCCAATTAAGAGGCAGTTTCTTCTCCTGTGATTAGTTGGCAAACTTTTCCATATGAGAATGGCCTCTAGAATCTAGATCCATTAAGCATAGATAATTCGACTGAACCATTTGCCCCCCCATCATTACTCTCTTTAGTGAGAGATATCCCAGCCAGGTTGGTAGGCTTGCAGACACATGTTCCAAACTCTAGTTAGGGAGTTGACAAATGAATCTCTGTAAGAAGCTTATGTGCTAAATATTTCTCGTAGCCCATTTGGCAGAGATGTATTCTGTTTTTTCAGTATGAAAAATTCCTTGCTATTTGTACATCTTTCCTTTAAAAAATAAAGAGAAGCCATCATGCTCTCTTCATTCTCGACCTGCCTGTAGGAGCAAATACAGATGGGAAAGCAGTCCCTGTTGGGTAATGGCTGCTTGTGGCAGGGTTTCAGGTTCTGCCTGGATTTCTTGAGTCACCGAGTATATGGGGCTCTGGCTGGACTGTCCACTCCCTGTGCCTGGGAATTTATTGGGCAGGTTTAATAAAGCAAAGCAGGGATTTGCCAGCTGCAACCAGAGTATTTGACCTAATGCTGAATTGCAAATGCTCCCCTAATCAGAACATTTGAAAGTCATTTAGAGGGATCAGGAAATAACCCAAAGGTTGTATAGGAGAGTTAGAACAACAGTAGCTGTGGCCTAGTATTAAGAAGGAACTGCGTCTTTCTTCTTCCTTCTATCTACTTTCCTGCATTGAATTTTCCTTCAGGCACATATGAGTACAAAATGAGAAAAACATAACTTGAAACAAAATCAAAAGCAACAGCAACTCTGGAGTCAATGGAAAGTTTACCTTTACAAGGAAGTGTGAGTTTACAGGTTGGGCAACTGTATACTGCCCAGGTTGGATGTACCTGGATGCGGCAGGACAGATGTATACATGACTGGCAAGTGGAAGGACAGATGAGGCTATAGTAAGGGGGTGAGCTTTCAACAGAGTCTTAGAATGGGCCAGTCATTTGTGGTGTTCAGACTGGCTTGTAATTTGGGGTAGTGGGGTATGAAACTTAAAGACACGTCCATGGATTTCCCTTTAATAAATCATCTCCTCTAGTAGTCATTTTTCATCAACAGGCAATTCAGTAAAAGTTAGAGTTGAGCATAATGTTGCATATCATTTTGGAACATCTGGTCCTAATATGTAGTAACAGCTGTTTAGTACCTGAGATATAAACAAAGCATTTTTCCGATGGGTGACACTGTTTATCCTCCTGGAGGCATAGCATCATTGAGGTAGGTCTGCTTCCCAGTGTTTCCTGTTATGGATAATAGTAATAGCAACAATATCAATAATGCAGTGTTGATTAT
Organism: Myotis lucifugus; assembly: GCF_000147115.1. Classification (NCBI taxonomy): domain Eukaryota; kingdom Metazoa; phylum Chordata; class Mammalia; order Chiroptera; family Vespertilionidae; genus Myotis; species Myotis lucifugus. The sequence goes on along the minus strand of NW_005871083.1, from coordinate 3,177,446 downwards.
CATATATTGTTTTACTTATATGACAGACACTGAGCCAACCATCAGCCTTTTGTCAACATTTAATGAAGAAAAAAGTTATAAAGCTAGAGAGTGGCTCTGCTGAAAGTCCAACTGAAGTCTGTTCAATGCCAAAGCTAATGTTCTTTTACAATTATAATAAATTGCTCCTCAGTAAGGCAAATGAGAAAAGGACACAACTGTATATGTCATAAATGACAAAGATAACAGAAGGGAATTCAGAAGGACTTTTTAATGGTCTTGTTTCAGAATGTAAGGCTCATTTTTGCCATTGTATTGTATTGCATTGTATTGTATTGCAATACATTGTATTGTATCGAAATACCAGGTGATGGTATTATACCTTGGTCACATGAGCCAATCAATAAGCCTTGTTTCATTACTTTAAACTCAGTTCATTGGTATGTTATGATTGCTATGATTACCCCTTCAAGTCATCTCTAATCACCATATTTCTATCAATGTTCAGTGTGTGCTCTGTATCTATGAGTCTGTTTCTCAGATTCCAGATATAAGTGAAATCATATTGTATTGTATTTGTCATCCTCTGTCTGACTTATTTCACTTAGCATAACACCCTCTAGGTCCATCTATGCTGTTGTGTCAAAATATTGCTAAGAGAGATATCAGAGATTTTACTGCCTATCCTTTCTTCTAGGAGTTTCCCAGTATCATTCTGACTCTTCTGTCACTCAATTCATATCCAATCCCTTTGCCTCATATTGTGTATTCACTTTCCTACACACACCTCTGAAATAATCGTCCACTGACTTCCATAATTTTCTCTTTTATCTTCCTTGGAAGATGTCTCTTATAAGCCTTGGTTCCATTCTCGTTGAAACAGTCCTTCCATTGAATTACCTAGCCTCACTGATTTGCCATTTTCTATAGACTTCTTTGTGATTTTCAGGGTAGGAGGAGATATCATATTTCACTTAAGAAAGGAAATGTATTTTTACTTCTTTTGTTCTCCCTCAGTACCTAGTAAAATACCTGGCCCCAAGTAGGAATTTGAGAGATGTATGTGGTTGATTAGTTTCCTTCTCCCATTATTTGTCCTCACCATCATTTGTCCCTTTCTTTTGTCATTCATTCAACCATTCATTCAGTCAGTCATTGAACACTCACTAAGCTTCATGCTCATGCAGGAGCTGAGAATACTAGTATAACAGTTCTCTGTAGGGGCTCACCAGCAGGAAAAGGAGGTATCTCCAAGGTGAGAGCTTTGGGAATTAAAATTTTCAGTGCAAAAAGCATTTATTGGGCACTGACTATAACTCAGGCACCTCACCAGGCACTGAGTTTCAGTGGTGAAGAAGATGGACACAGCCCTGGTGGAACTCACAACCTAGCAATTAATTACGTAAGTAATTCCAGAAGCCATGAAGCTTACAAAAGGTAGAATGCGACAGCATAATGCAAATGTTTTTATCCTGTCTGAATTGGGAGGTGTCTCTTCAAGTTTCTTCTGTATTTAATCTGAATTTTAAAAATTGGGTGTTTGACAGGTGAAGATTTGACTTTGGATGGTGGACACACAGTGCAATATACAGATTTTTTAACATAGTAACCCATGCCTGAAACCTATATGTTTATGTTGACCAATGTCACCCCAACCAATCAAATAAATAAATAAACAAACAAACAAATAAAAATTGGGTGTAACAGAGCTAAGCATGCTGTGTGTGAGAGGAAGAGGAAGGATGTTCCCATTAGAGTAGACAGAAGGAGGTATGTGGGTTGGTTTAGTGTTAATGAAGTCCATAGAATAAAAGTTTTCTTTCTCCTTCAAACCTTCAAAGGGTGCACTCTAGGTCTTGACGAGGGAAAGCAGAGTTAATTATGTTGGTTCTTCTATTTGTATTCTTCTTCCCAGTTAATGATATACTTTTGAAGCTACTGCCCTAAAATTTGTATGATCAAGATTCTAAATAACCTTCTCTTGTAATGGGAGAGGAACGAGCAGAAAATCCCACTCCAGATTAGTAAACCTTAGCTTCTTATTGTGACATTGTGGCCCTATGCATCAGTTTAAGGAAATAACCATCTTGATTGGCAGGATTGATAGCTTATATTTAACTGTTTTGTAAATTGCTTTTTATAAAGATCTCTTTCTTCAAGTCAGACTAAAGACTTCAACTAATATTGTAATTGAATCACTTGGTTTTCATCTCTGATTTAAGGCATTTTAAATGAACAGGAGGTTTAAGTAAATGAAGAGGCTTGAAAAGTGTTAGCAGTTCTTCAGATAGTTAGGAAATATCCTCTCCCTCTGTCTCTACTATGTCAAGATTGAAATTCAGTTAACTTCAGCATGGCTCGGTATCTGGACTTGAAAATATCTTGATTTTTGTATTCCTAATTCTGCTCCAGAGAAGTCCTTGGATAAGATACACAAAACCAGAGGGGAGCTGTCACTGGGGATTACATAGATGGAGGATATTTAAATTTGCAAAACATTATTAAGAAATATGAGACATGTCAGCCATCTCCTGTGCTAACATTTTTTCAAGTGAATTATTTTGTAGATGTTCAAAGTGGAAGCATACTGGAAAGAAAAAAGATAGGAGGAACCAAATTATTTATAATTATGTATGTGTTGGCGGGATGGGGGCTGCCATCTGAGACTCAAATGGATAACAAAGAATACATTATCTCTTTATAGATAGAACATGGCAATAATTGCATAGTTTCTGGCTTCAAAAAGTCATAATCTGTTAATTTGATGGATATCAAAAAGCCATAATCTGTCAATCAGGTGTCAGAAGAGAGAGTGCCTCAGAGCTTTGAAGTGTGATGTTTAGAATGCCACTGATACCTTTATTTTCCTTCTGATAGTAACAGGGAGAAAGGATTCAAACATTCTCAGCATAGTTAGGAAGTGAATATTATTTTAGCTATCTTAACAATTTTGCAACTTAAGAGTGGCATTAGATCAGCATGCTGTATTTTAAAAAGTGTAAAAATGACCCTACAGTGAATTAGAGGAAGATAATTTCATTCTAAGATTTTGTTGACATACCCATTGTACCATCGCTTTCTTGTTTTAAATTTGAACAGAACCTGAGATTATTTTTTCATAAATTCCTGTGAGTTATCTATTACTTCTATATACTATATGGATAAGTCCTTGAAACTTCCTGATGGGTAATGAAGAAAATGCTCTGGTCTATCAATGGGATGTCAAATTGATGGAAAAAAGACGTAGAAAAATAGAGCTTTTTCCAGAATCCAGTAAGTTTGCCAGTAATAGTGAACAAAGACATCATCCTTCTCTGATAGGAAGAGAAGAATTAAATGCCATTGCCCCTTGATGTTACAAGATGTATTTCAGAGTTGAATGGAGTTGCATATGGCTCACTATAATAACCTCAGTTTAAGATGCTCTTATAGATACTCTAAATTTTTGGTTAAAATATTTCTGGATTCACCTTCTTGCTCACAACAAGTATGGCAAAAGGAACATTGTGTTCCATTGCTGCCTTTGCTCCTGAGGTCCTACTAAAGTTCAAGTTGAAGAGAGAATTATCCTGCATATCTAGTTTAGCCTTTGTGGCCTCCATCTTTAACCCAAACAACCTAGTTAAAAGCAGAAGGTAGGGAGGGCATCAGTGTTCAGAAGCTAAGAGAAAGGGATATTGCTCTTCCTGCAAAAATCTATTCTGAACCTTTAAGCAGAAGATTGGTTCTTCTCTTTCTCCCCAAGAACAAGCTTCCTTTGGGGCTTGCCCAAACACACTCACCATGCTATTGCTCAAAAGATGGGGAAAAAAGGGAAGGAGGTAAGATTTGTTAATACCCAATCTGTGCCTGGTAGTATTCTAGTTGCTTTGTATATGAACATTTATTTTATTTTCACAATGATCTCATCCATGTCCATGGTTTCAATTTCATCTACCTTACCACCAATGACTCACCCTTCAGTTTAGTCATCTCCAAGCTCCAGTCCTAGAATATCCCAGTTAACATCCTTCTTTCATGTCTCAATGGACTCAGCATTTCCCAACCCAATATGCGGCCTTCACTCCCATACCTGGTGGCTTTCTATTGTTTCCTACCTCAGTCCACAGCATGACCCATCCAATTTCATTCTTCCCTCATTTTCAAATTTAAATCCTGCCTCCTAAATATATCAGGAATACATTTATTGCTCTCCATCTCCATCACCAGCACTCTAATATGAGCTACCATTATATTTTGCCTTGATACCAACATGGCCACCCAGCTGGTCTCCCCATAGGCACTCTTACCTTCCTTCTACCTCTTCTCCCCAGTCAGAGTGATCCTTTGAAAGCTTTGATATGATGCATCTGATCATGTCACTCCTTTGCTTAAAATCCTTTAATGGCTTTTCATTGCTTTGGGATTTAAATTAAAGAAAAAATCCTTGACATGAGGTACAAGGCCATGCAAAGGATGAACTTACCTATACCAACTGCTCCAATCTCCTCTCACACCACTGTATACTTCAAACTACAGTCACACTGGTCTTTGTTTGGTTGCTGGGACCATCATGCTCCAAGGCCTTTATACCAACTGCTTTCTCTATTAAGAATCTACCCATAACCTATTCCTGAGATTTCTTCCTAATTCAGACTCATCCTGAGGTCAGCTCTACTGCCAATCTAAGATCAGACATCCCTTTTATTATCTCTTGTAATGCCAAGTAATAACCATCATTTCCATTTATTTATGGTGAATTTGTGATTAGTGTTTCTCCCCCTGAAACTCAAAGATATACAAGGGCAAGCAAAGATATACAAGGGCAAGGACTTTAAAAATTATTATTGAAGGTCCACCACTGAGCAGAGCTTGGCACTTTAGATAACTATTATTAACCTAAAGGCCCGGTTCATGAAATTCGTGCACTCGGTTGTGGGGGATGGGATGGAGGGGGAGGAGGGTCCCTCAGCCTGGCCTGCACCCTCTCACAGTCCAGAAGCCCTCGGGGGACTGCCACAGAGGCGGGAGAGGCTCCCACCACTGCCGCTGCACTCACCAGCTGTGAGTCCAGCTTCTGGCTGAGTGGCGCTCCACTGAGTGGCGCTCCACCAGGGTCAACTCCTGCATTGAGCATCTTCCCCCTGGTGGTCAGTGCGCGTCATAGCGACTGGTCGTTCTGCCATTCGGTTGATTTGCATATTAGCCTTTTATTATATAGGATAACTAATAAATAATGACTGAATTAATGGATACATGGGTTAGATAGATAGAATTAGACCCATGTAACAAATTAGAAAATCAGAGCTCAGTCTAAGCAAGATCATAGAGGTATCAGAAGCAAGATTAGTTCCAGGGTCATAAAACTTAAGACTATAATATCTACAGTAGTGCTTACATTTTTAAAAAAGATCCTTTTATAACACTACACTAGCTGTTTTCAGTTTGACATTCTACAGTTTTTTCCTTATGCACATGGAAGTTTTTGAGGGTAGGACCTAGACACTCTAGTTAGAACAATATATTTCCTTCTCTGTTTTTTACTGTTTTGATGTTTTCAAGGTGTCCCAGTTAAGACTTTCTTCAAGTGCCAAAATTGATCCTAGTGAACTTGGCTGCTGACCTTGCTCCCACACATTTGTCATCTCAGAATGATTGTTGTCTGCTTGGTCCCTATTGAAAAATTGGTTGCTAATATGATCCAGGAAATCTGTAGTTGCAAATCTAGCATAATTTTAACACGTCGTGGTCAGAATAGCAAGAAGCACTGCATGGAAGTCTTGCATGAAAATTATTCATCTTCTGTCATCTTTGCCCTTTACATTGGCCTCCCTAAGTCCTCGCATAAGCTATCCAGCACCAAAACTTCTTTCCTATGAGAATGTTGTGACCAAACATATTTGTATTGGATGAGTGAGTGCATGGATGGATGGGTGGGTGGATAGATGAATAGGTGCTTTATATTTTTATCTCAATATAGTTTACAGGTCTAGGACCAAAAAGAAGTGAGATAAATCTAGATTACATTTTTTAAGTTGGTTTAAAATGCAATGCATGATAGACAGAAAGATTTTTTCCCCTTAAAACCTCTATTTTTACTTACATAATTGTTCCAGTTGTACTTTTAACAAGGTGTGAAAATTTCCTGTTTACTTATCTGCTTTTAATCTGGAATGTTCACTCCTTAAGGGCAAGGATGGGGCTGTTTATCTTCTTATCCCTGGAGACTTGCATAATTCTGGCTGGTCCTAGATACTCAATATTTTCTTGAATGAAACACACCCTTCTCATGATGACAATGAAGCATGTTGGAAGCATAAGTGACTGATTATGAGGGTGAATCTCTATTTGTTTTGCTTTATTGAGAAATGTTTGAATCCTCTTGGTGAAGTCAAGGGCACATGACTATTTCTGTACAATAGTCAGCCCCGCCTGTCCTTGGGGAGTAGAGAGTTTAAAGAGATAGCAGTGTGTGCAGTCTTCTCCAGGAAGATCTGCACCACTCTCTGAGGAATCTGTATCTTAGGCAAGGAGAGCCTATTATTCACAACAAATATTTACAAAACAAATCAACTCTCCATCATCCTAGATTTAGCCTGCACTCACCCCAGAAAGCAAAGCCTAATATAGGGATTGTTTAATTCCAAGAAACAGGATGGGGGGATGGGCAAAGTAAGACAGGGAAGTTAGGGACAACTCACTCAAAGGGGACAGATACAGGATGGTAATCAATATTGGCAACCAAGGCACTCCTTCAGGATCCTGAGAGAAGAACCATAGAAAGCACCTCAAAAATGTTGATCTCTAGGAAAGTTTCCATCCCCATTGGTCAAGCTTGCCCATGGGGTGTCAACTTCCTGTCATCCTTAGGCTGTGCAGACATGAGTGACCCTGCGGTTCCCCTGGGCATTCCATTGCAAGGTGTCTGAGAAACCCCAGGGCAGAATGCAGGAATGGGAGGTGCAGCTAAGCCCAGGTGCTGGCTGTGAACCATATGCTGGGAAGCATGTGGAACAGGGTGCAAGAAGTGTCCAGCACAGCCTACTAGTTTAGATATGGACTTCAATGGCCATTTATGAGGTTCCACATCCTCCTAGAGCCTATGAGCCTGGAAAGTTAAGGCCTGGTAGGATGCCAGAGGAGAGGCACTGAGGCAGAAGATAGTCCTCTGCATAAGGTCAACATAATAGAGTGAATATGAACCCAGGCTCTTGTATAAAATACTCCTGGTTTTGAATTCACCTCTGTTGCTTCCCAACATGAACTTAAGATCATTATTTGGCCTGTCTCAGTTATAAGTGCATCATAAGAAAAATGGGGTCACCAATGGCAAACTCATACTATTTAAGTTTTGGGTCTTTTATAGGTAGAATGTATTCATATAATTATCTGAGTAACTGGAAAGAATAATACTATGTTTGAACCAATTTTAAAAATGAATCTGGAACAGATTTGTAACAGATATTTCAAAAGGAACCATACCACCGGCCAGTGTGTCTCAGTGGTTGAGCATCGACCTATGAACCAGGAGGTCACAATTCAATTCCCAGTCTGGGCACATGCCTGGGTTGTGGGCTCTATCCCCAGTAGGAGGCGTGCAAGAAGCAGGCGATCAGTGATTCTTTCTCATCATTAATATCTCTCTCTCTCTCTCTCTCTCTCTCTCTCTCTCTCTCTCTCTCTCTCTCCATCTCTCCCTCTCCTTTCCTCTCTCTTGAAAATCAATACAAACATATTTTTTAAAAAAGGAACCATACCATGCATGGTGGCCTTCTTGCTAGTGATAAAGAAGAGGAGGTAGGCACAGGGGTAAAGAGTGCCCCAGGGGTCTTCTTTGGAATGGAGGGCACAGGATCTATGGAAACTTGCTTCTCTCCACATTCCCTACTGGAAAAGAACATTGGTGCTAGTGTACTTCCAGCCCTAGCCATCACTGGCTCAGCATTGGGAAGAGTCTGGGCCAGCAGACTGGACTAAGATAATGCCATGAAAAGCTGTTAATGACCAGGAGAGAGGGATTCGACGCTAGGGTAAATGTGGATTAACATAGTAGCTGACATTTATTGGGCTCTGTTCTGAGAACTTTCTGCATATTGTCTGTTTGTCATAGATCGTCTAGACAGGTAATTCACATTTTACACCTCATGAATCTGAGGCTTGGAGGGATTAAGTAATTAGCCCCAGGTCACATGCTGGGAGGTGCAGAGCTGAGAACTGAACCTTCGGAAATGTGATTCCAGATCCCACATTCATAATTGGCCTATTGCAATGCCTTCTAGCAATTGCTGTCTGGTTCACATCTGGTCTGGGAATGGGGATAATACACAGGGGTTCAGAGTATTTCTCAGTCCCAAAGTTATAAATAGGCATCATGAAATGTGCTTCAGTGATTGAGTAAAATACTGATGAGTTACTCTATCATTGATCATTATTGTATTAGTTAGGGTCCCAGCAGGAAAGACAGGCACACTAACTGGAATAACTTGAAGAAAGTTAAATAGACCATTTAGAAAGATGTGAGATTTGGGGAAAACCAATGGAGGATAATGCAGTTCTTGAGAGCTATCAGCAACAGGAAGCTATTACTTCATTTAGGCCTGAAAGTGGCAAGAGAGAGAGGGGCCAACAGAACTTGGAGAGAAGCTTAGTGGAGAGGACCCTTTGATAGCAGCCCTAGTCTTTGTAGAGGGACACACTGACCCTTTGATAGCAGCCCTAGTCTTTGTAGAGGGACACACTCACTTTCCCAAGACCATACAGGCAGGAAGCTGGAGAAAAAATGCCTGAACCATGCTTGTTTTTATCTGATAGCTTTTCATTAACTTCCATTAACCAAACCTAACAGGAAGCTAGAGAGGAGAGCTAGAGAAGGAAGCAGCTCACAAAGACCAACATCTTGGAGCACAAATGAAAACGGAGAGCAGTGACAGTTGATCTGGTATGGCAAACTGGGTACACCCAGCACTATTGTCAGTCTGCAAAGGCATGTTCTTGGGGCACTTCTGAGGTGTCCAAAAATTGAGAGAGAGTACAGTCCTTACAATGGAACATTATTCAACCAGAAAAAGACTGAACTACTGATACATGCGACAACATGGATGAACATTGGCGGCATGTTGCTATGGGAAAGAAGCCAGACACAAAGGACCGCATAGTGTAGATTCCACTTATAAAAGTGTCCAGAACAGTCAAATCCAGAGAGACAGAGAGTACATTGGTGGTAGCCAGTGCTCAGGGAGGAGAGAATAGAGAGTGATGACTAATGGGTACAGGATTTTTTGGGAAGGGTGATGGAAATGTTCTGGAACTAGATAGTGGTGATGGTTGTAGAACACCACCCTGTTAAATGTCACCAATGGTAAATTGTGTGTTATGTGTAGTGCCAGGGAATTACCCACTCCCAGGAGCCCAGCCAAGCAAGGGCAGGAGTCAGGAAACACCAGCCTCTATGCCCTCCAGGTGAGAGTACAGGGAGGGTATGCTCCTCGCCTGCCCCTGACGGCCCCAGCAGGCTTGGTCTCCAGTTGCCTATAGTGGTTAACTGAGGGCAACAACCCTTTACTCCACTTTCCCCTCCTTGTGTCATGTCTCCCCTCACCTACTGATTCTGCCTGCACCTCCCAAAGCAAGCTCTCAAGCCCTTGTCTGAGGATTTATGTCTACTTTAAAATAATAATAGATAACATGTATTGAATTCTTATTATTAAAATATGTATGAGAGGAGACTGGCTTATGTTCATTTTGCCTCTCCTAGTCCCATGATAAAGCTGTCTTCATGTATCTGGCAAATAACTATCACTGGTTCTTAAAGCTATAATAATAAAAGCGTAATATACAAATCGACTGAATGACCAAACAGTGGAACAACCGTCTGGACGTCCTTCCGGACGACCTTTCAGATGACCTTCTGGACGAAGCCGGGGCTGTGAAGGCCTACTTTTGTACGAATTTCATGCATAGGGCCTCTAGTATTCCTATAAGCAGAATCCCCTAGGGAGAGTGTCAGAAGTGCAGATTCTCAGACCCCACCCTCAGACATGCTGATTCAGAAACTCTGCTTTCGGGGCCTTAGGATGTGCATTTATCAAGCTCTCAGGTTATTCTTTTTTTTTAAGATTTTTATTTGACTTTTTCAGAGAGAGTGGGAGAGAGAGGGAGAGAGAGAGAGAGAGAGAGAGAGAGAGAGAAACATCGGTGTGATAACAAAACATCAATCAGCTGCCTCTTGCACATCCCTACCAGGGATCAAGCCTACAACCTGGGCATGTGCCCTGACCAGAATTGAACCTGCAGCCTTTCAGTGCATGAGGCAACACTCAACCAACTGATCCACACCAGCCAGGAGTCTCAGGTTATTCTTATGCAGAATAGAATAGGGGCAGTGTCCACTGAGAAATAATGGACAGTGGGATCATGAGAACTGAGAGGGGAGGCCACTTAATGCAAGCATTCATGAGTATCTGCCCATTAGTATTATTTCTGCAAGTGTGATCCCCCATATTCTTTAGGGTATTTTCTCTTAAACTGATAGAATCTACATCCAAGTTAATTTCAGTAATTAATAGTCATTAAGTAAAGAGAGAGTGAAATATCTCCACTATTTAATTACATAAAACATGCTTCTGGCAATATTTGCCCCTTTGGAAATTCAAATAGGAAGTCTCCAAGGATCAAGGTTGTATTCTTGGAGGTGGACACAAAGTAATTGAGCTTAGCTAATGGAGATAATTAATTAAGAAATGGATGTGCTCGCTTCTAAGAAAAATACTGTAAGGATCTCCCAGAAGACTTAGCCTTCTGCTCTTGTCATTTTCAGAAGTCAGTGACATCTAGAGATTCCAGTGTTTCCTCTGAATCATGGCCCCACCACGCTCAGGAATTGAGAGGGCAGAGAACAAACAGTCCCTGCCCACAGCTCTCCACTTATTATTAGCTCTCTGCACTTAGCCAAGTTATTTTACTTCCATGGGGCCTAGTGTTCTTATCTTAAAACCACGAGTTGTAATTGTAATAACAGAAATGAGTACTAGTGAACCACCACCCTGCAGGAAAACAGGTTATGAATCAGAAGATGCTGCCCTGGTACTGTCTTGCTAAACTTTCTGTCAACCCTGGATCTTGCTTATTTTCTTGCATCTGGATCACTTATTTGACCCTTTCTGCCCAAGTTTGAATATTATGAGCCTAGCATTCTGGCCTCATCTTTCTGGCTTGTCTGCTTGCCAGTTTCCTTCCTGTCCCTTTCTGGTTCCAAGTGTTTTCTCAATCTTGCCTATTATGCCTGCCTGGCTTACTGGTCCACTCTTGGTACTTCCAAGTGGAAGTGCCATGAATCTTCCAGCCCAATCCTACTTTTTATCACCCCAATGATAGGGAACAACAACCCAGTGGTAAGAGATTGCATTCAGACCCTCTACTACCTACCTACCTACCTACCTACCTCTTCCCTAGTTGTATTGCACAAGGGTAGGGCAGGACAAGAAGTCAAGCCCATAAATATGATTGGACCAGAAGGACCAGCAGCTCTCAGGGGGCAGCAGAATAAGGGGCCAGGTCATAGAGGTCATAGGCAAGGCATATGAGCAATCATGGATTGAAGATGCATCCATCATATGGTCAAAACCACATTTGTCTTGTTCACCAGGCTATCCACACCATCTAGCACACTCAATAATTGTGGAATGAGAGAAGCTGAGACCCAAGCTAAGGAGGCAGGGAGTTGATGTGGATGGTGTTTCTGCTTTCTGGTGATGGCAGATTTTACCTTACATGTTATTAGGATATGATAAAATAAGTCTTTTATTTTCTGTATTGATGAAAAATGTGCTTTTTATTTCTTTACATAACTAATATAGAATCATAGCACATTCATCTTTGACTTTTCAATCTCCTTTTATTAAGTCCCCTCTAGGAAGTTGGGTATGAAATGTCTTCTGTCTTGTCTGTCCTTTTCCTAAGACTTTATATTGCAGCAATTAAAACCAGCAATGAAGAATTAATGAATAGCTGAGGTCAATGTGGTAAGAATGAGGAGAAGTCTCAGGGGGGAGAGGGACTCAAGTCTATTTGGAGGAAATGGCCTAATAATGGAGGAAATGCCCAGGTTTTGATACCTACAGACATCTGTTGGTGTCAGGGATTAGTAGGCAGGCTGACAGAGTACAGGTCCAGGATTCAGAACAAAAAGTTGACAGTGGCATCTGATATAGGTGTTCCTGCTGCTTATCTCATTAGGGCCAGATATAAATGTCACTGGGTCATCAGTCCCTTAGTAATAATCATGTGTCTCTATCTGGGATAACAGCTAGTTTTCCTTGTGTGAGTCAGCTGTCACTTATAGACTGCCTAGATCTCTGTGCTGAGTAAGATCTGAAACTCGAAACTCGTCAGGAAAGTGTGGTGCCGTTATTAATGATATCTGCCATGGGCATGGGTATGGAATTGTGTCATGCATACCACATACTTACCATCTCAGTTTACTGTACACACAGTGAAGCCAAGAACTATCTTAATAAGTGAGGACTTTTCCCAAAATATTTCTTTGAGATGCTAGGTCCCATCTGGAGTCTACACTAATTCTGTAGAACAGGACTGTTTACAGTTGGTTTCCCCCTTTCCAGATGATTGACTGCTTTGACATAAAAGGGCAAATGCATCATTTTGGGGATTATCCTCTGTAAACATGACTTAAACTCTGAGTCAGACCTTAGCCTTGGACCAAAGTTCTGCTTTCCTAAGGCCACAGGCCCCTTCTGAGAGTTGAGGAAGAGACGGGTGTAAGACAAATAACTTGTGTATTCTTAAAGAAAACAATCACATTAAAAAGTTGCTTGAAAATTATTAAATTCAACTGCTTATCCTATATAATAAAGAACTAATATGCTAATTAGACCGGATAGCAGAACGACCTTCTGGAACGACCTTCCGGAACTACCAATGGGCGGGGGGTGGGGCTGAGGGGCCACGAGGCAGCCGGGGCTGCAAGAGCCAAGCCCCTTGCATGAATTTTGTGCATCGGGCCTCTAGTCATGTAATATTTGGGTGTGTGGCAAATTTAGCCAAGCTAAGCAAAAGTTAAGGCAAAAGGTATATCACCCACCACAGAGCAACACATGTTTTGTGTATTTGCCCAGTAAACTTATAAGTAATTCAGAGCATAGCCATTGGCAGGCAAGGCATATTTTGGAAAAATGATTCAATGAGAGGAAGAAAAGGTTCAGTTTTTTTGAAAGATCATGAAATCATGTCCATGATATAAAAAGTGACATCTGGGTCAAAAAGTACTAGTTGTTGACAAAGATGTGTTTGTGCATGTATATACAAATGTATGTGTGTGCGTGCGCATTTACATGTGTTTCCCCTATATGTGTGTATTTGTGTTGCATGTGTTCTGGTGTGAGCTTTTGTACATGAGAGATTTCTCCAGCTATGAGGAGGCCAGTGGACATTCAACCAGGCTTGACTCAGGCAGCTTGAGGCTTCCAGGCAAACCTTGTGTTCAGCCCTTAGCTCATGGAGATGTTTGACCAAATCTAGAATGCTCACTGTATCTAAGTGTCACTTCAGATGCACGGACCAGAGAATGGTCTTGGAAGCAATGGGCTTGTTGTTTGCTTGCTGAGGAACTCTGGGTAAATTATTTAACCACTTCGAGCTTCAGTTTATCAGATATAAAAGTGAGAACATTGATTTCTTCACAAGATTATTATGATGATTCCATGTGATGACTTGTGAGAAAGATTCCAACTCAATATCAATAAGCTCTTGTTTAGTTAAACAAAGACATTGCATATGGGGAAGCCCATTGCTTCTCTGTCTTCACAGAGAAGTATCTGCCTCAAATTTGTAGAATTGGGGAGAGAGGGGAAGGGGCTGACTCCTATATATTACATGTAGGTGTCGGGGGAAAGTTAGCATTTTACCTGTGGCAGGCAGGCCAGGTCCCCTGTTAGGGTAGATTCTGACTCTAAAACCGGTGTAAGAGAGAAGTTAGCACCCATGGACAGAGAGATGCAAGGGTGTAAAGGAGAAGGCAGGATTTGACACAGAGAGTAACTAAGTCCTTAGCCTGTGGGGGCACTGTGCAGTGGGATTTTCCAAATGTATAACAAGATGTAAGTGGTATCAGACCAGGTTTACTGGTCTATGTAAGATGGAGAGATCATTTGCAATAGGGTTGCTTGCCATTCTGATCTCAGCATATCTAAACCGTGGATCCCAAAACGGTGGCCCAGTGGGGCCTCTCCTAACTGGCCATCTTTGGGGTGGGAGCAGAGCCAGGCAAATCCTCTTGGACACAGACATGCTTGGGATTGGGTTGACAGGATGAGTTCACCTATTAATTGTAACACTGCAGCATTACAATGAGGGATTTAAGTCCTCAGTGGTCACAGACCTGTATGATAGCAATGATCCAAGCACCGAAGTGAGACCAGTGTTTGCAACTTCCCCTTTATGTGAAGCTGGGCATAACTGGGCTTCTGCCTGGAATCTCTACAGTTCATAACCCTGGCCGGTTGCGTGGCTCTTGCCTCATGTGGACAAGCCAAGGGGTCTTCATGCTCAACATTGTATGACCTGTCAGTAACTGCTACCTCTGGCTGTGTCCTGGATGCCCTGCTGGGAACAGGTTTTTTGCCCCCCAAACCAAGCACCTAAACACACCAGGATCCTAAGTGAGGGCAAACCCGCTAAATCTTTCTGAGCCTCAGCTTTCTCTCCTGTAAAAGGGGGCCGCGATCACAGGAGAGTTTGTGTACTAAATCAAATAGTGACTATTGCAAGTCCAGAACTGGCCATTGTTATTATTCAAGACTCTGAAATCCATTAAAGCAGAGTCTGTGTTTCTGTGGTTGCATTTCCTGAGCTTGGCATCCAATGGGGACTCACTAATATTTATTGATTAAAACACTAACTATTACAACATAGTTTAAAGGCTAATAATCAAAACATCAATCATTAGATGGCATGTCTTGTAAACCAGTTGGGGATGTTTCTGTTAGTGTCTGTAAAAGGAAGTAAGGATCCAAGAATGATGCAAGTGAGTAGTCTCCAATTATCCACTTCATTTTTAATGTGTTTGCAATGTGTAGTAATTAAAAATCAAGCATTGAGCCCAGCCGGCATGGCTTAGTGGTTAAATGTTGATCTATGAACCAGGAGCTCATAGTTAGATTCCAGGTCAGGGCACATGCCTGGGTTTCAGGCTTGATCCCTGGTGGGGGGCATGCAGGAGGCAGCTGATGAATGATTCTCTCTCATCATTGATGTTTCTATTTCTCTTCCCCTCTCCCTTCCTCTCTGAAATCAATAAAAATATATTTTAAAAAACCAAGCAATGAAAGAAAGTAAAAAGACTGGTTTGGTGGTTTGATGGCCAGACAGATGGACAACAGAAGGAAAAGGAACCAGGGTGACCACATGGCCAATTGTTTGTGCCTGGATGGAAGTGAGAGAGGGCTCTGGCCCAGGCTCCCTGATGGTGGCCAGTACCCAAGAACACACAGAGTCAGACTCACTGGCAACCAGAGCCCTTGGTTTTTACCTTGCCAGGGTCATATACTTCAGTTTAGGAATGGGGTCAGCCATTTTTCTCACCTGCTGGGCTTATGCATGGAAGAATAATGTGCATAAAGTAATGAGAACATTCTTGAAGGTTTAATGTACTTATTCAGGCTTATTCCTCTAATTTGCCTGTGTCCAAACAATTTTTCAAGGTAAAACCAGTATATCTGACTGTCCAGCTAACATTACCTGGTACGTTTGAGAAAATATCTGAATTAGAGCTGGGACACATGAAGTGAATTTTTCATCAGGTATGAATCACTACTATTAAAAATTGTTGTTGGTAAGCTATCCCATCCGTCCACTCTCTGCAAAGCCAGTTTTATCAGTTTTGTCTATTTCAAGGACTGTCATTATTATAATCACTTTTGTAATCTCCTTTTGCATAGCATTGCTTACTTTGTTTTCAAAACCCCTCACAAGGGGCAGGTGACTCATGGCAAATGACTCAGTCTCTGTCTCAGTTTGGGACAACTCCAAAGGGCCATTGAGATTAGAATTCCGTGTGGGATCTACAGAGGCTTCAGATGACATTCCATTGTGGGTTTGCCTGTCCCTTGGCCCAACCCCGCCTTTCTCACCTCCTTGTGGGATACCTTTCAGAACAGTCCCCAAATGCTCCTGGATGCAGCTCTCTGTCTTAGAGCTGGTTTTCCTGATGGAGAGGGCCAGCAGGAATGACTGTCCGAGGCTCTAATCCTCAAGCTATATTTGATGGTGAACAGGCATAAGAAAGAAAAAGTGCAAAACCCCATGGCAGAAAAGGGTCTGGGACTTCAGGGAACAGAAAGGAGACCAGGGCAGTCAGAATGAGTGATCAACAGGCAGAGAGCCAAGACAAGGTTAGAGTGGCTGGCAGAAGGCAGTTCCTACAAGGAGGGGGTGGGGTTTATTCAGAGTGCAATGGGAAACAATCAGCGGGGTTGGACCAGGGATGTGACAGCATTTGTTTTATTCTTTAAAAAAGGCTCCCTTGCCCTAACTGGTTTGGCTCAGTGGATAGAGCGTCGGCCTGCGGACTGAAGGGTCCCAGGTTCGATTCCGGTCAAGGGCACATGCCCGGGTTGTGGGCTTGATCCCCAGTAGGGGATGTGCAGGAGGCAGCCAATCAATGATTCTCTCTCATCATTGATGTTTCTATCTCTCTCTCCCTCTCCCTTCCTCTCTGAAATCAATAAAAATAAAAATAAAATTTAAAAAAATAAAATAAAAAAGGCTCCCTTGATCATAGGGAAAGTGGAATTGGTGCCTGTATAATGGCCCCCATATATGTCCAGGTCCTAATCTCTGGAACCTATAAATGTTACCTTATGTAGTAAAAGGGACTTTGCAGATGTGGTCAAGTTAGGAATCTTGAAATGGGGAGATTATCCTGGATTGTTCCCATGGGACCGATGTAATAAGTGTCCATATAAGAGGGAAGCAGAAATCACAGTTAGAGAGGAGGATTCAATGATGAGCACAAGTTGGAGTGATGAGGCAATAAGCCAAGGACTGGGGGCATTTCTAGAAGATGCAAGAGAAAAAGAAATAGATTCTCCCCTCAAGATTCCAGAAGTAACCAGCTCTGCCAATGCCCTGATTTTAGCCCTATGAGACTCATTTAGGACTTCTGACCTTCAGAACTGTAAGAAAATAATTTGTGCTGTTTTAAGTTCACAGTAATTTGTTACAGCCACATGAAAAACCAACACAAGGGGTCAAGCAGGAGGTAGAAGATGAGTCCAGGTGGGCATAATGATGGAGGGTGGGAGCAGATGGTGGCAGAGGCTGGATGTCATCATGAGGTAAAATGAGGGGGCTGATGCAATTAAAGACCCAGACAGAGTAGAGCTCACATTACAGCTCCACCATCCCCCAGTAAGTTTGGGAAATGCTCCAGGCTTAGGTTTCTCTTTTGTAAAATGGTGATGGAACTTACCTCATGGGGGTGTTATGTCACTTAAATTAGATAAATTGCATCAACAATTTAGCATAGGACCTGACACTGCACTCCTTTGCCTCCTCTCAGAACACTCAGAGGGCCCATTTTCTCTGCCCTCTTCCTTCAACTCCCCATCAGAAGCTCAAATGAGGAAAGGTAACCATCATCAGTTTCTGAAACTCCCTCTCTCCTCTCTCTCTAAAAAATCAATGGAAAAAAATATCCTCAGGTGAAGACCAACAAACACAAAACAAAACCCCAACAAAAAAGTGCATTGTTTTTTAGCCTTTTAGTTTGTGGTAATTGGTAATTCAACAGCAGATGACTAATAATACATACATGAAAATCATGCCTTGAGTATTATTTGAGTACCTGCTGGCAAAATCCTTGTACATAATCACGCAAGTGTGTAGGATATTGCAGTCGTCCCCTTTGTTGAAAGCAACATTCTTTGTCTCAGGAAGACCACTGCCAGGCCCAAGATGCATGTAGA
The DNA here is from genome assembly GCF_000147115.1 of Myotis lucifugus. NCBI lineage: Eukaryota > Metazoa > Chordata > Mammalia > Chiroptera > Vespertilionidae > Myotis > Myotis lucifugus. Next base: position 3,159,507 of record NW_005871083.1, on the reverse strand, counting down.
CAAGCTCTAAACATTTAGGCATTGACCCCTGACATCAATTGTCAGGTGTAATGGGATGCACATCTTCCTGCACTGGGTGCTCTGCAAAAATATCCAAGTAGACAATTATATAAGCATACCAGTATGCAGGCCCACATTAAAGATCTGTGCTATCAATTCTTCATTAATGTGCACTGCTGTGTATACTAGCATGTGTTAAAAGGCATAATTACATTCCAGTATGCATTTGAGTTATTGACTTTAGGCATATTTCTTGGAAGGACAGGAGTAGGAAAAGTCCTTTGTTTTGTGTTATTGATCTGAGGTGCTGTCAGTGTCATAAAGCCCTCAGTAAAATTCCAGCAACTAGATTCTGCCATTCCTTGATAATTTTATTACTCTCTTGGTTCAAATTTCTTATCTCTGACTTCATGGGATACACCAAGGTACAGTGAAGACCTGGATTAAATTGTTGTCATTTATTTACTAAATGCATGACCTTGAGCAAATAATTTAAATAAACTGAATTTTAATGTCCACACATGGGTAAAACTAAAACTAAAACATACCCTTATACACTATAATCATAGAAATTCAGTGACTGGCACTTAGTAGGTGCTCAATAATGCTTCACTCAATAATTTATTCACGAGCACATAGAAATATTTATGCTGAAAAATTTACTTGACAACTAGCAGTTATGGATACTTTTATACCAAATGTGCCTTCTTATAATAAAAAATAGCATTTGGCTCCAAGCAGATGAGATTGAACAGAGTTATTTGAGCTACTTATAATAAAATGTGACAGGCAGACTTTGGTATTTCTCCGCCCCAAGGTTTGTTTTTTTGGGTTTTTTTTTTTTTTTGGACTTCTTGCTATCATTGCAACATTCAGTACTTTTTTCTATGTCAGTGTGATAGACAGTATTCATATTCTTCTTGGGTAATTGCCTTTTTAGCTGAATCAATGCCTTGCAGGCATGAGAAGGAGGCTGTTTTATCTCAACTTTATTTATCTTATGATTATACTAAGACTATTAAACTGAATTTTCCCTCCTTCCACTCCTCCTAGGCCCATTCCCAAACATCTTCTCAGACATCTCTCAATACTCAGCCCTTTTGTGAATTTTCCCACTGCCATGCCTCACATCTCCCTAATATTTACCTTCTCTGGCAGAATTCCACATTTTAAATAAGAGCCTGATGGATGGGAGAACAACTAGTATGATTCATTCACTCATTCATTCAAACACATTCTTTGAGAGTTTATAGTGGGAAGATACAAGAGGGAGAGAGAAGGATACCAGTATCCCTATGTACTGTATACAGGGGATACAGCTGTAATAAGTTCAGAAAGTTGAAGTTCCTACGAAGAAGGGTTCTCAGGTATTCTTTACGAGAATAATAAATGCTTAAAAGTGGCTAACCATGAAGGAAAGTTTCTCTCCATGGAGACTGGAGGTGTTGGAGGAGTTAAGTACCCCAAGGCAGAGGGAACAGCATGTACAAAGTCCTGATGGCCAGAGAAGGTGTGGTGTGTTTTTGGAGCTAAAGGCAGCTCAGTGGGCAGGAGTCTGAAAGAGAGCCCTGGCAGGCAGAGTCCAGACTCTGGGGGCCTGTGGACCTTGTTGCACATTCCAGCCTCCATATCTAGGGAAATGGAGAGTCCGTGAAGTGAGTAAGCAAGGAAGTAACACTATTAGAAAAGGATTCACATTTCACCAAAAGCTCTGTGGTTGGAGGGTAGGGAATGGATTGGAGATGATCAGCTTGGATGTGGGACTGTTGCAATATTCAGTTCAGATGTGATGGAGGCTTGACCTAGCATGGCTCCAGTAGAAATGGAGCAAGGTAGAAGGCATTGTTATTTACTTAGGAGGTAAAATCCACATGATACAGCAATGGATTGAATATGGAAGGTGCAGGAAAAATGGACATCAAGGATAACATCTCAGTTTCTGGCTTGCCTTGCTGAATGGCTGGTGTTCCTTGTCATTGAGCTGTTAGAAAGCACTGGAAGAAAACCAGATATGGGGAGGGGTGGTAGTTCCCTCTTATATTGGCTTTAGCTTTCTAGAGTGATTAGACTTCAGGAAACAAATGCTGAACCATATTTTAAATTTATTGTTGAAAGTATTACAGATGTCCCCTTTTTTCCTCATTGACCCCCTCCACCCTGCTTTTTGCTGTACACTTGCAGAGACCCCAGTTAAAGAGCAAGCATTTCCCCACCAGTCTATACCAAACATGCGACATCATCTAGTACAGGTTATCCAAACAGTGAATGCCTTGGTCTTGCAGAGGTCTCTGGTATACTTTTCCTCCTCCCTTGCTGCTGGAGAAGCTAGAGGAAGTATCTTCCTCTCTGGTTGCCGTAGGAATTCTACCCCTTCCTAAATGTGTGTTGGCAGCCTTCCCTTTCCTGTCACCTGTGTAATATCTCAACATCCTCATGCTTTTGGAAGTGATAATTTAGTGTCTTGATCTTCTGAACCAATGAATTCAGGTAAACAGGCTTCCTCTCACAAGCCAGTTCAAACTGAGTGGTGGTAGTGGCTGTCCTTATGTGTATAGAAGATTCTGGAGCCATACCTAGGCATAACCGACAAGAATTCTGGGGTTAATTGGTAGTGTCTGTCATGATCTCAAAATGGAAGAATGGTGTCATATAAGCCATTCGTTTTTATTCCTTCTTTACTGCTTCCCAATTGCTAGTTCACCTCTTTAATCTACTAACCTATCAGATATCTACAATATCTCACGCTTTTCTTCAGTATGTTGTTCTTTGGATATTTCTGTAATTCCCTCAAATACACTATAAATTATACGACAACAAGGATAAATTTATCTGTTTCTAATTTTTGGTCTCCTCCTTAGCACTTGGGTGCCCAGAGGGGTTTAATAAATTATCTTTAACTCTACTTTCTACCATTTCCTCTCCCTTCAAGCTGTCTCTATTTATCTCCCACTGATGGCAAGGTTAGCATGTGGCTCCTGAGCTGAGTGGGAGGAACTTCATCTCTTGTCCCTCCCTTGGCTTTTGTGTGTGTTGCTCCCAAAGTAGCTTTGAGGTTAGAGTCCAGTAGAGGAAAATTTGGCAGTATTGTGGGGTTAGTACCCTTTGTCCAGACTCACTCAAGCCTCTTAGCTCTTTTTTCAGGGACAGGAAACAGCTGATCTACAGTCAAAACCCCTGTCTGAACTATAAGAAGCATGATTGTTAAGTCATTGATTCTCCATCGAGTTGGAACAGCAGGAGATGTGAACATGAAGGTGCGATGCTATACACTGCAGCCTGACAGAATTGAACTGAATAACTTTTGGATTTATAAGAGAGTACATTTAATTTTTAACAGATTATATATAAGATATTGAGTGACATTAAACACAGAGTTAAATCAACCATAACTCATTTAAAGCAGCCTTGCAGATAAAAATCCCAAATCTACTGGCCTGCCAAATATATTCTTTAATCTACACACATTTGTCAGTTTCTTTCCATAACATTAAACCTTTCTAATGCTTCCTGGGAGTTACATTCCCTCCCTCCCCCAACCTGAAATAAAGGTGACATCTCCTCTTTGTGAAATAGATAGGATTGACAAGGGAAAACTCCTTGATTTGTGATTGTTAATCCTTTGGTGTTCACAGACCCTTTTGAGGTTCTGACGAAATCTTTGGACTGTTTCCCATTCAGAAAAGAAATGGTGTAAACATTTACAAACACATTTTGCACACAATTATTTGTTACATTTAAGATTGTTTCCATTTACAATCACATCATAGAGTATAAAAATAATCTTTACTAAAAAGCACATGTTACTCTAAATTTTTCAGATAAATTAAAGATTCTTAAAAAATTAGAAAAAAACAAACTATGAAAGTTAAACAAAAAGTAAATCTAATTATGTTCAAAGTGAAAATTAATTAGAACACTGTTGTTTTAAAAATGTAAGAAACTTTAATTGTCACAAGGTCTTCGGCATAGCAACTAGGATGTCGTCTTCAACAACCAGTCAGTTCTGCACCTTTGGTTTTGATGGCAACAAATGTGTAAACAGACTAATGTAGGTGGCAGCAACAAAATCAGAACTCCCATGGATCACTTCACCAAAGAAATATAGGCTGGTGTCAAGAAAAATGGGTTATAATACTCTTCCCATTCTTTCATGATTTCTTTGTTCTCAGGACATTTGGGTCAGCTATAAATGAATGGTTTTAATCATTTGATGCTATCTGTATTAACTGTCTAATGCTGGCATAAAAATTACCCCAAATGCCAATGGGTCCAAAATTATTTATTATCTCAGAAATAGCTTTAACTAGGTGATTCTGGTTCAGAGTCTTTCATGATATTGCTGTCAAGATGTCAGCCAGGGCTGCAATCTCATCTGAAGGCTTGACTGCAACTAGAGGATCTACTTTTTAATTTTTTTTATTTTTACAAAAATTTATTCTTACATCAGGCTCTAAGACAACACTTCATTCTAGCTATAGGTGGCAAAAGATGTTATGAGAAGGAATCCAGATGTTAAAACAGGAATGGAATTAAGGATCACCATTGCCCCAGGCAGAAGGAACAGTTTACTTTTTGCCAGATTTTTTAATTCCACCTGTGGCCAGGGGTTCCTTCCCCACAGCCTTTGCTTTTACCTCCTCAGGTTTCTTCTGCTCCTCTTTTTGCTTTTGCTTGAATTCCTTATCTCATCCATCTCCTTGGTCTGCTTCTTGGACTGATTCAGGGGTTTCATCTTACCACCTTCGTGGCCAGACATGGCTCCTGCCACACCTTCCCTACTCCCTGCCACCGGAAGCTCTGGAGGATCTACTTTTAAGATGGTGCCTTTACATGGCTATTGGCAGGAGGCCCCAGTTCCTTAACACATCAGCCTCTCCATAGGACGGCTAGAGTATTTAGACATGACAACGGACTTTCCTTACAGTGACATTTCTAATAGAGAGAAAAGCAGGGCAGCAACCAGAATGGCTTTTATGTCCTAATCTTGGCTGTCACACACCATCACTTTTCTCACACTCTACTTACTAGAAGCAAGTCACTAAGTCCTGCTCCACAATCGAAGAGAGAGGGATTACACTTCACCTCTTGAAGGAGAAGGGTCAAAGAATTTGTGGACTATTTTAAAACCACCACTCTATGTCATTAAAGAAAGAATTGTCCATTCATGTTTCAATTTTAAGGCAATTTGAAAAAAAATTAACTATTAGAACAGTTCATCATGTTTCCAGATACTGAAGTTGAAGATATCTCTCTGCAGAGAAAATAATGATTCTGGAAGATTAAAGCACTGGTAGAAATGAGAGTTCTAATTCCAAGGCTAAGCCATCTCTACCCTCGTAAGTGTTCTCTGACAAGCGTGACTAGCCTGTGGATCTCAGGCATATGTTTGTATTCAAAAGCAAAGATGGGAGCTGGTAGGGATGCCTTAATCTTAATGAAGACTGAGGCTAGAACTGTTTTCTTGGGTGTCTTCTGCAGGTGGTGAGTGAAAAGGAAGAAAGTATAACATATCTTGCTGTGTAACAAAACCTCAATACTATACGACAGGTAGCATTTATTGCCCATGCATGTGGGTCAGCCGTCACCTAGGTGGCTCTTCCTGTCTTGGCTGGGTTTACTCACATGTTGGAGAGTCAGCTGACTGTTTGCTGATCTATGTTGGCCTCAGCTGTGATGACTGAGGTGACTTGGCTTCGCCCCATGACTTTCCCATCTTGTAGCACGTTTAGCTCTGGCATGTTCTCAGAGTAATGGCAGAGGCACAAGAGAGCAAATGCAATCCTATCAGTGATTTTCAAACCTGTTTGGCAAGCATTCCATTGGCCAAGCACTTTGTGGCTGAGGCCAGTGACAAAGTGGGAGGATACATGGTGCAGGGAGTGATGAAGAACCAGGGTCATTTTTTCCATCTACTACAGGAAGGCAAAGAAAGAGCCACTTTTTCTTTTTTAAAAATAAGGATCCATAAACTTTTTTCTGTAAAGGGACAGATAGTAAATATTTTAGGCTTTGCAGGTCACATATGGGCTCTGTTGTGTATTCTCCTCCTCCTTCTCATCTTGTCCCTCCTGCTCCTTCTTCTCCTCCTTCTTTTGCTAATCTTTTAAAATGTAAAAATGATTTCTAGCTTATAGGTTCTATAGAATTGGGCTGCAAGACAGACTTGACCATAGTTTGCCAACCCCTGGTTTAAGTGGGAATAAGATTTCATTCTGATGATAATTTATTATGTTCTATGTACAAAACACACTCACATCTGTTGTTTTATTTGGTCCTTGAAAAACTCTGAAGGTATATATTAGTAATATCGTTGTTTTCATATAGGGAGAGATGTGAACTAATTTGGTAAATTGAGGTCTGGCTGCAGCAGGGGCTGGGAAGGCCATCTATGTGTACCCAAGGTTATCCTGCCAAGAACACGGCTCATCTCCATGGCATCTGAGGACTAGGCTTCCAGAAGGACTGCTAGTGTGAGGAGAGTATTCTTCTCCACCCTCCTGAGAACACACTATGCAGGGGGAAGGGAAGCAAGCCATGTAATCATGTTAATTTCCACCCAACACAGGCTGATTGCGAGGGTCAGGAGGCAAGGCAGTTGATTCCCAGGCCCCATTTCCCATTCTTCACTTCCTTAGCGTGACCACCTTTGCTGTATTTCTTACCTCTGACTTCAGAAAGATTTGCTTTCTGCTAGAAATCATTTGGAAATGATGCTTTAGGGAATGTGTTTAAACAAGTCTTCATATTGATTAAGGCATTTTTAAAAACCAAAATGTAATCAGTATGCACATTTTGATTTTTATATTTAATCCACAAACATAGCTGTTAGTGTTTTCCCTTCTACTACCCACGACTCTGAACAATGTCATAGAACAAATTTAACAAACTATTAAGATATTCTCTTTTGTCTATGCCAAGTGTCATTTAGCTGTTGGGAGAGGAATGTTCAATCTAGTTTTCATAAATAGTAATAATACAGCTTATGCAAGCCCATGTGGGTGGTACTAACTTGATGTCTCAACAGTCCTCTGAAAAAGGAAAATAAAATGATTCAGCCAATTAGTTGGCTAGGCACTTGCCTTCAAGTTGTCAAACAGAAAGCTTTGTTCATTTATTCCAAGTATTGTTAAGATTGGCTTAGTCTAGAAATTGGGTTACTTTAGAATTATGGCCCATGGAAGCATTTTCTAGGATTGCCCAAAGTAGAATTTATGGATATTAGTTCCTCAGAATGCTGGAAAGTATTATGGAATCAAAGATGCATTTGGCTAATCAAATTGGAGGATAGCTAGGTTAAACAAAATTAAATTAGTTTTTCTCCTGCAGGACTTCTCAGAGCCGTTAATATGTGAATGGCCAGTCTGAATTTCCTAGTAGGGCAGTAATGGCGAACCTATGACACGCGTGTCAGAGGTGACACGCGAACTCATTTTTTTGGTTGATTTTTCTTTGTTAAATGGCATTTAAATATATAAAATAAATATCAAAAATATAAGTCTTTGTTATACTATGGTTGCAAAGATCAAAAAATTTCTATATGTGACACGGCACCAAAGTTAGGGTTTTTCAAAATGCTGACACACTGAGCTCAAAAGGTTCGCCATCACTGGGTTAGAGTGTGCAGCAATTTCCAAATCTACTTAGCCATGGGACCCTTTTGTTCATAGAACATCTCATGAGATAATATTCTATAGGGAATACTTTGAGGATCACTATCAAAGTGGAATGTCACCAACAATTTGTGCCAGAGGGGATCCTTGGAATCACCCTCACCAGTGAAGACATACAGTGAATTAGTTGAAATTAAGCTGTGTTTTTTCAAATAACAAATTTAAACCTCAGTGTTTTAAGGAAGATATCATCACAAAAATCAGGGCTAGTAATATATATATATATATACCCCATATTATATTTATATATATTTTTCGCCAAGGAAACAAAATTTGGGCCCTCGGGGGGGGGGGGTGGTCCCTCAGTCTCGCCTGCACCCTCTCACAGTCTGGGAGCCCTTGGGGGATATCTGACTAACAGCTTAGGCCCGCTCCCCACCGGGAGCGGGCCTAAGCCATCGGTCAGACATCCTTAGCGCTGCCACAGAGGTGAGAGAGGCTTCCCCCACCGCCGCTATGCTCACCAGCTGTGAGCCCAGCTTCTGGCTGAGCAGTGCTCCCCCTGTGGGAGCACACTGACCACCAGGGGGCAGCTCCTGAGTTGAGTGTCTGCCACCTGGTGGTCAGTGCACATCATAGCAACTAGTCATTTCACCATTTGGTCAATTTGCATATTAGCCTTTTATTATATAGGATATATATCTATCCCTAGGAATAAGTAGTTAAAATTAGGGATTAAACTTAATAATTTCACAGATTCTAAGACACTAAATTCTGTGCTAGAATTTTGCAAGCATCTAGAGAAATCTGCTGTCAGAACATCACAGCTTCTCATCCTATTTTGAGTCTTCTCCTCTTTGCTGTCATGCAAGATTTTACTGATGGCATTACTGACAGGATGCATTTTAATTGCGTTCTGCTATTACTTCCCAATACATTAAGCCTGTTTTCTTTATATGTAGTGATTATTCACAAAGATTACCATTCAGAACACTAATCTGATCTCTAAAACTGCAAAAAGAGGTCATGTCTTTATGGTGGCTGATTTTCTCACTGAGCACTGCAGCACCATGGCGAGTACTGCTTTCCACCCATACTGGACATCCAGCCTGCTGTCCTGAGATCAGCTTCAGCTCCATGTGGCTAAAAGTGAACTTGCTATCTTTGTCATGAGTCAGTTCCTCTTCCTGTTTTTTCTCTCATCCCAGCTAATAGCATTAACACCCCTTCAGCCTCCAAAGTTAGAAAGTTCTGAGAATTTTTTTTATTTCTTCCTCTTCCTTTCCATATATTATTTGCCAAATCCTGTTGACTCTACCTCTGAAATATTTCTCAAATTTACATCTCCTTTTCATTCTCATGAGCATTGGTCCAGTTCAAGGTCCTAGTTTTCTTAGAAAAACCATGTAGTCCCTTTGCCATTATCTTTTGCCCCAACCAATTAATACTTCTACCACTATGACTTAAGAGCCTTAACGTTTCTGAGTTCTCCTCCTCTTTCTTTTCTGAGTGTCTTAAATACATTGTCATTCAGTCTTTACAATAGCTGAGATTGGTGCTATTACTATCCACATTTTATAAATAAACAAACAAACAACCAAATGAAGGCACAGAGAAGTTGTGTAATATCGCCAAAGTCATACAGGGATGGATCTGCAATTTCAATCTGGAGGATTCTGGCCAGATACCTAAGCTCTTACCCACTACACCATGAACTGTGACAACATGTGGACCTTCTGAAAAACAACCCTGAGTAGGGGAGACCCTTATTTCAAAAACCTTCACTGGCCCTTTCTTTTCTTCTTTTTTTAAAAATATATTTTATTGATTTTTTTACAGAGAAAGGGAGAGGGATAGAGAGTTAGAAACATCAATGAGAGAGAAACATCGATCAGCTGCCTCCTGCACACCAAGCACTGGGTATGTACCAGCAACCAAGGTACATGCCTTTGACTGGAATCGAACCTGGGACCCTTCAGTCTGCAGGCCGATGCTCTGTCCACTGAGCCAAACCAGTCAGGGCTGGCCCTTTCTTTTCAATACAATAGTATGGAGACTGTTTTGAATAGTACATACATATATTTTTGTCTGAAATTATTTTATTTTGCATTCATTTTTTTAAAAAAAATCAACTGTATTAAGGTTTACATTCAATAAAATGCACCCGTTAATGGTATATTTCCATTGTATTATTCCAATGATGCATTTTTGACAAATTTATATCAGTGTAACTCTTACCCGTCAGGACATAAAATATTTTTATCACCCTAAGAAAATCCCTTGTGCTCTATCCTAGACTATCCCCACACATGCCTCTAGCCCCAGACAACTACTGATTGCTTTTCTGTCATTATAGCTTAGATTTATTTTTCTGGAATTTTTGTATAAATGGAATTATACAGTATTTTGTGTCTGACTTTCTTTATTGCTCATAATGTTTTTGAGATTTATCTATATTGTTAAATTTATCAGGAGTTGATTCTTTTTTGTTACTGAGTAATATTATAATGAATATACTACATGATATTTATCCATTCACCTGTTGGTAGACATTTGGGTTGTTTTCAGTTTTTGGCTTTCATGGATGAGGCATCTCTGAACATTCAGAGTCTGTGTGGGCATATATTTAGAGTGGTAAAAAGGGCTTTTGATTACAAAGGACAGAAATCTACCTCCAAAGTAGCTCAGGAGGAAAAGAAAGTTTATTAGGTTCCACAACTAGAATTCCTAGAGTTGACCTTAAAAGTTGTCATTAAAAAAAAAAGAATCTTTCTCACTTCCTTTCTCAGATATCCTTCCCTTTGTTAGCTTTCTTCTGACAGACTGTCCATCATCATGGTGATAATGTGGCTCCCAGCAGCAGTTTCAGACTTAGTCATCCCCTCAGCAGCTCCACTAGAGTTTTCTTTTCCCAACACATTCAATACTAACTTCTGAACTAAATCTAATTGGTGTTCATTAGGTCATGTTTCCATTCTTCAACCAATGGTTATAAACAAGGGATTGGGATGCTCTGATTAGTCAGGCCTTAGATGCTTGCCCACTTCTGAAGCCAGAGATGTTTGGTAGTCAGCTCCACCAACCACATCAACTTATATTGCATGGTGGCTCCCCAGGAAAATTGGAGCATTGTTACCAGAAGCAGGGGAATGGCTGAGTGCCTGGGAAACCATCAGTGACCTTCGCTCATGGCACTCTGTCACTCTATTCCACCAATCTCTCCACCTGGTCTCCTGTTCCTGAATGCTAAGAACCATATCTTCCAGACATAGTAAATTACACCGTCCCCAATGTGAGCTGCAGTTTTCCTCTGCTTACCCTCATCCATGCTGTTCTTTGCCTGCAACACCCTCTGTGGCTATGGCAAACTTACCTGCTTCATAAGTTCAGCTCAAAAGCCTTCCACCTTAGAAAGCCTCCCTAAACATGCTTCTGCCTAGATTAGTCTCAAGGCACCTTATCTATAGTCTGTCATAGTTCTTACCATGAAATGTTTAATCATAGAATTGTTTCCTATGATCCCCACCTCCCCTACTAGACACAGACAGCATGACAGCCCATCACTGTCTTGCTCATTTCAGTGTTCTCCCGGGCCCCGACGCAGTGCCTTTTACACAGTGCGAGCTCCATAAATACTTATCGATTGACTCTGGACTTGCCAGCCATTAAGAGAAGTTAATGGAGGTTTTTTGATTGCCTGAAGATGACTGATTTTGGAATGTTGTATCAGTCAAATTTCTAAGAATCAATAAAGTCTTCTTCGGATTTTTCTGTCTCTTACTCAAAGAATGAATATATATATATATATATATATATATATATATATATATATATATGTTTATTTTCTGTCTCTCACTCAAAGAATATTTAAAAAATAATTTTATTGTAGTTTCCCCTCCAATTTTAACAATATGTAAGCATTTCAGAAAATTTGCAGATATAAAGGTATGAAAATGGTAACAAGTTTCTTCCTAGCTTAGAGCCATTGTGTATGGAAGGCTGGAGCCCCTACACCTTCACCGACCTGCTTCCTTATCAGTCACAATTCAGCAAGAACTTCCCTTTCACCTTGGGCCTTTCCTCGCCTCTCAGTTTTTCTTATAGCACTTATCCTGATAAAAATATATCCTCTAAATTGATTAGTGTATTTCTGTCTCTCTTTGGGGTTAGGGACTTTGTTTAGCTTGGTCAGTGTTTTCCCATTCATATAACAGTGGCTTGCACATAGTAAGTGCTCCATAAATATTTATGGCATCAGGTAATGAGGGCTGTTGTAATAGAGGTAACCATTACCTACATACTTTTGTTTTATTCCACACATATAAATACTTACACACTCAGAAATGTATGTGTCCATGTGTTTTATACACACACACACACACACACACACACATACAATACATGCACACACATAGTATATCAAGGTATACGTAATGTAACTTAGGGCTACCACACACCCTGTCTGTATCCCATGCATGTTCACTCCTTACTCACCATTTCTTCTGGCAGTTTCTCACTGGAAACCCCGGAAGCGCGCTGCCTGAGCCCTTTGTCTAGCTGCCTCTCAGCCTGCACTCAGGACAGGCCAGAGTGCTGGGGACTTACACCTCCATGAACAGCCCTTAGCCAAGGACGAATAGGATTGTAGGGTAACTCTCCCAGCTCCCTTGCCCCTTTGGAGGGACTTCACTGGAGAGCGTTCACACCATTTCTCAGAGCCTCCAGCTAGACTGAGAATGTTTATCATCCTCCTTTCTTATCCCCATGTCACTTCCCACCTTCATATCACCACTTCCTGGAATCACCTGCTAAATAAGCTACTTGCACTTGACAACTAAGTCTGAAGATTCATTACCTGAGACCAGGAAAAACTGTAAAAGTTGTTTTGTAAACAATAAGAAAATGGCCCCTGCTCCTCTCAAATCCCATCTCACAGATTTTGCCTTCTGCCTCCCCCTTCCTCTCTGCCCTGCACGGAGAGGGTGGACACCCACTTACAGCCATGTGTACTTTCTTCTTTGGGAAGCCATTCAGAGAGAACATCCTTAGTGCCGACTCCATTCAGAGTGTAATCCTGCCAGCACAGAGGCTTCAGAAATTCCTGAGGCATCCATATTATAGATGCCTCTGCATTCAGCTTCGCTTTTATCTGTTTCCAATTTCTGTTTTCAAGGCATTCCATTTTTCTCCTTTCTCCTTCATCCCCAGCCCCTCCTTCACAAAAGCACCAAATAAAAAACCCATCACACTGCTGCTATGGAAAAAAAGCTTTTGAAAAAGGAGGGTGGCATGGCTTGAATGTTTCTAGACTCTAAAACTGCAAGTCACAGACAAATGAAGGAATGGGGTTGGGTGGAGTGGGTTGGGGGCTCTGAGCCTGTAAGGAAGCCCTCAGGCCACAGCAGGCTCTGGGAACAGTGTTTCTAACTTGGTTTGAATGTGTTGATTGGGGCATCTGTCTTGCTGAATTCAGGTTTGAATTATAGGTGTTACTGAAAGAAACATTAAGACTCCGTCCATTGGGGCAGGTCTAGCTCTCTCGCCTGTTAACTTTTCTGCAATGTTGTTCAATTTTATCTAAGCGTTACTTCAACTTTGTTTTGGGTAGATGCTCTTTTTATTCATTCATTCCTGAATTCATTCATTCCACACTGACAGTAACTAAGTGCTGGGACTACAAACTTGTCTAAGGCCCATTCTTTACTTCCAAGGACTCAAAATCTATTTAAGGGAGATACAAACAAATCAGTAATTGCAATGCCTTGCAGTTGTCCCAGGGTAGGGGCTGAGCAGAGTTGCTTAAGAGCAAGTGCTGCAGAGTCAGCCACACCTGGGTTCCTTGCCCTGGCTTGGGGACCCAAGAAGGTATCCTGGATGAGGAGGAAGGGGCTAGTTGTCAGGAGCCAAGAATATGGATTAAATAGCCCTTTAGTCTCTGTTTTGTATTAAACGAACTGACTTGACTTAACTTCCTTCAGCCTCAGTTTCCTGATCTGTTAAATGGCGCTAGAATAATGTCTGCATCATGGATTGTGCAAAATAAGTGGGATAGGGCCTCAACTGTGCTTGGCAGAGTTTGTAGCATACTATAAAAACTTAATAAATGTTTGTTAATTTTCACAATTAAGTCAAGCACAGGATGTTGGGAGATACCCAGTGCAGACTGGGAGGTGGATATAATTTGTTGGATGAGGTGATGCCTCACTGGAACATGAGGAAGGTGAATGACGGTACATTGCCAGGCAAATGGACAGGCAAATAAATGGTTTCTTCTTTCTGTTCTCCAGGGCATCAGTGATACCCACCATATAACTGTGTCAAAACCTACAATTTCTCAAAAATAAAGCCAGTGATAGTAACAATCTTGCTGGCCACAAAGGCAGTAGGATACAGACTAATAGGCTTTTTCTGGACTATTATTTTATGATGGGCTGTCAGGTGTGTGTCAGCACGAGGGAGGGCAAATGCAACTGCCCTTCTGATCAGATGTGCAGTGTATTTTTATTTAAGATTTGATTTTCTCCCTCCTTCTCTCCAGTAAGGGGATGTTCAGAGATGTAACAATTAGAATTCAATATGCTAATACAATTCTCATTAGCACAGCCATACAATCGCCTCTAGTGGTACATGTGCGAAGCAAGAGAATTCCCGGAAATTAGCTCAGCTTCCAGCCGTCCCCATCTGAATCTTTCCTCAACTACTTCGTGATTGTGAAGATTAGGCTCATTTTAACAGTGGGAATTTCTCCGGGCTGATGAGCCCAAAACTCATTCAAAAAATTAATATATTTTTCCTCTCTTAATTTTTTTGTTTGGTGGGGCATATTTTATGACACATGTCTGCTTCTTCCTTGCAAATATTTCATTCAAAATTAGTCTTCAAGTTTTCAAACATTAAAGACAAAAGAAATCAATCATGGTCAAACAGAATTAGGGGGCTTTACATAATTCTGAAGTGGAACCATACTTGCTTGTGCTTTTCATTTTGTTTATCATTCTGCAAGGTATTACTATTTCTCTGCCAAGTGAATTCCCACTTCATTAGAAAGGTGTCGATGCTTTTCCTCAGATTTTGGTAACCCGGTGTATTATTTAATGGATTCAATGGTATTTTCTTTTGTGGATTGCAGCTTTAAGTCTACGTCATACTCATATTTTCCTTCCTCCATCATTCCCTCTCTTTCTTCCACTTTTTCTCCATCCTTCACTCTCTTTCCCTTCCTCCTTTCTTACTTTCCCCCTTCCTCTTTCCTTCCTTTTCTTCCCTTCTTACTTTACTCCCTCCCTCCTTCTTCACTTCTACAAACATTTATTCCTATTATAATTCCTATTATATACCAAGCACCATTTGAGGCCTGGCAGATACACTGATAAACAAGGCATAGTTCCTAGGAGCTGATGGGGAAGACAGGTGATAGATAAACAGTTAACAAGATCAGAGCAAAGACCAAGAGATGTGTTAAAGAAACAGATGTGATAAGGAGGAACTTTGGAGGGAGCTGTGTGGTCATGAATGGCTAAGAGCCAGCCAGTATAGCGAGTGACTGCCCAGCAGTTAGCAAGGACATCCCTATCACCACGTTGCATGCTCTGACCCCCTACATGCAACGTGGTGATCGGGATTTCCAATTTGAGATAATGTTTTGAAGAACAGGGGGTATTTTTATTTTAGAATGTTCACAATGAATTAGGTACATGTGCTGACCAATTTTCCAAACCAAATCTTTTTTTCTGGCTATTTAATTTCAACCTCCATTCTAAAGTTAGAAAATATGACTAGTGAGATCTCTCTTATCAAAAGGAAAAAGATACTTAACTCAGGGCGTGTTGCAGAAACCTTAGATTAAAGGATCAAAGTGTGTACCATCTGCCATTCAGCAGGAAAATAGCTTTTGTCACAGACAGCTGCTTTGCTTCCTAAAGCATGAACTCAGAGGTACAATAATTTAGTTCAGTAGTTAATTTAGTTGTATTCAGCTTAACTAATTAACACTAATTCCATGCTTGATTTTTTTCCTCCCATTAACTGAACAAAAGCCATCTCTAATGAGTTATGAATACAGGGCCAGCTGACTTGCTCTGTTGTGGAGATGGCAAATGAGGAGGAAGCTATAAACATCTGTAGGAGAATAGATAGGCAAAGACATGGTATTCAATATATTTAACAACTGGTGCAGTATAGGCACTGACCAGTCAGAATGCACAGTAGTGTATGGATGCTACCAGGCTATTTAAAGGGTAAAGAGTAGGATATATCCTTCAAACACAGAAAATGACAGGCACACCTTCATTCACTTCTAATAGCCCCCAAAATCTTAACTCATTTCAGCATCAACTCAAGTCTGAAGTCTCATCTAAAAATCCTATGAATCTTACATGGGAGAGACTCGAGGTACACATCCTGAGGCAAATTCCTCTTTAGCTGTGAACCTGGGAATCAAACAAATTATATGCTTCTAAAATACAATGGTGGGACACACATAAAATAGACATTTCTATTCCAAAAGGGAGAAATAGGAAACAAGGAAGGGGTGATGGGTCCTGAGCAAGTCCAAAATCCAATGGGGCAAATTCCTTTGTAATTTAAGGTTTGAGATCATCCTCTTCGGTTTAGTGACCCAGGATTCCTGGCGCAGAGGCCATGCCTTCCAGGAAGACTGGAGTGGGGGCCTTGCCCCCAAGGCTCTGGCCACTTCACCTGGAAGGCAAGAGTGGCCACCTTGCTATGTGTTGCTGAGAGTTTGAACTAATGGGAAAGAAATCATAGGCAGATAGCAAAGAAAGGCATAACAGATAGAGCTGACCAAGAAAGGAATTGGTTTGAGAAAAATTGAAGTTCTCTTTTGCCAAAAGGGCTCCAGATGAGGCTTGAGGTTGGATAACTTTTCCAAAGTCAGCACTGTCTTCTGACCTTGATGACATATGGTTGGAATCGACTGAGAAAGACTGCATTAAAACATATACATATGTACTTTTAATATATATTTATATGTTTACTATACATATATAAATATTTTATATTTACATATCTATAATATGTATATATTCATTACATATATAAATACATATACATATATAAATATTTAATATATACCTTTCAGTATTAAGCAGTCCCATTCTATGCATGCATGAAAGAACTGTTTGATTTGGTATATCTTATAAATCGTCACCTACTTTTTCTTTTAGTCCAACATTTAAAAACAAAGCTTTTGCATAAACAATGTTGAGGAAGAAGCTAGTCACCTAACCTCTTCCTGTCCAGTGTCAGTGCTATGATATGTTGCAGCTGAAGGTCTGGGCCAGGCATCCGCCTCCCATTCTAACACCCCGTGGTGTTTTCTGCTTCCATCCCCAGATCTTCTAACAAGAATTAATGTGAAAATGCGGCATGTAAGTGACTGCAGTGTGGAGCTTCTGGTTATGATGATGAAGGAAGGGCACACAGTTTACAAGGAGATCGTACTATGTGGCCAGTGCCCCAGAGACATTATTTTACTTAATCTTCCCAACAGTGCTCTGAGTTAGGAGCTCCTAATAATCCCATATTATGGTTGGAGAAATGTGGTTCAAGAAAGTTAAATCACTTGCTCGACATCACAACATTTTCAAAATGTTGGACTGAGAGAAAAAGCTCATAGGCAATAGATGCTGTATTTAACTCAGGTGGTATTGATCCAGAGGCCCCAGCACTAACTACTCTGCTCTCCTGTCTTCCTACACTCTAAACTTCTCACAGAGGACCGATACTATCAGATTATTTCACCTAATTTTTAAATTAAGCCTGGCCAGTGTGGCTCAGTGTTTGAGCATCGACCTATGAACCAGATTCCAGGTCAGGGCACATGCCTGGGTTTTGGGCTCAATCCCCAGTGTGGGGCGTGCAGGAGGCAGCCCATCAATGATTCTCTCTCATCATTGATGTTTCTATCTCTTTCTCCCTCTCCCTTCCTCTCTGAAATCAATAATAAAAATATATTTTAAATTAACATACAGTAAAATTTACTTTTAGGGAGGTGTACAGTTCCATGTATAGATTCATATGTCCACCACTACAGTCAGGATACAGAGCAGCTCTTTCACCCCCAAAACTCCCTAATCCCACCCTTTTGTAATCATACGCTCCCTCCCAATCTCTGGCTACCACTGACCCATTTTCTGTCCCTGTATTTTTTTTTTACCAGCATAATAATATCAAGCAACCTTCCCTTTATTGAGTGTTCTACTTCTACAGTGTTAGGCCATTACATAGTATGACCTTGATGAAGCTAATAATTCTTCCTGTGTCAAAATGGTCAGTCTTCATTAATTTGTACTCATTAGTTACAGCTTGTATAATTTAGAGAAAGTCTAAATTATAGAATACATATTATTTTATTCCTTTTAAGCACTCAGCTTAACAAAAAAAAATATAAGAATGCTTCCTTCTGAGATTCACTTCAGTAATTTATTAGCATTGATTTTACTTATATGCAAATGAAGGAAAGTCTAATATGAGCACTTGCTTATTATTCTCTAACTAATTCTGCCCAATAACCTATGCAAATGGACCTCATTATCTCTTACTAGGCCTATTGTGATGGCCTGCAAATTCATTGCCCTGAACCTTGCCCACCATGTAACTTTCTCAATGGCTACTGATAAAATTCAGCATTAAAGCACACCATGAGCCATGGTCCATACCCCAACCTGCATCAATGTTTAATTCATCTGCCACCTTGTCCTATCCCACCCCTAAAGTTCCAGCTACATGGCTGAGTCCCTGGTCTCTTAGGTTCTTGGCTGTTTCTGTAGCATGGCTTTGGGTTGTCTTCCACAAGTAGCTGCTGCTCCAAGTTTAGTCATCCTCCAGGAAATCTTCCTGGGTTCCAGCTCTCAACCATCAATTTCTCTCGACAACTCCTCTAGGGCTTTGCTTTTTCCTGGGGCCTACTCTCATATGCAGTTTCATTCAGATCAAGTGATTACTTGTCTTATTTCCTCTGCTCTACTTTGAGCTACATGAGGGCAGCCATCTTTCTAGTCCTGCTACCTGGCCACTCAGTACATGTTTATTGAGTGAATAGGATCCTAGGGAGAGGTGTGTGTGTGTGTGTGTGTGTGTGTGTGTGTGTGTGTGTGTATAGGGGAGGCAATGGATGCAGTGCACTAGGCTGTACATCAAGCCTAGTTTGAAGAATTGGTGTGAGTGCTGGATGACACAAAGGAACAAGAGAGCTTTTGGATCCTCAAGAGTCTAGGGCGTGTCTCCTCCTGGGGCACATAAAAGGCTGGGTGGTCCCAAAAAGGGCTGAGAGAAAATGTTCCTCCCCTGCGCTTCCTCTGCAAACACTTGGTGGAACATTTTGGTAAGGAAAAGAGCAGAGAGATCAAAGGTAACAAAAATATAAAAAAAGATAGTTTGGACTAGTGATTGCTATGATATCTCCCAAATATAAAGTTCTGTGATCTGCTCTAAATCTCCATCAAAAAGCAACAAAAGCCAATATATACTGAATATACTGAAAAAGACGAAGTATGAGAAAGCACAGATTCAAATCTCACCAAGACCCTTACTGCTTTTGTGATCTTGAGCTAATTAGTTAATTTCCTAAAGCTTCTATATTTGTAGAAAGGGGGAAACCCTAGTTCTTCTTTCACAGGGCATTTTGAGAATTAAATAAGATCCTATATCGAAAGTGCTGGGTTGAGGGCCCAGAGCAGAACATGTGCTCACTAAGTAATCCTGTGAAATGATTATTAGTACCATTAGTATTCAAGTCTTAGTTTTTGCATGATTAGAACCTTTCCTTATCTCTGTGTCTAGGCCCAGAGCCCAGAGCTTGGAAGGACCAGGCAGAGATGGGTGCTCAGTTAGTGTCTTGTTGAATGAAAGGAACATAGTGTGGTCAGGAGGTAGCACCAGGGGAAAGAATTCTCCAGGAGGCATTTTATGAATTTCTTGAGCAAGGGGACACCTCTCCTGCCACAGGTCAAGCTCAGCTCCTCATCCTGAGAAGACATTCTTCCCAGCTTCTTCCTGCCTGGATAACAGAATACCTGATTGTCCCTCCTGAAATCTGACTGTAGTTGGGGAATTGAAGAAGGGATGAGTCCTGGAGTCTGCCATCACACAAGGAATCCCTGCAACACCTCTGCTTGTGGCAATGGAGATAAAAACTGCCTTCATCACATGCTTAGTTGAAAATGACTTTTAGTGGGTGGTGGCTCATTAAACTTGGCATAATGCATAATGTGTATTGTCCAGCAACAATGAACCCCTCAGAAATTTGTGCAGACAACTAATGATTTTAAAACTACCTGTAAACCCATTCCACCCCCCTCCCCCATACCCACTGTTCCTGACAAAGGGTTGAGATTGCAGGCCAGCTGGGTGTCTGCTTATTTACATAATTAATCTAGTATGAAGTCTTTATAATATCCCCCCTCAGCCTTCTCTTTTCCAGGATAAATAACCCCCAATTCCTCAATCCATAAGCCCTATTTTTACACCCTTTTAATCATTATTGTAACTCCCTCCTGCATCTTCTTTGGGCCCTATTGAAGCCTTATCTAAATTTAACAGACATGCTAAACAGGCAATTAGCAGAGATGAATCCATTAGAACCTGGGGCCCTCTTAGTCCCTAATTTGGGTCTGAGTTTCTCTCTCTTTCTCTATAAGGGTTACACAGAGGATTTCCATCACGGGCTGTCAATTTTGCTTTCCCACAGGATGTTCTTCCAAGGTCCAGAAAAGCCAGTCTCCATAAAGGCAAGAACCAAAGGACACCCCTGAGCCCAATAGGGAAGTCTTTCCCTAATGGCTTTTGTGTGTGCCATTTAAGTGCCTGGGCATGGTAGGGCTCTACTGTTGGCTGGGGAGAGAGGTGATCTGCAACCTTGAACTCCAGGCTGCTAGAGGACTGGAGGCAGATCTTGTCTGTCCTTCTCCAGGCCATTTTCTTATCTGACTTCAGACTGAGCCAAATAACTAAGCCACCACAGATTGAGGAGAGGCCAACTCTGGAGCTTTCAACATGGAATAGTGGTCAACACATGGTTTAGATACCACCAAACAGCCCACAAAAAGCTGCCAGTAAAATGATATGGCTAAGAAGAGAGGGAATTCCTGGGGTTCTTAGATTGAGGGTTTTCTGATTGAGGGTTTTCTTCCTAGTAATATTTTGACAGCAGAAGAAAAAGAAAGGAGGCCAGCAGAGCCCAGATTGTAGCTTGTCACTTTGCAAAGACAAAACCCCATCATTGCCACTCTGTGCTGCACATCAATGTCCCCTCATGGGTCTAATCTCTCCTGTGCTGCATTTCCCCTCCACAGCATGACCTGATATTTCTCAGGGACTCACTTGACAGGGTGCAAACAGTGGGGATGTATATTTGAATAAGGATTAGCAAATATAGACATTCCTGTGTTGCTACCTTGTCAAGAATTTCAAGGTGAAACCCCTACCAGTCCAGCAGTAATTTGGTGAGGGAGATTATTGTTTTGTGCAAAAATCAAATAAGATCCTTTGGGACTTTTCTTAGCATTACACATAGCTCTGGTCTGAAGATCAATTAGACAGAACCTACTCTTTATTACATGTTAATAATGTGTGGGAGAAACCAGAACAGGGAGCGGGGCCTCCCTGTCTCCCACACAAAGGTTGCCTGATTCGGTGGTCAGCAGCACAGGAGCAGAGCTGACGATGGCCATGGGACTCATTTGTGGCCACAGTTGGTTGTAAGCCTGTGAGTTTCAAAATTAGAGTGCCTTCTGCAACGTGACAGAGCTTCTCATGGTGCTTACGGCATCTTCTGAAAAGCCATATCCTGACTTAAAGTACTTCATAATGCTCGCTAACCGCACATTAACTGATGGAGTTAATAACAATTAATAATTGAGAGAGCATGGCTGCGATACTTCAGGAGTGAATTTAGCAAGGGGTCTGTCTACGTTCCCAGTGCTGCCTGAAGACAGACCTTTTGGTGACTCTGGATCTAGACACAGTAGAATGGGTTTGAAATTTTCTACTAAGGCTACCAGACCAGATTCACAAACGAGGTGGCTTAAAACAACATAAATGTACTAGGATTCTATTACAGTCCTGGAGGCAAAAAGTCTGTAATCAAGGTGTCAACAAGGCCGTGCTCCCTCTGAAGGCTCTAGAGGAGGATCTGTCTCATGCCTTTCTCTTAGCTTCTGGTGTTGCTGTCAATCCTTGGCACTCCTTGGCCTGTGGATACATCCCTCCAGTCTCTGCTTCCATCATCACAGAGTTCTCTGTGTGTCTCTGGCCTCTTCTTATAAGAACACCAGTCATAATGACTTAGGTCCCCCTCCCTTCAAAAATGACCTCATCTTACCTTGATTACATCTGCCAAGACTATTTCCTAATAAGGTTACATTCCCTGGTACTGGGAGGTTTGGGGTTCAAAATAGCTTTTTTGGGGGGCACAATTCAACCTTTAACAGACTTGGATGCAGATGTTGTTGGTCCAGCCTCAGGTAAGAGGGTTTGAGAGGAGCCACAGGCATCAAACAGCAGGGAAACTGCCTTCGTGGGTGTATAGTTTCCTAGGGCTGCTGTAACAAATTGCCATAAAACTAGTGGCCTAAAACAACACACATTCATTCCCTTACAGTTCTGGAGGCCAATTTCAGTTTCAAGGGGCTGTCGTCAAGGTGTCAGCAGGCTCTAGAGGAGAATTCATCCCTTGCTTCTTCCAGCTTCTGCTGGCTGCCAGGATTCCTTGGTCTGTGGCCATACCATTCCAGTACTCTGTGGTCACGTGGCCATGTCTTCTTCTGTGTCAAATTTCCCTCTGCCTTCTTTTTGCAGTGATATCTGTAATTGCCTTTCGTGGCCACCCAGATAATGCAGGATAATCTCATGTCAAAATTATTTATTTAATCGCACCCACAAAGTTGTTGCCACATAAGGTAGCATTTATGGGTTCCAGGTGTTATCGGTGGGGTGCCTTCTGCGTCCCCACCTATTACAGGTGCAAGTGTAGTCTTTACGATGTCACAAGGAAAGGAATTTCCTGAGACTTGCACAGGAGGATGGGTGATCTTTATTTCCATGGAATTAAACCTCTGGGTTCCCAATGTCCCATTCCCCTCTATCCCACCATGGAAAAAGTCTAGTCTTGTTCCAGTCTTGTCTTCAGCAGGGCAAGAATTAAGGTCACTGCCCAGAGTCTTCACTCCAATTTAAGTGCATTCCAACCCAGCATCTGTCTAGCTTAGCTTGTGTTCCTAGCTGCAGTGCATTGGGCGTGGAGTCTGCATGGCCCATGGCTACATGGCTATGATGAGAGGACAGGCAAGTGTGGGTCACGGAGCAAGAGAGGAGCAAATGGGCAAGAGTAAAGCAAGGAGAGAAAACTCTTGCCCTGACTGGTTTGGTTCAGTGGATAGAGCGTCCACCTGCAGACTGAAGGGTCCCAGGTTCGATTCCAGCAAAGGGCATGTACCTTGGTTGCGGACACATCCCCAGTAGGGAGTGTGAAGGAGGCAGCTGATAGATGTTTCTCTCTCATCGATGTTTCTAACTCTCTATCCCTCTCCCTTACTCTCTATAAAAAATGAATAAAATATATTTAAAAATAAAAGAAAACTTTTTTTTCTGGCAATTATAACCAGGAGCTTAACCAGTTAGCCCTTGGAGATTTCATGTGCTTTCAGTGGCTTCACCCTCCCCCCACCCCAGTCAGTAATCTTTTTCCCAGGTTAGACCGACAGACATGCATTTTCCCTATGTCATCCCTACTTCACTGCACATCTGTCCACCTCCCCCTTTGTTTAATTCCTTCCCCAGTGATCTTCAGGAAATGGACTGGTGGTTCCCTTAGGAACATGAAGTTGTAGTTGCCTGTTGAAGCTGCCCAGATGACCATGCTTATAATGTCTAACCTCCCCTTTGCTCTCTTTCTATTATATTAATAACTAACTAATTATGATGACAACACAGGGATTAGGACTTGATTTCTTTGGGGGGTCATTATTCAGCATAATACAGTAGGGGCTTACCTGTGAGTGGAGAGTAGGGACCACCAGGCATCAGGTAATCCCCTGAATGATGAGTTTCCTGAAGGAAAAGAACAGGGTTCTATGAGACATGATTTAGCCTGTGTGTTCAGGAAAGCTGTTTTAGTTTGGATACCTGCAGAAGCAGACTTTGCAACAAGGATTTGTGTGCAAACTGTTTATCTTGGAGGTGATCCCAGGAAACACTGGTAGAGAAATGGTGAAGTAATACAGAAAAAGGAAGAGCCAATAAAGGGGTTATCATGCCAGTGGGTTACCTTCGAGGGCATGATCCCACTAGAGAGTCTGGTAGACAGTGTGAGCATGCTTCAGTTATCCCCACCAACACGTGAAGGGCTGGGGTATCCATGCACCAACTCTCCATCTGCCCTTGCTGAGGGCAGCTCCTGGGAAGCTGTAGGCGTTCCCAGTAAGCAGTCTCTGCAGAGTCAAGGTGAGTGCAAAGAAGATTCACAAAATCAACTCTGTTCCCAAACAGATGACCTCTGAACTGGACCTGAAGTATAAGTAGGAGGTACCTAGTACTGAGGAGGAGAGGAAGGAGATGGTGTCAGGGAAGAAACAGAAAGTACCACAGCCCTGAGGTCTGCAGGGCACAGTTTATTCACTGGTGTTAAAGGAGTTCAGGTGGGACAGTGTCTCATTCAAACTTGAGAGCTGGCAGGTGTGCCCTGGTATGGCTACATTGGGTGTCTGTGGCCACTGTCTGCTCTGATAGGTCGGTGCCCATACTGTAACAGTTGTTAAATATTTATAGTAGCCTCCATGCTGAGGTCAATATCTCTTTCACTGGTTGGCTGTGGCCAATAAATCAGATATTCCGTGGGAAAGCAGTTTGCAATTGTGAAGTCTTTTGTGAAGGTTAGGTTGCTGCTGGGGAGGTTTCATGTTGAAATATGATAAGGTGGAAAAATTCAAGCCTCAGTGCCCGTTCTCAGGGGTTACTTGATCAGGACACATTAAGTTGCTGCCATGGACCTGTTATTATAATTTTGGTCTGAGATTTTCTGGAACAGATGGTGTGGAGAGACCCTGTTACTTACCGCTTGGCAGCTAAAAGTCCACAGTTTCATGGAGACAGGCAGTCCTGGGTTCAAGTCCCTGTTCTACCACTGACTGCTGAGTGGCCTTGGGTAGGCTTCACTGACTCTCAGTTTCTTCACCCATAGAATGAGGTAATAACACCTGCCTCACAGGTTATATGAGGAGTAGATGCATTGATGGACACAGAGGAGGGTCCAGTGTTTCCTCTGTTTTTAAGCATTTGAGTAAGTACGTACAACTCTTTATTGAGAGGGCTTTTGTTCACGCTGGCCAGCTCTTTGTAAATTCTTGCTTGAGTCAGTCAGTGAGTGGTAAACACTACCAGATTTAGTTGAACAGTGGTTCCACTCAGCTCTCCTGTATGTGTTTTCAGGAGAGCAGCCTGATGTAGGAGAACTGGTTTGAAATCAGGCTCCTAGGCCAGTTCCTATACTTATAGCAGATATGAAGGGGCCAATTGAAGCTGTCTTCCCCTCAGTGATAAATAAGAGTCCCACCTCTCTTAGGGCTGAGGTGGGAATTCAGGAGGTCAATACAGGCAAAGTCTTTGTTTCAATGTTGGAGGGTGACAGGACCTCAATAAATATGACCTAATATGATTCTTGGAATAGAAGCTCCATGAGGGCAAAGCCCGACTTGGCTCATCCACTGCTGGGCTCCTGTGCCTAAAACACGATCTGGCAAGTAGGAAGTGTTCAATAAGCATGCGTTGAAAAAAGTGAATGAATGAACTAATGAATGAATGAGTCTTCCTGGAGGTGGGATCAAGAACCTGCATTTCTGAGTTCTCCCTGTATGATTATGGGATACAGTCATGACTGAGAACTACTGGCCAAAATGTTTATTTTATAGATGATGAAATTTCAGTTGGGGTTGCTAAGTAATTCACTCCAAGAGCACTTGATTAATTTATTCAACAAACAGCCATACACCTTTCTTTTATTTAACAAAACCGTCATTGAGCACTTACAAGGTTGCTGGTGGCATTTAAAACCCACATTCTATAAGAAAGAATAAGATATTCCTTATTCCTTGATAAATTCATGATCTGGTAGAGGATTCAGATATATAAACAAAAGACTGCATTGCATGTGCCATGGTATAAGGTTTATACATAAGGTGTGCTGAAGGAATACAGATGAGGGAGCATTGATTCTGCCATGGGGCCAGTGAGGACCAGCTGTGAAAATTACATTTAGGATGGCTGGGGGATAGGAAGGCTAGGAGGTTCTTAGGCAGCTAAGAGTGAGGGATAGAAGGCACAGGATGAACAAAGCTATGGGAAAGGTCATGGAACTGGTGAATTGTCCCATGAGGCTTGGGTGGAGGGCCAAAGTTTCTAAGATTGCTAAATAGGCTGAGAGAAAGGCACTTCAGGTGGCATTAACACCAAGGTCAAAGGTCAGGAATCAGTATATAGATTGATATGTTTGAAGAATTAAAAGCTAAATCGTGTGCATGTAGTTTGAAAGATAGGGGCCACATTGTTCTGGTCTTTGTAGGCCAGGGTAAAGAGCTCAGGTTTTATTCTATACTCGAGGCCCATTGCATGGCATTCGTGCACTGGGGGGGAGGGGATGTCCCTCATCCTGGCCTGTGTCCTCTTGCAGTCCGGCACCCTTCGGGGGATGTCTGACTGCCGGCTTAGGCCTGCCTGTGGGGAGTGGGCCTAAGCCAGCAGCCGGACATTCCCTGAGGGGTCCTTAGCACTGCCCTGGAGGCAGGAGAGACTCCCGCCACCACCGCTGAGCTGGCCAGCCATAAGCCCGGCTTCTAGCTGAGCGGCGCTCCCCCATGGGAACACACTGACCACCAGGGGGCAGCTCCTGTGTTGAGCGTCTGCCCCCTGGTGGTCAGTGCACATCATAGTGACCGGTCTTTCTGTCGTTCGGTCAATTTGCATATTATCCTTTTATTATATAGGATACAATGGAAGGCACTGTGTATAATCTATCTGTAGGGCTACATTTATTTACTTCTTATAGGCATTCAGTTTTCCATTAAATACATATTTAGTGAACCCCATGGTAGAGAATAACTAGTTCTTCTCTAGTTAAAAGAAGTCCTTTCCTTCTTTCTCCAAGGCTCATGGCTAGGTTACATTTCCCAGTCTTTTTTAGGCTGAGTTCTGGCCAATGGACTGCATGCGGGTATAAGAGTAAGCTTTACTTCTGTAAACCTCCTGAGCAGTCCTCCATGCACATTTTCTCTGTTGCCTTGTCTGCAATCCAAAGGCAGAGGATCTGCAGGGACAGTGGAGCCACAAGATGGAAGGAGGTTTAAGTGACTTCAGGGAGCCATCAACTCCCCCCTCTCACACACACCACCCAATAAAAAATTCACACGGATGTGACAAGCGTAATAGATAAAAATCACAGTGTTCACTTGTTAAAATTGTTTCTTTTTCTTTTTTTCTTTTTTTTTTTTTTGCTTTAGAATCTAGAATTTACCCTGCCTTGACCAATAAAAGAGTTACAAAATACAAGAAACTGTGCCATGTGCTAGGGACTCAGTGTTAAGCAAAGTAGGTACAGCTTTTATTTTGATGGTATTTTCAGTCTTACCTGTTATTGTATCTATTTTCATCTCCTCAGTGCCTTCTTGTAGGCATTAGCAAATAATGCTGGGAATAAGAATCTTGAAATAACTTTGTGGATGTCCAGCAGAGTCAACTGCTGGGCTGGGTTTAGGAAATGAACATCTTACTCATTTATTGGTCACACTCTGATCCTGTAGGCTCTTGCAGCTTGAGAGAGTCTTCAATTTTGTGCAGATTAAATAAACTTTTTTATTACATGGAAAACTTTATTTTTTTCTTCTCTCCCATAACCAGTTCTTATTTGTTAGAATTTCAGCCATCCAATCATCTATCCATCCATCCATTATCCATCCATCCATACATATATCTATTCATCTATTTTTTCCTAGCTTTATTAACAATAGTAGTCTTTTGCCAAAAGCTTGTTTTCCATGTGCTGTGCTAGAATATTGACACACATAGTCCTTTTAAAATTCAAATGACAACCCTACATTATCGTAGATGTCATAATTATCACTTAATATGTGAGGAAAACTGAGAAACTGAGGTACAACTTACCTAAATCTTTGGTGCTGGTAAGTAGGGAGGCAGGGTCTGAATTCATATGTGTCTTTGATAGAGCCTAGATTTTGAATCACTATACTGTTCCTCATTCCACTATTTGTCAGGATGCCCTTAAATGTTGTGTCTGATGGAGGCCTCACACAGATTAGCTAATTTGAAGGAGTTCATCCTGTGTGTGTGTGTGCATGCATATGTGTGCCTGTGTGAAGAAGAGGTGATTGGAGGAGACTGCCATGTAAAAAGCTAATGCAATTAGAAGGAGGCTGAGCAACAGCAAAGAGAGGCAAGGAGCCCTGCAAGAGATTGGAAGGCATCCTGATGATCCAAGGTGAAGAGAAACATTGGGGTCCTAGTCTACAAAGGGAGGGCAGCATGGAGCAGCAGGGATTAAGTGTGCGTTCTAGAGTCAGACTATTTGATTTTGCTCCCTCTATCTTCCAGCTGGGTGTTTTAGGACAGGTCACCTCATCTCTATGACTCAGTTTCCTCATTTATAAAATTGACTTAATATAGTTCATACCTAAAGAGTGGTTTTAAGGACTAAATGAAATGGCATTGTAAGGATTAATTGAGATAATGCACTTTGAATAAGATCCATCACAGTAAGTTCTCAATAGATATTAGCTTCTGTTGTGACAATGATGATGATGATGATGATGATGATGATGATGATTTGGGAGTAGAGGCAATAGAATAAATGTTCCTCTCCTTTCCTTCTTCAAAAACATTGCACATGTGTCCTCACCCCCATAAAAGGTATTGTCTCTTAAGCTCTGAATTGTCCCAGTTCTGCCACCAACCAGCTTTGTGACCTTGGGCATAGCAAGTAACCTGTCTTGTTCTATTTTTTTTTAATTTATAGGGAGTACAGACTAGTAAACTCCAAGCTAAAGTTGCCTGGATTCACATGCTAGCTCCTTCACTTATCAGCTGTGTGCCCATGGGCACGTAATTCAACTCCTCAGGGCCTCAGTTTTTCCATCTGCAACATGGAAATGAAAATAGTAACCATCTCATTGAGTTATAATGAAATGATCCACACAAGACTATTAACCTAATTCTTGGCACATGGAAATCTCTCAATGAATCTTAGCTATTGTCACTATCAACTTAAGAAGTCCCTTCAACTTTACTTGGTAGGTTTTCCTTATGTGTTTTGCTTCTGTTTTACTTTGGATAATTATATTCAGTGTCCCTGATAGTGCATTCACGACTTGTAAACTAATTTTGACACAATCTCCATTCTGGTTGGTTTTTTGAGAAATGTTCCTCTTTAGTGAATATGATAGCAGGACCCACTCATTACCAGGTTATTTTAGGCAAGACTGATTTTTAACTCGTTACCCAGATAATTATTGCAGTTTTCTAGTTGCCTTTCTGTGCACAGACTTAATAAGCTCTGAAGATATGTGATAGGGCTTTTCTTGGCTGAGATGAGAGAATTACTGAGGCTCTCAGGTGAAAGTGTGAATAGATGCATGTGCAGGGGGTGCCCTCAACATCTGGGTGGCCTCTGACTGTGAAAAGGGCTCAGCTCCTTTGGAAACCAGTGCAAGATGTTATTAATCGTGGGGCATTTCCAGTGTGCCTGATAATGTTAGGTTTTGCGTATGCAAAAGATGTCCAGAAATAAGTTGATGAATGTGTGTATGTGTGCACACACATACTTAGTAAGTTATATGCAAACTAGAGGCCCGATGCACAAAATTCGTGCAAGAGGCTTGGGCCTCACAGCCCCGGCTGCCCTCATAGTCCCTCGTAGCCCCAGCTTCATCCAGAAGGTCATCTGGAAGGATGTGTGGAAGGTTGTTCGGCTGTTTGGTCTAATCAGCATATTAGCTCTTTATTATATAGAGATGGAAACCAGGACCTAGCTAATTCACCTTTGGTTCCCCAGCATCTGGGTGTGGGGGTGTGTGTGTCAAATAGACTGGTTGGCTGTGTCCTGCAGTGGTTAAAGGTAGGAATCAGCAGACTTTTTAATAAAGCATTTTCTGTAAATATTTTAGCTTTTGTAAGCCATAAAGTCTTTCTTTCAGCTACTCGGTTCTGCTGATACGGTGTAAAAGCAGTGAAAGGCAATATGGCTGGCCCTTGAACAACATGGGTGGGAACTGCACAGGTCCACTTACACACAGATTTTTTTCAATAAGTACTGTAACTGTATTTTCTCTTTCTTATGATTTTCTTAATAACTTTCTTTCCTCTGGAATACTTTATCGTGGGAATATATTATATAATACATATAACATGCAAAATATTCATTAATCTACCATTTATGTTATTGGTAAGGCTTCCGGTCAATAAGAATCTATAAGTACTTAAGTTTTGGGGGAGTCAAAAGTTATATGTGGATTTTTGACTGTGTGAGGGGGGAGGGTCAGTACCTCTACTCCCTGAGTTGTTCAAGGGTTAACTGTATAGATATATGAATGGATGTGGCTAGTTCCAATAAACTTGACTTGTGGATGTTGAAACTTGAATTTCATATGATTTTCATAGGACACAATCTATTATTTTTCTTTTGATATTTTTCACCAATTACAAAATGGGAATAATAGTGATACACCCTCTAAGGTGGCAGAGAAAATTAAGAGTTAGTGGAGATGAAGTATTTAAAACTGATGCACAGCACACACTTGAGAAATATTAGTTGTTGACGTAATCATGTAAGTTATTGCTTACTATCTTCATTGAATTTCCATAAGCAATGTGGGAATTGTGAGGGAAGTAGTGCTATTATTTCCATTTACCAGATGAAAAAACTGAAGCATAGGTATGCTTAGTCATTTTTCCGAGGCCAGAGTTAGACCAAGACTTATTTATGCAAAGCAGTGGGGAACTATACTGTTTTGTTCTCTTTCTAATGATGCTCCAAAGATTCCCCCATCCATCAGAATTCAACTATGGCTATCAGAAACTGACCTTTGGCAAGGGGATATAGAAAGTTAAGAGAGGTTACAAGATAAGAAGATGGTCATGAGGAGGGAGTGACAAACAAATGCCAGTAACAGAGCAGTGGTCACTGCATTTTTTCATTTTCTTTCCATTGTTCTCTTTTTGGACACATTTTGGAGTTTGCATCTGGGACATCCCTGTTAGGTTTGCAAATTGCCTGAGGCCACAGTTGCAAGATGTACATTTATTCTCTACCATTACGTAATTCTTTCCTCTCTAATGCACCAAATTAGAAGATTGGCTGATTTTCATTATCCCTAAAAAGCAAAAATTTCAGCTTAAATCACAAGTGTCCATGATGCATTTAGCAGTTAAAGTAGCTTCTAACCAGCAGTTATTCCACCCCATTCCCTATTTCCCTGAAAATAATCAGGTCTATTGTGATTTAGAGATGCATTAGCTCTACTTAGAGTTAAGAATCAACTTTGACTTCTGGGGCAGTCACCCAAGATTTATATGGTAAGAATCCATCCCATTTAGAGTTTGGTATATTCCTTCCTTTCCCTCCTTGCTCATATAATTTATGACACAATAAAATATCTAAGAAAGTATCAGAGTAGATTCTGGAGGGATTTAAGTTACTAATTTATTTTTTACAAAAAGCACATGTGATGGGTAGCTAGCAAGTTCTGCATGTGGTCAGTTTCCAAAGTTCTTCCTCCGGAAAATAGATGCTCCAACTTAGAGGAATCTGCTTACCATGGGATAGCCTTCATGACAGACCCTAGACCTACCCACCCATCTTTGCCATGTATGTCTGCACTGTTTGAACAAATCTTCCATTTTGTGTCATGAAACCCGCCACGCATGTTTTGGAGATAACTCTGTCTCTCTGCAGGTTCAAGTGCCCCTGAATGAGAGAAAAGTTATAATATGCCCACATATCCCAGCTCCACCACTCGTTAATCAAGTCCTTGGCAAATGATTTATTGCTTACTATCTCTGTTTCATCTGCGAAATTGGGGGACAATATTAATACTATTATTAATGTTATGATGTAGTTGTGAGAATTAATATTTGTAAAACACCTAGAATGGTGCTTGATACATAGAAATCACTCCAAAAATGCTCACTGGGATTAAAATCATTAGGTAATAGGAACTGAGAGAGATCAAACTTCTTCCAAGTTATAAACATTCAATGGCATCCCATTCCTTACAGGATAAGTCCTAATCTCCTCAATCTAGTTTACAAGGCCTTCTTTAGTTTATCTGCCTGGCTTGATCCCACATATCTATCTCTGCCCCCAGCCACACATTATATCTTTCAGTTGTTTAGGACACTGATATGCTGCAGCCAACTCATGATGGTCCTGAGAGTGAATTGTTAAATTTTTAGGAAGTTTAAAAGTCAGTTGTTAAATACAGCTATTATTAAAAATTAAATCATATGAACTTACAAATAAATTATATTAAATCAAGAGTAATAAATACACAAAACATTACTTCCTAATTATTTTACTACTTTACTGTTGTCTATGCTTTTGAAGTTATTTAGGTCTGTTGTATTTATGATGAAATCTCTATAATGATATGCTACTACTCCACATCTCTTCTAAGCACTTCATTCAGTGATGTCACCATGGTAGCTTCAAATCGGCCTTAGTAGGCGTATTTACACCACAGAAATTGGCAAACACTACAATCAGGGCTTGATTTATTGGCAATCTAAAATAGTAGTCGGAAAACTTCTTTCTGTAAAGGGCTAGTTAATAAATATCTTAGGCTTTGTGAGCAATAAACCCTCTGTTGCAGTTATTCAATCCATAAGTTGTAGACTGAAAGCAACCATAACAAATCTATAATAATAAAAGCGTAATATGTTAATTAGACCAGACGTCCTTCCAGACGACCTTCCGGATGAAGCTGGGGCTGCGAGGGAAGCCCGGGTCCCAGGTGCCAGAAGGAAGCTGGTGCTGGCAGCCGGGGGAAGGAAGGCCTACTCTTGCATGAATTTCATGTCGGGCCTCTAGTACATAAATAAGCATGGCTGTGTTTCAATAAAATTTTACTTACCAAGACAGATAGGAGGCTCATAGTTTGCTGATCTCTAGTTTAGGCTGAGAGTGATGGAGAAAGTGTTAACAATGCCAATTAAATGTTAAAATGTGTTGTGTCTGGTAGCTGTTATTTTGTATATAGCCTCACCCTTCAAAAATCCTGAAGACATATTCCTCCAGCATTTGAAAACTACTATACAATTCAGCAAAGTAGTGTCTCACATCATTGACAAATGAGTGAAGTTCTGACATGTATTCATTGTTTCACTTACATTTCTTAACTTAAAATCTCAACCAACACTGATATGGGAACTACACTTGCTCATCAGTTGTGACCATAGGTTGGCCACAGATAATAAGAGTTTGACAAAAATCAACAAAAGCATTCTGTGAGAATCAATTGGCTGTGTAGAATTTACAACAGAGAATATTATATGTTTCATTATTGGTTACAAATTATGTTACTTGTATCATATATCAATAATATTTATAATAAACTTAGGTATGCATAGATAGACACATATTGGATTTGTGGAGAGACGGTTGTTAACTTTTATCAGCACATAGCTGCTTAAAGAGAGCAGGTTCTTTCCAGCCTCCAGGCTTTTGTGTGTGGTACCTCCACCTGAAACAGTTCTCTTTCTTCTTTACTTTGCCTCTCTAATTTTTACTCATTCCTTGATTTGCAGCTTAAATGTGACTTCTTCAAAAGACTTCCTCAATTCCCCCAAGACTAAATGAGTTCTCCCCATTATGCACATTTTCCTTGTGATATTTGCATTAATTATAGTTAAATGCTGAATTTTGTGATGGCTTATTATCTCCTTTCACCAAAAGTATGTAGGTGTCCCCCTGCAGGGATGGCCCATCTTCTTTGTCATTGAGTCTTTGGAACCTAAAACAGTTCCTTGAAAATAGTAAGCACTCAATATATGTGTAGTGGGATGGAATTGGCACTTAAAGGAAGGAAAATAAACTTTAAATTTAAGAGTTTCTGCATTAACTCTACCCCGCCCAAGTTGACTATAAATTCAAGCAAGTTAAGTAATAAATGGCTATTACTTTACTATAACATATTTGAAATACAGTTTTGAATTCCCAATCATTGCTGAAATTGATGCCAACTTTCTCCAGGTATAGTAATTATTTCTCATATTGTTATTGACCTCTTTAAGTACAACCCAGGGCGAATCTATTTCTCCAGCTGTTGCAAATGACTTGAAGCAGGAAGATTAATGGAATGGAATGAGGGTTGTTTAAAAGAGATTTTCCCCTCCTCAACCTTGGTCAAGAAATGAGTGGTCAATGGCCACAGACACATCTCACATGAAATATGGGAGCATTTTCTAACCCTTATCCTAGTGACTACATTCATATAAGTGCTGATTTCCAAAGTTTTATTATAATTCTTAACAGCACTACACATTTTAAGATACACTGGGAATCTACTTGCTTTGGATTTCTGGTTTCATGGACTCTTGGTGTCAGTTGTCTGAGGATGAGTTAGGGGTCTGGATCCTACTGTGGAGGAGGAAGAGTCTTATTGGATACAGGAGGGAGCTCCCATCTGGAATTTAAATAAGTTCAGGGCCCCCAGAAGGAGGGATGGAGGTGAAGTTCTCTCAAACAGGATATTGCTATTTTCCTTTCTGCATTCCCTACTGAAAGCAAATGCCAGCAGGTGACCAGGTTTATTCTACAGGTATATTCTGCAGTGCAAGAGCAGTTGTTTCTATCAAGTCTTCAAAAATGCCGCAGATAAATTTACATCTCAACATGCCCAACCAGTCATTCCACTGCTTCTCCCCAATGCATTATTGATTATATAGAAACCAAGCATGCAAAGTTATCAGCTCATCAGCAGGCACAAAGTGAGCACTCAATAAAAGGTCGTTATATTCTTTTATTTTTCTTATTAGAATTTCTTTTAGCTATATGTAAAAAATAAAGTGTATATGTGAGTTTTGGTTAAAGGCACTTAAAGATCCAGTTTGTAAACATGATCCTTATCTTACCTGGGCAGAATGCTAATCAAGGGAAAGAGCTAATTATTTGAAGGCTTGTGGCTCCTATGAACTGAGTGATTTCTAGATGACAGGTTCTGTGCTTGGTTTTTTCACCATCATGATCCTATGAGATGTTCAATGTTATATCTTCATCTTACAAAAGAGAAAACTGAAGCTTTGTGAGGTCAAATATAAGCACAAGGTCACAGAGCTAGTAGGTAACTGAGCTGAGGTTTAAAACTCAAGTGGGTCCCATTGCTAAGCACTTTATTGGGACATAAAAGGTAAAAGGAGTCTTTGAGCATATGAACAGAACAAAAACAAGCACACAGGCATACAAAATAAAAACTGGAGGAAATACTGAAATACCTGTTTATTTAACAGATGTTTATTTAGCACCTCTCTTATACTAGTTACTATTAAGGCCCTTAAAGCAAACAAAATCCCTGCCTTGATCTAGCTTTCCTCTTAGTAGGGGAAGACAGAAGGTAAACAAAGCAATTAGTAAAATATGGAGAAAGTAAGGCAGGAAAGAAAGATAAGTTGAAATTTCAATCGTGTGATAAAGGAAGGAAACATTTGAGTCAGGACCTGAAGGAGGCAAGGGAGCCAACCACTGGACTATCTGGGGCCAAATGACAGCCAACACGTCAAATCCAGCCACCTATTTTCATAAAGAAAGTTTATGTATTATCTGTGAGATGCTCCTCAAATTATTGTTGCCAGTGGAAATGGAGTCCTTTCATGGAATGGTAAAAAACAAACAAAAAAACCCCAAACAAACAAAAAACAAACAAACAAAAAACAACAAAAAAACCCCACATTTTTGGGGAAACAATCAGGAGAGGATAAGGTGTAGTGGTAAAATTTATTGTGGTTGAAATAAATGACTGCCCCCAAGTTCCTGGTGTCTAGTCTCTATCCATCCTGCAGTGAAAAAAGTCTAACTTTGTTTTCATTAAACCCAGAAGAAAGGTCAGGGTCCAGAAATACTGTGCCATTTTTTAAGTCCATGCCAAAGCTTAGTCCACTTCAGCCTCTGGCCCCATTGGCTATCTTAATCTCTATTCCCTGCTGCACTCCTGCCAGTGCTGTGTTACTGTACCCAGGCTTCCCCTTGGAGCCCATGCTTGGGCTTGGGTGGCTGATGGGCCTGTGTGGCTGCTAGGGCCACATGGCTGCTATGAGGAGAGAATGCACAAGCGTGAACACACGAAGGAACACGTGTTACCTAACTAGAGAGAGACCTTGCTTTTGTTAGGCTTGGATTATATTATCTTGGGTTTAGGTAGGGGCCAGCCCCCTTTCTAACTAACCAATCAATTTTCCAATTTTTCGCAGGCTTGTGCTGGGCCCTCCCCCTAATGAATCCATTTCCTGGACCTTCTTGAGTGTTGTGTCCTTCATCCAATCCCATCGTTTCCCTAGGCTACAGACCTTCCCCTTATGGTTGTCATCTTGGCTCCTACTGCACATGCCTCAAAGTATGGCCCTTGCCCTGCACCATCTTGGCTTCTGCTGGGCATGTGCCCAGCAGGGGGATTTTCCCTTTATTGTTTTATCTCTCCCTCAGTAATCCTGGTTAATGACAGGTAAAGATCCTTCCAGTTTAGGGAATTAGGCCTCGAGGGCAGAGAATGCATCCACTGGGGAACCTCTGAATGTTGCAACTTCCTAGTGAAGCAGGTTTATTGTTTGATGCAGCTCCCTAGTTTATTAGCCTTGATGTCTGATTCCCTTTGCTCTCTTCCGCTATTAATATCTGGCTACCTACGCTAACATTGTGATGGGATTACATCCTGATAAAACCATCATAGGTTGGAAATATTGTAAGTCAAAATGCATTTAATACTACATTATAGAGAATTGATTGTTTACCCTTGTGATTGCATGGCTGAGTTGGAGATGCAGCTTGCCATGGCTGCCCAGCATCATGAAATAGTATTTTAGCGCATATTGAATAGCCCAAGAAAATACCAAATTCAAAATTTGAAGTACAGTTTCTACTACATGCGTATCACATTAGCAGCATCATAAAGTTGAAAAGTTGAACCATTGTAAGTCAGGGACCATCTGCAGTTGCAACAAAGATTTTGTGGCTCATAAAGCCTGAAGTATTTACTATTTGGCCCTTTACAGGAAAAAAAAAAAGCCTACCTCTGATTCAGGAGAACACTTTTCTAGAGGGAACACACAGCAAATGCTTGATATATTTGGGGCGGTGGGTATGGCTGGAGCAGAGAGAGTAAGGGGGTGAGTGGGAGGAGATGAAGTTAGATGGGAAGTGGGGGGCAGATCCTTTGGGGCCTGTAGGTAATTGTAAGGCCTCTGAAGATAGGGGAAGGGGAGGGAGGGTTCCAAGTAGGGGAGAGTGCTCATCACACTTAGAGTTAACAGGATGCCTATGGCTACTTGTGATACATGTACCTTCACAGGCTGGGGAAGCAGCTCTGAGATGGAGGTTAGCATGCAAGACATATCTGACCCCTCAGGATCAACTCCTGTAGAAATTAGAGGCAGAAAGCAGGAGGGGGAAGAGGGAAAATTCCAGCTATGATGCAGCCGATCACAGCCTTAGCCACTCACATAAGAATTTCAGAATCTCTAGTAGTCATTAAATATAGGTCTTTCAATGACAATAATAATGACAACAAAGGAGCTTAACCTAAGGGGCTCACAGCTGAGGACTGTCTGCCGACTGTACTCCAAGCCGGGGGGTGAGGGGGGTGGGGGGGTGGGAAATGGGTCCTTTATTGAAGTGGGACCTTGGTGGCACATCATAGTGCGGAGAGAGCAAGAGATCAAGCAAGACTAGTGAGTAGGCTACTCAATTAGCTAACTGAGAGATAAAGGCAAATTCTGAATATTTTCTAAAATTAGATCCTTCATATATTCTTTATCCCTCACCTAGATCCTTTCAGAGGAGCAGAGTAAAGGGGAATAAGTGAAAGGGAATTGATCCAAGGATTTATTCAAAGTTTAAGATCTCTGAATTCAGTGATTATTGTCCATGATGGTTGTTGGTTCAATGTAACCTGAACTTCTCTTTTTCCAGGTAGTATAGACAAAATTTTATATAGTCACCAATGTTTCAATGACCTCCATGGAATAGAACCTGTCATGGAGACAGAGCATATAAATATTGTCATATGACTGGGTCTGTCCCAGCAGTGACTGTACTATTCATAGACCGGCCAGCAACAATGTTGTGTTGCTAAACTTGGCACAAAACAATAGTTATTTATGCATCTTCATGGCGTACAGTATTATCTCAGATTTGAGATTCTGCTACAGCTACATGAGTGGGCAAATCAAGAAAATGTATTCCATAATTTATCTCCAGTCTGACAAAGAGTATTGGATATAACAGGACGAGTAAGCTCATAGATTTTAGCACATTTATTGCAGTGTGATGTGGTTTGATACAGTGTCGGTGAGCCTGTGGGGTGAAATGGAAGGTTTAAATGGATTCCAATTTTATTATCCCACTGTGATCTGAGGAAAGCTGAGACCAAAATGTTGTCACCCAGTAAAGCACTTCATCAAATTCCCTCCCAGGCCGAATAGCACTATTCTGCCAAAGAACACTATCTGTTGGGTAGACTGTTTAGCAAGTTGCATTTTTAATGCAGGTGCCAGCCAGCCAATGAAGTCTAACAGGCTTTGCTTATAGCGTACACAGCTTGGCTATTTAAAACAAGGTTGACATTATGAGAAAAACAGGGATTACACTCCCAAGGATGATTTTAGAAGCTTCTCTACTCATTTGAATTCAGCAGAGCTGGTCAGGCTAGCCTAGGAAAACCTGCGGGAGTGAAACGAGAACCAAAGGGAGTTATTCTTGAAAAACCTGAAGTGTTTGTCTGGCCAGCCAGTGTGGCTGAATGATCCCATGCCCCTTGCCCAAACAAGGTCTCTAGTTTGATTCCATGTCAGGTCACATGCCCTGGTTCTGGGCTTGATCCCTGGCAGAGGGCATGCAGGAGGCAGCTGATTGATGTTTTTTTCTCTCCCTCTCCCTTCCTCACTCTCTAAAATCAATAAAAAACATATTTTAAAAAAACCCTGAAGTGCATAAGAAATTAATTCCCCTGAGTTTCCAAACCAGTGAGCCCTACTGTGGTTTTGCTGTCTATGTCTCTCCCTTGTGTAGGGGTTGGTAAAAACCTTGAAACCATGTGTTCACTTGTTTTTCTTTCTTTAGACTGAAGGCATGCCCAGAGTTATAAATGGGCATGCAGAGGCAAGTGGCTAACTAGATCCTAGAGCAGTGGTTCGCAAACTTATTTGGCCTACCGCCCCCTTTCCAGAAAAAATATTACTCAGCACCCCCTGGAAATTAATTTTTTTAAAATTTTAATAGCAATTAAACAGAAAGATATATGTATTAATGTTTCTACCTTTTTCGTAAAATATAGTAAAGAAAGGTGTAAATTAGAAACATTGAAGTTTGAAATTATGAAACTATTTATTGAACTCAGAATAGAAAGGTAATACAAAAAAAGTTAAAACAAATGCACCTGTGGCCATCACCGCCCCCCTGGATCGCTGCAGCACCCACCAGGAGGCGGTAGCGCCCACTTTGGGAATCACTGTCCTAGAGGTTGAAGAAGGCTTCCTGGAAGAAGCGATGCCTTAAGTTTAGACCCAAAATATAAAGAGGAGTTAACCAAGCAAAGAACCTCTTAATGGTTGAGACTGTGTCATTCACTGACTCCATAAAAGTTTGCTGAGAGGCTGGACTCAGGATACACTGGTGAACAAGTCACAGTTCCTGCTTCAGTGAGCGAATGGTCCAAATAAACAGATCATTGCAACACACAGACTTAAGTGCCAGGTGCAGAAGTCCAGGCATCATATTCTGGTATATAGTAGAACCCTCTAAATATCTGTCGAATGAAAGTTTATTGTCTCATAATATTTTCTCCTTTCCATTGCCTTTTGTTCAAATCTTAATTACTTGTTTACCAATACTATCATTTTTCTCATCAACAAGTTTTTAGAAAAATTATATTACACAGTCTCTATTCCCACACTCAATGTCTTGCCCCTTCATTCCCTCAAGCCCTTTGATGTGATATCTGCCCATAGCCACCTCAAGGGAAGGATTCTCTTGGTCATCGCAGACGTCCTTACCTGGTCCTGCAGCCTCTTCCACTTATCTTCCTCCTCAGCCCCTTGATTATGTTGTAGTTAGTTGATTCCTCTTCCCTTGGCTTCACAGATGCAGCATTCTATTGGGTTCTCTTCCTCCTCTTTGAATATTCTTACTCTGCCTTTCTGAATTTCTTTCCTTCTTCCCCAAACCCATGTGATATTTGAAAAAATCCTTCTCTTTCTATACTTTCTCCATTAACATTTGTTTCAAGTATCTTGTCATAGTTTAATTTAGGAGACAATGCCTAATTCTCTATATAGGCATACCTCGGAGATATTGAGGGTTTGGTCCCGGACCACAGCAAATATCACAATAAAGTGAGTCACACAAACTTTTTGGTTTCCCAGTGTATGTATGTTTATACTGTACTGTAGTCTATTAAGTGTGCATAATGTCTTAATATACACACTTTAATTAATAAAAAACGCTAACTTTATTCTAAAAAATGCTAACTATCATCTGAGCCTTCAGCTAGTTTGTAATCTTTTCTGTGCTAATAGTTTATCTTAATGTAGGATTGCCATAAACCTTCAATTTGTAAGAAATGCAATATCTGTGAAATGCAGTAAAGTGAGGTACAATAAAATGAGTTATGCTTGCATAAATCCCTGGACACTTTAGAACAGTTTCACTTGTGTGCTGGGCATCTGGATAGCCCAAAGGCATACAAACTCATATCAGGAACCAAACTCGTTCTGACTTACTAATATCACCTAATGCTATTGCCATTGTTTTAGTCGTCCAGGTTGAGGACCGAGGGTTGGGATGGAGCTTTCCTACTCCTCCCACTCTGCTGTTCTCCAGATTTACTCAGTGACCATATCCTGTGGATTCACCCCTCTCTCTACTTCTCTCCTTTGCTTTTCCATGTCATTTCCATTTCACCTCCCTCATAAGGGTCTGTGTTACCTCCCACTGGACAAAATAAATATAACCACAGAAATATGCTTCTTATTGTAGAATGGATGGGTGGTATGATCGCTCTTTTAGAATGATCTTATTGTTAACCAGTAATGTGTATTAACGGAGTCCCCCAAAATGTCCCATAAGTCTTGTATTTCATACATCAGCCATATAAGTCCTAGGCAGAAAGGATCCATGAGGTGGTAGGAATTTGAGGGTGGCTTCTCTATTCCAGTCTATTTGATTCCTGAGCTTTAACCCCACCTTCCCAACATTTATTCCTCCTCCTTTACCCCCATGACCTTCAGGTTCTTTGCATTTTAAAAACATCTTTATTGATGTATAATTGATATAAAAAACTGCACATTTTAATGGGTACAAGTTGATGAGTTTTACATATGCATACACTGGTGAAACCACCGCAATCAAGGTAGTAAACATATCCCTCACCTCCTAAGGTTTCTTTGTGTCCTCCCCTCTTTTGTGGTAAGAACAC
Organism: Myotis lucifugus; assembly: GCF_000147115.1. NCBI lineage: Eukaryota > Metazoa > Chordata > Mammalia > Chiroptera > Vespertilionidae > Myotis > Myotis lucifugus. The sequence continues at coordinate 3,118,202 of NW_005871083.1, read as the reverse complement.
TTAACATGAGATATACTCTCTTAACAAAATTTTTAAGTGCACAGTGTAGTATTGTTAACTACAGGCACTGTGTTGTACAGTACTATCCACTGATCACACATTCGCTAGTTTCCATGTGAATCCGACCTTGGGGATGGGCTAAGAGATTGTCTTTACTCTCTAAGAGTCTCTTGCTAGAATATGATGCATCTCATGGTGAAAGGTGGGATGGCTGCAAGATAATCAGTTTTTTTCCACTGTGATAATGTCTTCAATGTCTTATGCTAAAATAGTGTCTGAATTCTCACTTAATTTGAGTTACATAGCACAGAGCCCCTCAGTTTTTGTTGATATCAAACTCCAGGAATGTGACGGTATAGGAAACCCATCTCAAACAGAAATGATCCCCTAGTGGGACTCCTCAGTTAATGTCTCTTCATTTGAATCTATTTACTTTTCAGAAGTTTTTAACACATTATACACCTGGTCTAAAATGTTTAGAGACTCACAAGCCAGTTTCCAAATTTCTTAGCCTGGTATTTGACCCACCTCCACCCCATCTGCAATTAGTATAATTTTCTAGGTTACTTTTCTCCTTTTCCCCATGTTGTAGCTAAACAACACTGCTGGAAAGAAGTACACCTTTCTGGTTCCTGATATCTGTGCCAACATGAGATATACTCTCTTAACAAAATTTTTAAGTGCACAGTGTAGTATTGTTAACTATTCTCTGCAGTTGGGGGAAATGCTCTCTTTTTCTGTGAGAACCAGCAGTATTTGTTCTGCCACTGGCTGTCTTACTAATTTTGCCTCACATACTACAAACTATCCAAAACCTTATGGTGGACCAACCAACCATTTTATTGTAGAAATGAATTATATATTCAAAGAAGCAGTTAGAAAAATATGCTTCCTAGTCCACCTGTTAGAAACAAAGCTTTACGTTTCTGCATTCCTAGGGACGGTGCCCTGACTACCATTTAGATGTGATAGTCACCTGCATTATAATCCTAATTGCATACAATTTTATTCTTTTCTAAAAAGGTGATGTGTTAGTAGCCTAACCAGATGTGACTTGACTATTATATATTTTGGTAACATTATAAATCAGGAAAAAAAATCCTTTTCAGAAGACATGTCCTCATGCTGGGCTAGGCAAGCTGCCCAGCCTACTTCCAAATAAAGAAATCTCTTTCTCTACCAAGACTTGGCTCACCTGTAAGAGGGAGAAGTTCCCTACCAAGAACTCTTATTTTAATTCAAATTTAGAGGCATTTTACCTCAGACATTTTGAAGTTCATCATGAAACATGATCTGTTTCCCTAAATTTAGTAGAATAAGAGAAGCCTGAGTAACATTTTATAAAAAGTAAGAAATCATTTCAGCCTACTTATACCGCTTGTTTATATGACGAAGAAGATTCAGTGTATTTACTTTAAAAATGTTAGATGAGAAAGTGCTACTTTAAGTTAATGGAAGGCACATGTATTTGCCTCTAATTACTTAAAATAATATAAATCTTGGTTTAACTGTATGTCAAAGAACACCTGGCCTTTGGGGAAGAAAAGGGAAATATGGTGACATGTAGACTTTTGTTGACCTTTCCAAAATATTAAAAAGTTAAAAAAAGTTTGTTCTGAATTGTGAGTGAAGTCTGTGGCACCTGTAATATTTACTTGAATAGTGTACATTCAGAATGGAATATAGTTTAATTTCTTTTAACTTTTAAAAAACCTTTCTTTTCTCTGAAGACACTTGAACTTTGGATGTTGGCTACATATGAAAATGTGTCAAACACACAGATTCTACATCTCCAGACATTCAAAACTAATTATCCCTTAATTTGCATGTGAGAGCAAATTACAAGCTAATAGACCATTTCCCTAGCAAACATTTTTTAATCTTAATGAGCAGAATGAAGAGGCTTATTACAACCTGATTAAAAAGACTCCACACTATGCATCAGGTTGCTGCTTACATATAACATGATCAGGAGACAACAAAGATGCAAATATTCTTATTCACAACAGGGAGCTGAGGTCACGTCTGTCCATTTAGTATTTTATTATAAGGCATGGCAGCCCAGCAGGATCAATAACCAATCCATTTCTTATGTACAGCATGTGAGTACTTTAATTCTGGATGGAAATTCAGCAAATTCTGGTTGATGAAATGACTTCGTTCTGCACTTGCAAGGACTGGGCTACATTTAATCATTACAAACTTTCAATGTATTATTCCACTTCCCAGATACTGCATAGGGAATTTATTAGCCCAACCCAAGTTCTTTAGAAGTGTCTTTAAATAGAGATGGGCTGGATCTAGAAATGAAAGGAAACAGAAAATGCCAGTGTATTAGTTGGTTGTTGCCATAATAATGCTTCATATAAACCATGTTAAAACTCAGTGGCTTACCCACTGTAGGTTGTCTGAAGGGTTAGCTGAACAAGAGTGGGCCCAGCTGGGCTTCGCTTCAAATTGTGGGTTTCATTCAGGTCTGCTCCATGTATGTCTATTTTTCTGGGAACAACAGACTCCCTTGGGGCTAGTCTTTTCCTGGTGGAGACTTAAAGTTCCCAGATGAGTATGTGCAAACGCTTCTTGAAGTCTAGGCAGGAACTGGCACAAGGTAACTTCCACCCACTGGTCAAAACAAGTCATTTGGGGAAAATAATACATTCTGCCACAGCTACTGTGTTTTAGGAATTTTTTTTAAAAAGGAATGGTTCTTCAAAATAGGTTACCTCTTCCTTATGCTTATCTGTTTTAAAGTAAATATATCACTCTACATTGAATAGCTCAAGCTAAAAAGTATATTGCAGTTATCCTTGACCTAATTCTCTTTCTAATTTTCAAAATGAATCCAAAACTTCCTTTCCTTCTACTTTCTAAAACCCAGAACTCATCATTTCCATTCTTGTCTCAAAAACATGCCAATGGCCCTAGCTGCTTTGGCTCAGTGGATAGAGCGTCTGACTGCAGACCCAAGTGTCCCAGTTCGATTCCAGTCAAGGTCACATGCCGGGTTGCAGGCTTGATCCCCAGTGGGGTGTGTGCAGGAGGCAGCCGATCCATGATTCTCTCTCATCATTGATGTTTCTATCTTTCTCTCCCTCTCCCTTCCTCTCTGAAATCAATCAAAATATATTAAAAAACAAACATGTCAATGAATCCTTATTTCCCACTGATATAGCTCAAATTATTGGCTGGCTTCATAATGTCCTTCACAATATGTTGATTGTCTCCCCTATCAGTCCTGCTGGACACGCTCTTCTGTCTTGGTGAATGCTCATTTATTTGTCAGAGCCCAACTAAACCTACAGCTTCTGCATATTCTTTACTAATCCTCCGTAGACTTTCCTGCTTCCTTATCTGTAGTTTCCTAGCATGTTATATATATGTCCATATAGCACTTATATTAATAGTTTAGAATTAGTCATTCACATGTCTATTTGTCCACCAGATTGTGAAATTCTTGACAATGGGGTCCATAGCTCATTAATTTTCTATCCTTAGCACTCCTCTCTATGCCTGTAACCTGGTAGACTTCAGATAAGGTGGTTGGATTAAATTGAAGGAGATTTTTTTAATGACTTTTTACTCACTCCTTCCTCCCCCTCCCCAATACTCCCACCAACCAGAGTTGTCTGCCTGCTCTCTGTCTATGAGTCTGCTTGGTAGTTCAGTTGGTTCATTAAAAAAAACCCCACACAAACAAAGCAAAAAGGAAATAAAAAAAGACATGGAAATGGACAATAGATGTGGTGATTATAGGTGGAAGGTGAAGTTGGAAGAGAGTATAGAGGGGATAAATGGTAATGGAAAACATAAAATAAATATAAAGAAAAAGAAAATGAATTTTTAAAAAGGAAATAAAACGGTCCACAGCACAGCTAGATATATTTAATCTCACCAATCATGAAATAAAATACAAAGAAACAAATAAATTGAATGATATTAAAATTGGCAATTATTTTTATAAAAAGCTTGTAAGGATAGCAATATCTGGAATTGTTTATAGGAGTCTTAATGACAACTTTTAGAAATTTTTATCATTTTGTTTCAAAATACTTAAATATACTCATATGTGTGACCCAGAAATTTGATTTCCAGTAATATATCAAATGGAAATAGAGACGTGAAATTTTTTATAGAGTGTCATCAATTATAGCATCCTATCTAATAAAAGGGTAATATGCAAATAACCATCACTCTGTCACAAAGATGGCGGTGCCCATAGCCACAAGATGGCAGCGCCCAGTCCTCTCAGCCCTGCCTGAGTCCCCCAGTCCCGGGAAGGGGGTGGGGTGGCCGCTGAGGGAGGGCAGCGTGAGTAGCCCGGCAGAATGCTTGCTTCGTCACTGCGACAATGAAGCGAGCATTCCACCCCGGCTGCGGAGGGCCTCTGGGCAGCGGGCACGGAGCGGGTAGCAGGGGGGCGGCAGCAAGGGGGGAAATGCTTGCATCATTGCCCCGGCGACGAGGAAAACATTCCACGTCCAGCCACGGATGGGCCTTTGGCCAGGCCGGGGCACAGAACATTTGCCTCATCGCTCCGGCGATGAGGCAAGTGTTCCATGCCCAGCTGCGGATGGGCCTCTGGGCTGTAGAGAGTCTCTGGGCAGCGGGCGTGGAGTGGCCAGGCCCTGCAGAGAGCTACCGGCACACGGATTCGTGCGCAGGACTACTAGTCATTTATAAGAGGAAAACATAGAAACACTCCAAATTTCTAACAACATGAGATAAGTCTTGGTGTAGATATAACACTGGAAAGTCTGCAGGTATTAAGAAGGACAGTTAATAAAATGGGGGAAATGTTACTATATAGTTTCCAACAGAGAAATTAGCTTGTAAAACAAAGCATACAGAGTATACTAGCTGATGCCAATTTTGTAAAATATAATGGGCTCTTGATATTTGCATTCTTTATGAGTAAAAAATAGACTTAAAATTATAGCAAAATGTTTATAGTGGTTACATCTAGGTGTAGTGATCACAGGTGATCTTTATTTTTGCACTTTTATCTGAGTTTCCAATTTTCCATAATGAGCATACATAATAGTTATCCTATATAATAAAAGGCTATTATGCAAATAGACCAAATGGTGGAACAACAGAACAACCCGTTGCTATGATGTGTGCTGACCACCAGGGGGCTCACATAACATGGTGGGTGTCAGCCGTGGTGGGATGGGGGCACCAGACCAAGGTGGGGCACTACCATTGGGGCAAGCCGCTCGTGGTTACTGAAAATTCTTTGCTCCCACGTGCTGCAGTCCCGCCCAGCTCTCACACCAGCTGCCGGTGCAGGCCCTGCTCGCACCCGCTGCCAGCCAAGATTGCTCAGTGCCATCAGCAGGTGCGAGCAGTGGCTACTGGCTCCAATTGCCCCCAAGGGCTTCTCCACCTCCCTCTGCTCCTGAGGGGTGATCAGGGCAGCTGCTTCAGCTTGCACTCGCTGCTAGCGCCAGCCCCAGTCACTTCATGCTGTCAGTGGGTGCAAGTGGGGCCAGTGCCATCAGTGCGTGGGAGCAGCGGCAGGAGCAGGGCTGCCCACAGACAGGGGACCAGGGGTCTCAGTGAGAGGGGCCAGGTGGGGGTGCGAAGGATGGGCCCACCAAAGCCTCGCAGCCCACAGTTCTTTTCAAGGTGCACAAATTCATCCACTGGTCCCCTAGTAGTAAATAAAAAGATCTAAAAATAGTTTTCTTACCATATAATTATGATATAGTGACTGGTATTGTTAACTGGGCTTGTGAGAACTCTAAATTATTGCTTCTACAAAGCACTTTACTTTATATGTGAATTCTACTACTTTTGAGCCTTTACTCTTGTTTATTTTTAAAATGGCTTCCATTTTTTCTGTAATTAACTAAGAACTGAAATGAATTTTCTAAATAGAATTGTTCTAAATATAAATGCAAAATTCTGTTTTCTCTAATGTAATTGTACCTGAGTGAAAGTAACTAAGGACTATAAAGGAAGATAAAGTAGGAATATAATGTATAATTTCCCTTTGCATAATTGTAACTCCAAAGAATGCATGCTCCCAGAAGAAAAGTAATTTAAATTATATCACAACAAATGCCATATTTTAAAATAGAAACTATCCATCATGTGCTGAGTAAAGCTGGTAGCAACCTATATGTCTCGAGAATATACTGAAAGTTCTGCCATGAGTCCATTAGAAATAAATTGATTAGTTTAATTCCAGCACATGCTGAAATAAAGAGTAGGTGACATAATATTTTTAAGTGGATAAAATTACTAATTATATATTTAGACAAAAAGATATAACATAAGTAAACATTATAAGATTTTCTATTATAGTAAACCTATGTAATGCAAAAAGCTTACTTTTTGGCCCATTTTATGGGCAAAACCAGTTTTGGACAGCAGTAAAAATTGTAATGGTTGCAGAATAACACTAATACATATTTTGAAGGCACTATTTGGATTGTCTTTGAACAATGCTGTAGCATAGATATCAAAAAGGTTTTATCTAGACCAAAAATGGGCACATCTTTAATTTATTTTCACAATTTAAAATACAGACCCAAACATTCAGCAGTCTTTTTTTTGGTCAGCAAAAAAGATATGAATGTGGAAAATATGTTAAGTATTGCTCCTTCCCCCACTGTTAATGTGGGTTTTTAAAATATTCCTTTCTGAAGTTTCTTTCTGCGTATTTTATGTAAAAAATTCATGTCATTTATCTGTTTTTCAAAAAATATATTTTTAAAAAACTTTTATAAGCATAACATACTTAGGAAAAATATTAAGGTATTTAGACTGTGTAAACTCGATTTTCTATAGGACATTTTGAAATGGTTGTACTGATTGATTGCTTTGTTCATTCAGCATGTACTAGGCCCCCAGAACATGTCAGGTACTGTTCTAGACATTGTCATAAACAGTGAACAAGATGGAAGCACCAAGTTTCTCCAGCTATTTCTTATTGGAGAGATAAAAGAAGCCTTCAGCTGAGGACACATTGAGTCTAAATCACCTCCCTTTACTTGCTCAAGCCCATTTTTCCACTCCAGCATGGCACCCTCTCCCATCTTGTTACAAGAACCTTCAGCCACATCCTCAAGATGAGAAGCAAATACCTGGTTAGAACACCCCCAAAAGCAAGCAAAAGAAGGCCTGTTACATGAGTAATTATAGTAAACATTGAAAAATGGTATCTGTTTAGGGCTCAAATTTCTCCCCCTTATAGTTATTGTTCACAGGTTGAACTTCCTGTGCTCCAGAGGGAACAAACCAAATTGTACATTATCTGTGGGTGGCGGTAGTTTGAGTTGAGGATACCTTCCTCTGGTTTCTAATGGTTACTGAACTCAGGAGGGGATTTCATATACCCAGTTGGTCTGGTTGTTCTATCTATGCATCAGGCCTCTCTCTTTTCAGACATAAAGCTCTGCTGGCTTAGAGGATATCGGGTCCCTTTTGTTCCTCAAATTCCTGTCCCCAACCATTGAAGTTTCAAAGATAACTGGGTGAAAACAAAGGTGCTCCCTTCCCACAATTATAAATAAATTGAGTACTTACTATGTGCTAGGCTGGCAATGACCGTTCTGTCACATTACCTTATTTAAAACCCACCACCTGTTTCATAGACGAGGTGCATTTATATTCTTGAGGTATAGATGAGGAAACTGAGGCACAGAGAGCTTTGATCATTTGCATGAGGCGCAGAGCCTATGGAATGGCAGCTTGGCAGTGTCACCTAGTTGTGTTACTAATCACAGAGGCCACCTTGCAGGGCTTCCTCTTCCGAGAGACATACATAGCTGTAAGGCTGGTAGGCTGCAGCCACAGAGTTGCTTCTCTTGTGCACAAAGTGCTGAGTTGTGAGGGGCTATAGTCATAGCAGATTCACTGTAGTGGCAAAGCAACAAAGCATTAGAGCCGAGATTCAGGTTTGGATTCTCTCTTCAGAGTCTACAGGGTGATTTAGCACACTATGGGCTCTGTGGAGCGAAAGGATGTGGTTTGATCAGACTGAAGAATTCACGTGGCTGAGATGATGCCCCCCCAGAGATAGCAGGTTTGGTTTATGGTGATTTTGAAAGAGATCCTCAGCCTCAGTAACATTGACTGCCTTAATGCATTATTAAATAAAGATACAATGTGTAGTTCAGGACTGATTTTGAATATTTTAAACATGATTTTTCTCTGTTAATAAAGTATCATAAAGTCAGTAATAAAGACATTCTACAAAGTCTGAAAAAGAAAATAAAAGCTAAGATTGCCCATAATCCTGCCTGGATATATATAATTATATTTTTGTAGATTTCCCTTCTTTTCATTTTCTTAGAAGTTTTACTTGCTTATCATCATAGAATGTATACAATTTAAAAAAAATTTTCTTCCTTAGATATAAGCATTTCCCATGTTATCACAGCTCTCTTATAGACATATGACTTTTCATGGTGACATCATTGAATTAGTAAACCATAATTGATATTGCTATTTTAAAATTATTGAGTATTTAGTTTCTTGTTTTTATTCCCTTCCAGCTTAATGCTGCAAAGATCAAATTTGGTCTTCAATTATTTTATTTCCAGAGAATAATTTTCTAGAAATAAGATTACCTAGTCTCTAAGTACAAATATTTTTGTGGCTCTTAATGCATACATAATTGCCAACTGCTTTCCTAAATCTATTGGGATATTGGATAACACCATCAAAATGTATCCAGTTTAATAATGCCTTCTTTTACATGAAGCTATTACTGCTTTTAAACATGATTGCTTACTTAACAGGCAAAAAGATATTTTTCTTCTAAAGAGTTCCTAAATTATTCTAAATTAGAAAGGATTGGTACTTTGACATTTTCTGCAAAGTCAAGGCAAATCTGGAGTTGCTTTCATCACCGAGAGCAAAAGGTGTTACCATTATTTATAAAGAAATAGACTCATAAATTTAGGATTTCTTTCAGACTAGTTGTTGAAAATGAGGAACAAGGAATGACTAAGGTTTTTGTTTGTTTGATTTTTCATTTAAAAATACTGTTATTACTTTAGAAGAAATATTATATATTTTTGCCTTTATATCTATATCTATATATATAAAAAGCCCGTGGCCCTAATGCCATAATGACCGAAGACTGGTGCAGGTGGGCAGGGCTGCGAGCTCAGCAGGGCATGTGCGGGTGGGTGGGGCTGCAAGCACAGCAAGGACGTGTGGGTGGGTGGGGCCACATGATTTCGCGTGCTGGCCTTTTAATATATATATATATAAAGCCAGCGACCAGAATGCTGTAATGACCAGGACAACTGGTCGCTATGACACCCACTGTGGCCAGCGAACCGGCTGGATCAGGGGGTGGGGCTGGCTGGCCAACCTCCTGCAGCCCCTCCCCCCTGCCAACTCCACCCCTGATGGGCCCCCACCACCCCCATCAGCCTGGCCCCTCCTTTCAGTCAGCTCTGCCCCCAATTGGCCCCCCACTCCAATCAGGGGCAGGGCCAGGGCCAGCAGCCAACCACCCATGGCCCCTCCCCCAGGCCTCTAGACTCTGATTAGCCCCCTTACCCCAATCAGGGGTGAGGCCTGCCAGCCAATTGCCCTTGGCCCCTCCCCCCAGTCAGCCAGACCCTGATCAGGCCCTGAGCGGGGTGGGCCAGCTGGCCAACCTTCCACTGTCCCCTCCTCCCCACAGACCTGGCCCTGATCTGCCCCAATTGGGGCCGGGCTGGCCGGACCCCACCTGTGCATGAATTCATGCACTGGACCTCTAGTTTAATTATAAAAGTTTGGTTTATTAGTGAAGTTGCCCTATCAAATAATATATTTTTTAAATATATTTTATTGATTTTTTACAGAGAGGAAGGGAGAGAGATAGAGAGTTAGAAACATCGATGAGAGAGAAACATCGACCAGCTGCCACCTGCACATCTCCCACTGGGGATGTGCCCGCAACCCAGGTACATGCCCTTGACCGGAATCGAACCTGGGACCCCTCAGTCCGCAGGCCAACGCTCTATCCACTGAGCCAAACCAGTTTCGGCATATTTTTTAATTTAAAATGCCAAGAGGCATACTAGAAGAAATTAATTCACTTATCTTCCTCTTAAGTAGGTTGTTTACTTATACATTTATATGTATAAAATATAATTTTCCTAAGGATTTAGGAATAGCACAGTATCAGTATTTCAAAGGCAAAATTATAACTTTTCTCTGCTTTTTTTTTTTTTTTTGACACACGACAAATGGCTATGATTAACAGGAGAAGGGCCATTTGTTTGCACCAGGCAACCTCTATATTTCAAAACCAAGGCTTGCCTTCAGAGAGTTGATAATACCCAGAAAAGTTTGGGTTCAAGTTTAATTAGTAGGTTCCACTTGACTTTCCTGTATTTCACAAATGTAAAAAAATCCACTTATATGATCTCTGTGGGTCCAGAATTTTGTGCTCTGCTCTCTGTACCCCAGTGTTCCCCATCTGACAGAGCAGCTGGTCTGTAATCCATGACTCACCAGCTTTCAGCATCCTAGTTGCAGGCTCTACTGGAGCCCTTGGTGTTTCTCCCTGGCGTAACTTAACCAGCTAAGAGACTGGATCCACAAACCCCATAGTGAGTTAGTCTCATTACTGCAACTGAATTCATATTCCCATCCAGAAGAGGGCTTCAGCTGCAATTGCACATGGCAGCTCATTTACTAAGCCAGTGATAGCGAACCTATGACACGCGTGTCAGAGAATGACACGCGAACTCATTTTTTTGGTTGATTTTTCTTTGTTAAATGGCATTTAAATATATAAAATAAATATCAAAAATATATAAGTCTTTGTTTTACTATGGTTGCAAATATCAAAAAATTTCTATATGTGACACGGCTCCAGAGTTAAGTTAGGGTTTTTCAAAATGCTGACACGCCGAGCTCAAAAGGTTCACCATCACTGTACTAAGCAGAGTGTGCTTTGGATGGTATCAGCTTTCATTCTTACTTCCAGGACAAGATGATCACCTTTGTACTCATTGTACTGGGTATGTGCAATTTGACAGTGAAAATGGGCTTTGAGTAATCTCTTGACAGTGTCAGGAACAGAGAGGAAATTTTTCCCTTAGTTGAATTTTGATTCTTTGTGACAGCTTTTTCTTTTTCCCCTTCTTCTTGAACTGTGATTTCAATACGAGTAAGCAATGTGATAGATACATCTTGAGAGAGAGAGAGAGAGAGGAATTTGATGGTGTTATTCTAATTCTTGGGTCCAGCTGTACCTGAAATCCATACCTGGGACTTCCCAGTTACAAGCACTAGCACACTTTCTATTTGCTTATAATTCAAATTCGCATTACATTCAGAAGCTTACCTGACATTGCCTAGAAATACCATGTATGAGAAATTGGTTAAAAACAGAGGCAAACTTCATAAGAAAAAAAATGAGGCTTGATGATGGCAGGGGCAGAGCAGGAGAACTCACTTTAAATGTGTCCAGGTTTAGAGTGTGGAAGAAGGCGTTCACTCGTTCTCAGCCCTTCCAGGGAGCAGGGCCAGGAGTAATGGTAGGAGGAAGGGGGTGGGGGGGAGACAGACACACAGATCTCAGCCTCATGGAACCCAGGCACCCACTCTGATTCTGCCATTTTCAAACCTTGCTCAAGTTAGATAACTTTTCAGACTCAATTTCCTCATTTATGAAATGGTTATGATACTCTCTGCCCCTTATCTCTCTGCATCAAGTGAAAACTACATATTGATATTTATTGAGTACCTAGTATATGTCAGACACTGTAACAGGCATTCAAGACCCAGGGATGAACAAAAAAGACAAAACCGAAGCCCTCATGGTACTTACAGTCTACTATGTTGAGGGTGAAATGGGTTCTCAATAAATGTCACAATCATACACATGACTGGAGAGTTGTCAGCATGATGAGGGGAAAGACGTGTGGGGGCTGTGACAGCCTGTCAGAGGATAGAGCTGACCAGTCAGGAGACAGAGAGAAGGAGGCCACACCTGAGCTGAGGTCTGAAGGGTCAGGAGGAGTTTAAGGGCCAAAGGAAACATTCTCTGCAATGGGAACAGCATGTGCAGAGTTGCTGTGATGTGAAGGAATTCTAGAAAGTTAGAGTGAAGCTCCCAGCGAGCTGGTATGGATAGGGTTGGAGAGTTAGGTAGGGACCATAACATGCAGGTCTGTGGAGGATGAATAAGGTGTTTTGTGTCCAGTTAAAGGGAAATAGAAGCAAATGGAAGGATTAAGGGGACATTTTCATATCTGGTCCTGTAGGACAGGTGGAAGGGGAACCAAAGAAATATTTATAAAATTACAAAAGAATAAATACCAATGAATCTACAGCGCCATGGTGATGATGACAGTAGCTACCTCTAAGAGGACTTTATGTATAACTCATCTGTTCCTCCAAACAGTGCTCTGAAGCAGGAGCTGTCATTAAGTCCATGCTATAGATAGGAAAACTCAACATAATTTGATAACTTGCTTAGTCATGAACAAAGTGGTGGAACTGGAATTAGAGCCCAGGACTGTGCAATTGTTTTAAGTAGTCTTTTCTACTCCTGAGCTCTCATTGTATTTCATATGTACCTTTTTTAAAACACCTTAAATTATTTGTATGGTCCACTAGACTATGCCAGGACAAGACCATTTTTTTCTTTCTTCCCTCCCTCTCTCTCTTTCTTTTCATTCTTTCCATCCCTCCCTTCTTTTCTCTCTTCCTTTATTTTCACCAGCATCTAACATACAGCCAGGCCTATCCAAGGTACTCAATGATATTTTTTTCCAGTGACTAACTGAAAGAATTACTGTTTGCTAAAGTCAGGGCTCCCCGTCCCTAGAAATATGGAACTTAAAGCTAGTGGGTTTCTAGTTTATAATTCTGGGGAGAGTACTGACTTGAGTCAAAGATCATATTAAGAATCCTCAACAACCTTTTACAATCCATGGAGGTACTGCACCAGAAGACTTTTTTTCCTAAGCACTTGTGTATGATTCCTAGTGGACAGAGGTTGAGCTGAGTCAATGGAGGTTACCATACACTGTAACCTCCAGGGCAGCGGTAAACAGAAATTAGGAAGCAGATGGTGGTGGGGGTGGGGAGTATCTGCAACCAGAAATAAGAGTACAGGCAGTTTTTGGGTTACCTCGGACCCGATATACGTCGTTTCGTGGTTACGTTGCCATCTCCCATTTATTTATTTAAAAAAAAGTTCTGTCATTTCGACGTATGTACATATGTGCTTTATGTTTTTATTTATTTATTTATTTACCACAAGTAAAGGTCAGGAATTGTTCTTTCTTTTAAATTTTGTTACTGTTTCACTTCATTACTGCTGCGTATGTGCTCCATGTGAGTGACGTAGGTTCTTATGTAGGTGGGTTCCGACATACTGTGAAAATCATGTTACGAGGTAACCCGAGGACCTACTGTATCTTTATTGCTGAATAAGAGAGCAAGCCAGGTGCTGATCTAAATGAGCAGAAATTTCCTGAACATCAGGAAGGATGTCTGATCTTAATCTGTGTTTGAAAAGCCAACCTCAGAGAGGACCTGATTGTGTGTGTGTCTCTACAGCCTCTGCCTTTATCTTGTGGTTTACTGCCCCCTTATTTTGTGAGAAGCTTGTGGGTTATTCCCCTGGTGGCCCATCTAAGAGACCCCCACCCTTGCTCACCCACTTCAGGTCCCAGTGAAGAGGTAATGACCTGACACGGGACTGAAGAAGGCTCCAAGCACTCGCCCAAAAGCTGAGCTCAGTTCTGCTCACGGTTCTCTTAAGAAGGCGGCCCTCAGATGGAGAAGGGAGTTTTAAATGACAGCACTTTGGGTTTTTTAATAATGAAAGGGGGAAAATATCTGAAAGAATCTTCCAGCTGATTGGGGTTGGCCAGAACAGCAAGGAGAAATTCTCCAAATCTACCTGGAACTTGTTAACATCGAAAATTGCCAGAGACTGGCTTGCGCTGTTTCCTTTTCCCCAAAGCACAGGCAGAGACTTTGATTTTCACTTTTCTGTTGGAGTTGAGTGCATTCTTTTGGCAAATACATACTGAGCTCTTTTTATGCTAAGATTGGTCACTTAAAACAAGTGTCTTCAAATATATTTTATTTAGACACATAAGCTTCAAACCATAATAGTGATTGACTGAGAGCCAGTCATCAGTGACTTGCAAACATTATGGTGCTGGTCCCCTTCCCAGGCGGGCTTCTCTCATTCCCCTCTCCTCCTGAGAATCGGTTGTTCTTTCTGACCATCTTCCCCATTCTCTGCTTAGTCATATGCAGTCTTCAGCATGTGCTCTTACAAAGTGCTACCGATACCGCCATCACAGACAAGGGATTTACAATGAGGAGACAGCTTTATGGGCATGGGCTACATGCAATTGCATAGTTCCTGTGCTCAGAAGGGGCCTTGTGGTTGGGGGTTTGTGCTCTGTGCTCACCATCTTGAAATTGTATATATATTTGTCTCTGTGTTTTGTAAATGAAGTCCAGTGGGACAATGGAGCATGACCTGGGGCTTGTACTCTCACTTCACTGGCAGCCCCACCTCCCACTGTTTCCCCATCGCCCTGAGGTGGGTTCTTGGCTACTTGCTCCCTGCTAGCGCCCAGCTCAGAGCTCTAGGCACCTGGGAGGGTTTATCCTCACCCCATGAATATCCGGTGCCTGAGGGAGCATGACATAAATAGCAAATGAAAACCGCCATGACAGGCTCAGAGAGAGACTGTGGAAAAAAAGAAAAAATATATTTGTGTCTCTTCTTTGAACAAGAGGCCCCACATTTTCATTTTGCATCTAGCCCTGAAAATTGTATGGCTGACCCCAGTCACAGCCTTCAATTTTTATCCACACACAGGGTCAGTGAGTGGATGAGAATATGGGTCCTACCACGTGTGAGTATGCGAAATCATTCTCCAGCTTAAATGCCCAGAAAGCAGGTCCATGTAGACTAGCTCTGCTCTCAGCTGGCATGCTAATTGATTGTATCTGACTCCTGGAGACATACTGGCTAAAGCAGCATCAAATAATGACCATCTCTACCCATCTAAATATTTTTCTAAAAATTCTGCTGCCAAATTTTGGGAAAACAAGATGATGACTGAAATGAACAGTATGCCTCCTAAAGCAGGAACATGGGAAATAAGTGTATTATTTATAGTATAAACTAACAAGGCAGGCCCTTGACAATCAATGCATGCCCCTCCTCTCCACCAAATCTCTTCTCATTATGTAAATAGGATGGCCTGAGGTACAAAAACAGTGAATAGAATAATAACTAGAAATGTAAGGGAGCTAATAGTGGGTTTATCTGGACTGTCAACTTCTGTTCGAAGACCTTGGCAATGAAGGAGAGAGCAGCATGCAGTAAGTAAATTTTTCTGTTCCTGCTTCAATGTGCTGCCTTGTGTAGGCTCTTCTTCCTTCCCCTTCCCCCCATCCTCACCACCACACCCCATGTGTCTAGCACAATATCCTTTGCAATCCTTCACTTCCCAAATGACTTAGCCTAGAGTCTTGTTTTGAATAGATACTTGCACATTTTTTTTATTGTTTGGTGCAAGTCTAAGCTGATGCAAGTCCCAACTCTAAAACATGGGATATGACATTTCCTTCTGTAAATGTTTAATTCTCAGTCATTGGTTATTCATTTGAAAGTAGTAAACGTTTACTCAAACAAGTTAAGAAACAAGGAATTATTGGGAGGACACGGGGGCAGAGAGTTCAGCCAGGCCTTCCAAAAGGCCAGAACTAGGAGGCAGAATACTGAGTCCTGGGAGACCAGTCATCTCTCCCCACAGGTGTCCGAGTCCTGATTTGTAACATCTGCCTATTTCCATGATAAATAATTCCACTATGCTGATTTCAAACTACCAAAAAGGCATCACTGAATGAGGAGTTGGGCATAGATGCATAGTTGCACCCCACTATATAATATTTCTACCATATAGATATAATATACAGAAGTAACTCTCAGAGCGTAGATAATGGTAAATATAGTAAGAGAATTAAGAATGATGCATTTTTGAGTATTTGTTGCCTTTGCTTGTAAGATAATTTATTTAACCATAAATTTATCTAATAAATTTTTAATAACATCAGTGTTTAACTACAGGTTCACAAAACCTCTGAAAATTTAACAATGAACTTTTGGGAGCAGTACATTTTGGCTTCCACACCTCATTGTTTCCTCCTTTTGGGGGGCAGCCTGTGTGAGAAGGCAAAAAGCAGAAGAGGCTATAGGCTTTGAAGGAAATGACTGTTGGAAGAAGCAAATGATTGGCATCTCTAGTTCAGTCTCCCAACAGATATTTTATTTTTGCATAATTCAAAATTAATATCTTAACTTCATGTAAAAAATATATCCAGATGTATTCTTATCTTCATTTTCTCTTACCTCTTCAAACATCTCTTTCTGGCCAGTTGTTGAATTGGTTTTTCAAATCTATTTTCTGGAAAAGAGTTAAGTTTTTGTGTGGGAATTGTTTGGAGTTCCTGAGAGTTGCCTTGAAACATACATTTTGCTTTCACCTATGCTAAGCATTATCAGGCAAAGACGAGGCCTTTGCACCAAGAGAAACATTAGGCCTTTCTCTGTTCAGGGCTGCTGGATCAATATTGTTATCATTTGATTTATTTATTAATTTCTTTAGGTTTCTAAGGAGCTCTACCTTTTGTTGTGATGATGATAGGGCAAAATGCAAAAGAGCCTCTGATAGACCTTTGCTATCTAGACTGTTGATAATGATCTCTAAAAGCCAACTCATTTCATTTGCATCCTTTTATTAATAATACAAAAACCCCCAAACCTCAACTAGTGCTCGTCACAGTCAGTGGGTACTTCACGAGCCAAGAGTGCATGGGAGGATATTTTTGGTTCATTATTAGGTTTCTGTAATTGAAATGACATTTTGTGAGAGCAATCATGTATTTTAAGGGGAAACTCAAATCAATGCAGTAGTTTCAAAGTTCTTATTACTATATTCATGAGAAACAAAAAGTTTTTAGAAGTGTGCATATATGTCTATGTGTATGTGCAGACACATGTGTGCGCACACATTGTAATAAATGGACCTGATAAAACATATGAGTATTCTTTTTGTTCTAATTCCAGTTGGTCCTATAGGGACTCTATAGACAATTAGCATTTGGCTACAGTCCTCCGAATCTTTCCTTCTTTCTCTTATGATTGAGGCTTACCCACAAGAACTATAGGGGGTTGTGGCCTATGCATTCAGCCCCAAGTGATGGCTCACCGGGTCAGAGCATTTACCAGCCTTCTCTTCTGTCCCTGTGGTTATATGGCAGTGATTGCATTGGAAGAAAACTGGGGAATAACAAAGGAAACTGCTTAAGCAAGTTGTGTTTGGGAGGATTAGAGAAGGGAGTGCACAGAAGGATTAATTTGAAGTCTCTAAGGAAGTAATCTTGTTCAAATAATAGTTTTTCTTGTAACCATATTTTCTCAGGTTGGTTATTTATGATAGGTTCTTCAATTTTCTGAAATCTTTTCTTTTAAACCTTTATTGTTAAAAGTATTATAGCATTGCATATGTCCTCTCCCCCCCCCATTTCTGAAATCTTTTAAAACTTAGATTTTAGTACCCTTCTTTCAATTTCTTATTCTTCTTTTATCATTCTGGTGTATTATTTGTTTGTTTATTCAGTCCATTATCCATTCATTTATTGAACTGACATTTACTGATGATTCAGATAAATAAAATCCCTAACTTAAATCTATGGGTGCAAAACCAAACCCAAACTAAAATTTAATGAGAATTCATTGTAGAGCTCACTGTCAGGTGGTGTGGCCTTATTGGGTCTTTAAGGCATTTGTTCTGATTAAATGCCTTGTTAAATATGTGGCATGCAAAAATTGTGATAGGAGTTATCACAATTGTTAACTAATTGTCTATAAAGTCCCTATAGTAAATTGTTGCTTCTGCCTTAGACGTAAAAGAAGAGCATTCTAGGTGGGAACACTGTTGAAGTAAAGGCTGGAGGCAATAAAGCAAATGGTGTTTTCAAGTTTAACTGAGTCCACAAACAGTTTAAAATGTTCAATGTTTAAGCTCTGTTGAGGAAAGGTTTGCTTTTTTTCTTTCCTTTTCTCATCTCGTCTTTTCTTTCTTTCTTTCTTTTTCTTTCTTTCTTTCTTTCTTTCTTTCTTTCTTTCTTTCTTTCTTTCTTTCTTTCTTTCTTTCTTTCTTTCCTTCCTTCCTTCCTTCCTTCCTTCCTTCCTTCCTTCCTTCCTTCCTTCTCTCTCTCTCTCTCTCTCTCTCTCTCTCTCTCTCTTTCTTTCTTTCTTTTGAGGTGGTTTGTGAAAGTTGAATACTTTCATTTGTTGCCAGGGTAGGCTGGCCATGAACCTATTGGTTAGGTGTGGGAGAACTGTTTGTCAATTATATATATATATATATATATATATATATATATAGAGAGAGAGAGAGAGAGAGAGAGAGAGAGAGAGAGAGAAGAGAAGAGAAGGTACCATGCTTCCAAGAAGGGCAACTGAAAACTGATATTCCTCTGAGGGGAGCAAGTAATGATTCATGGGTTTGGACTGCTCTGGTAATAATAATAATGATAATAGTCACCATTTTAAAAAAGATTTTTTAAAATTGATTTTTAGCCCTGGCCAGTTTGGCTCAGTGGATAGAGTGTCGGCCAGTGGACTGAAGGCTCCTCTGTTCGATTCTGGTCAAGGGCACAAACCTCGGTTGCAGGCTGGATACCCAGCCCAGGTAGGGGCACATGCAGGAGACAGCCAATCAAAGTGTCTCTCTTACATTGGTGTTTCTTTCTTCCTCTCTCTCTCTCTGTCTCTCTCTTTCCCCCCACCCTTTCCATTCTCTCTAAAAAGCAATGAAAAATATCATATCGGGTGAGGATTTAAAAATGAATGAATGAATGAATGAATGATGAATAAAATTGATTCTTTAGAGAGAGAGGAAGGGAGAGGGAGAGAGAGAAAAAAAACATCGATGTGAGAGCAAAACATTGATTGGCTGCCTCCTGAATGTCTCCCACCGGAGATTGAGCCCGCAACCCAGGCATGTGCCCTGACTGGGAATCGAACTGGCAACCTTTTGGTGCATGGGACAATGCCCAACCAACTGAGTCACACCAGACCAGGCAAGAGTCACCATTTGTTGATGACTTAGCATAAACCAGGCACTGTGTTAAATCCTTCGCAGGTACTGTCTCCTTTAACCTGCCTGGCAAACAAGGTGATTGGACTGGACAGGTAGTGCAGCAGTTCCTTGCCCCGATGGCTTAGCCTCTCCCAGACTCAGTTTCCCCTTCTTCAAATGGAGATCACAGGACTGTTGGCGACAGTAAATGAGACAATGCTTGTTATGTGCTTAGCACAGTATCAAGCAGGAAGTAGTGGGTCAGTGAGAATTAGAGCATTAGCTAGTACTAGCATCCCTCTCCCCCTAGCCTACCAACTCTCTGGACTCAGTCATTCTGCCCTTGATTCCCACGCAGCTCTTGGTTCATATCGTGGTCAGAGAAATTTCATGTTGTGTTTTAATATATCTACTTTCCTGTCTGTTGCCCAACTTGCTTAGACTCCACAAAGGCAGGGGCTACTTTTTACCCAATTCAGTGCCCCTGGTTCTTTGCTCAGGGTTGGCTCATAGCAGACATTTTGCAGATACTTGAATACATAATTATAACTACCTTATCTGCTCAGTTTTCTTGATACTTGAACTTCTCACCAAAAGCCTCACGCCCAAAGATCTTTGCCACTTGCTCAGAGGTTTTAAAAGAATGTATACCTGGGGACTGGGCAGTTCTCACAAGCCTGGAAGGAAGCCTTGGAGCAAAAGAAAGTCTTTAGCTCTAAAAAAAATTAGGTCCCATATTTAATTGCAAGAGATAGTTGTGTTTCCTGGAGGGCTTTCAGGACAACTTAGTTTTTGGTTTAAAGCTCAATGTCTAGCTAATTGATCCGGTAGAAGCAATTTGACTATTGCAGCTTGGAAATGCAAGCTTTGGTAATGCCTTAGCTTCTTAAAATGTCACTATCAATCTATTTTGGGACTGGAAATCTCTGTGGCAGTTATGTAAATGCCAAGGTAATGACTTTGCCTTTCAGGCTGTTTGGAGATGATCTCGTCTTTGTTGGTGACTCTCAGCCCGCTGAAGGCAAGAAAAACTGGACCCATGATTAGAGCAATGGTCTGGTGGGTGCCAAGACCCCAACATTGAGTGCATAGACCCCAGGGGACATTTTTCTTGTACCAAATGGGGAAAAAACCTGGACAAAACTGGGGAGTTGATGAATACTCTCCTGGCACATGTTAACTTGGCTCCTTGAACTGCAAGAAAAAAAGTGACACCTCCTCAGGTTATGTTGAAATAACAGAGATTTGAGAAATAAATAAGAGAGATGATGAGAAGCTCTGGGAACTCAGGCATAGCTGGACATCCAGACCTCCCAGAGATGGAACATTGGTTGAGGAACTGGAGGGAGAGTTATGTTCCCAGCTCTAGTGACTGGGTTTTCATGTTACAACCTTGACCCATAGGACTGTTATATTACTCTATTTGCTTTGCTTCTGCATCTCTTTTCATATATGTCTCCTTTCAACTGAGCAGTTTTTTCACTTTGCCTACTTCAAGTTCCTGGGGAGAATCTGATTGGGCAGAAGGTCACATGGTCACTTTGAGCCAATCAGCAGTAGCCAAAGAAGGGGTCATGTGGTATAGACCATGGCCCCCTGTGCTTAATGAACCACCTAGGGCACCTTCCTCAAGAGATGATGTAGACTTGCACCCTTTTATACAAATGGGCTGTGAATGTGGCAGAAGATGGACTCATGATTAAACCTATGAACATTCATTGATCATTGAAATTTAGGCATGGTACCCTGGGGTGTGACAATAACTTGAATTGGCACACCTCAGTTCTCAATTCTTCTTACTCACTAGTGAATCTGTAAAGCCGCAGGTTGTCTTTCCTTAAATGTGTGCAATGGCCACTGTGGTTCTCTTTCTCTTGGCCCATTGGCCCACCTAAGTTCACTTATGTGAGGTGGACAGTTTGCAGCACCTCAGAAGCCTCTCTCTCTTCTCCTTCTAATGACTTTATCAGCACGGGGAACTTGCTAAGCAGCAAACAGGAGCATCCTGGAAATATGGGGAAGTTGACTCCCTGGGTCACTCTCAACAGATGAGAGTAAGCAAAAAAATGCCCCAGCTGCCTCAGCTTCCAGTGAGATAATTCTGAGTCATACTTCATATGGCTTCATAGAGGGTCCCCTTTGGGGTTGGGCCCCAGTTGCCCACAGCAGGAACCTCATTAACATAAGCTTTATTTGTATATCTCCCTTATCTGCCTCATTTTTCTTCTTCCTTACTTGTGCTTCTTGGGATAAATTTCCAAATATATTATCAGTACCAAAATCCTTATCTCAGTCTCTGCTTTTGGGAAATCCAAACTAAGACAATAAAATATTATCCCCATTTCAAGGGAGATTTATAAAGATAAGGGCCATCATAGTCTTCATCTAAGTAAAATGTGTTCTACTGTATTGAAAATTTTTATGATGCGAACAAGCTTTTAGGCAATTAACTAAATATGGGAATCTCAGTATAGCATAAAAATTTCTTTGGTCTGTATGCAGTATTCCCCAGAATATTAATGTTTTGCCCCATCAAGAAGGAGCATCAGGATGAAAGCATACTAACATGCTGAATGCAGCAAGCCTCAGAGGAATACAGAATGGGCTATGTGTTGTTCACCCCAAGTTCCTGTTTGTGACTTTTCATGGCCAGATCCTCCCTCTTGGAAGGGCTTATTGAGTAATTGCCTTCATTTTGCTGTGTTGTGCCTCTATGTCCATAATTCGGCAGCCTCAGCCTTTCCTTGCAACTCTTCCACCGAAAGTAAGCTGCACTTACTTTTTTAAAGATATAGTTTTATATACTTAAAAAAATTATTTAGAATTTATCTTTTCAAACGTACCAGCTTAAGAAAATACGATGATGATTATTTGCATTGATCATGTAGTTACAAATTTGCAAAGATCTGGAGTGGTCTATCCTAATTCTATCTTTTTTAAAAAGCCTGTGATTTTATTGCACAACTAGAGGCCTGATGTACGAAATTAGTGCAAGAGTAGGCCTTCCTTCCCCTGGCTGCCGACACCAGCCTCCCTCTGGCACCTGGGATCCAGGCTTCCTTCGCAGCCCAGACTTCATCTGGAAGGACGTCCATAAGGACGTCCGGTCTAATTAGCATATTACACTTTTATATTGCACAATTCTCCCAAGCATGGGGTTTTTCTGAAACCCCATGGCATCTATTTCAGTGTTACTCTAAGCCAGTGGTTCCCAAACTTATTTGGCCTACCGCCCCCTTTCCAGAAAAAATATTACTCAGCGCCCCCTGGAAATTAATTTTTTTAAAATTTTAATAGCAATTAAACAGAAAGATATATGTATTAATGTTTCTACCTTTTTCGTAAAATATAGTAAAAAAAGGTGTAAATTAGAAACATTGAAGTTTGAAATTATGAAACTATTTATTGAACTCAGAATAGAAAGGTAATACAAAAAAAGTTAAAACAAATGCACCTGTGGCCATCACCGCCCCCCTGGATCGCTGCAGCGCCCACCAGGGGGCGGTAGCGCCCACTTTGGGAATCACTGCTCTAAGCATATGAGCATCTGTTTTTGGTAGAGGTAAGCGTGCAGTTCATTATTGGTACTTACTAACGGGGTGAAGGGCGTGAAGGCAGTACAACCCTGGAAATAACACAGTTTAGATACGATGGGGACTGGCAGTTGGTAATTAAATTTGATCCTCTGCCCAGATAGTTCTCAAAAGGGGAGAGTTGAGTTGTCATCTTCTGCTAGGAGGTGGGAAAGGACATTGGGTTTAGGAGATGTCCACATCACGATCATTTGGTGTACTGTCAGCTACAGCCAGTATAAGTCTCACCATTGTTTCTTTTTATAGATTTTATATCAATATAGACTAAGTGAAAATGTATTTTTAATAATATTTGTATCATAACCACTTATTTTAAATGATCCATATTTGGGACCCTATTTACAAACAAATGTGCCAGTGTACAGTTTTTATTAAGTACCTCTAGTGCATGCTAGGAACCATACTAAACGGGAACATTAGCAATCCTATGGGATAAACACATATTTTTATTTTTCAGATGAGAATATTGAGGCACAGAGTTTTGGGGAGCTAGCTGAGGTCTGGTGTTCGGAATCAACATTGTCTGAACTCAGCTGTCATACTATCTTTCCACCCAGGAGGCTGCCCTTGGTAAATTATTTGGGGTCAGTTGCTTTCAGCATATGGCATTGCATATGAATATGCTGGACAAGCTCAAGAAAAGGTAACAGCAACCTTTAGGCATGATTAAAAGCCATGCAATCTTTCAAAATATAGATTATTCTTCACTTGTTTCATATCTCAATAATTTTCACTTGTTTAAGCTAGTGTTTTTCCAACTCGCATTGTCATGAGTGCAATGTGACATTTTCTGAGGTGGAAAAATGAGAATGGTTCAAAGCTGTGATATTTGGAGTGGTGAAAAAATTTTCCCTAACTTATCTATTTTTATTTTTGATCAAAGTTATTATATTTTGATAGTTTTTATTATTTCGTATTTTGCTAATTTTTATTGTATTTTGATAGTTTTCCTCCTAGGATATATGTCAAAATATAATAATTTTAGATAAGAAAAATGGCTTCTGTTTACTCTGAGTTCTCACAGGTAAGAGATGCATTAAATGCACAAAAGCTAAAAGACACAGAGAAATGGCAATTTAAGCACTTGAAAGGCTCCCTGAACATTTTACAAAGTATGTCAATGGGA
Organism: Myotis lucifugus; assembly: GCF_000147115.1. Classification (NCBI taxonomy): domain Eukaryota; kingdom Metazoa; phylum Chordata; class Mammalia; order Chiroptera; family Vespertilionidae; genus Myotis; species Myotis lucifugus. Next base: position 3,094,392 of record NW_005871083.1, on the reverse strand, counting down.
GTTGCGAAGTGAAATCACAAATCAGCGGTAAGAAGAGAAGCAACTGGGCAATAGAACAGGATGTGGCTGGTAGGTTTCTCTTCTGTTCCCCCCAGTGACCGGCACCTTGGACTTCAACACATGCCAGTCTGCTTTCTCCATAGTAAATATCGACAAAATGAAGGGATGACTGAGCTTTTCTTTCTGCTCCAAAGATACTCTGATTCTCAGATCTTCTAAGAGTTCTGTGCCATTAGAATTGATTACCTTTAAATTGTTATCTACTATTCATAAAAAGAAAATTATTCAAGCTTGTACTTTTTGGCACAAAATTTACCCATGACTTTTCTAAAATATTATCTCTTAATGCACACAGCTCTCAAGCACTGAAGCTTACTGGAACTACCACAGAGTATTAATAGAAAATATATGAGAGGATGTTATTTAATAAACCCTTAAGTCAGTAATTCTAGTGATTCAAACCACTGTTAACTTTCCATTAGGAAGCCAAATTTTCAGCTCTGCTTCTTTTATCTGTGGCTCGCCCTGCCTTGTGCTGCTCAGTGTGGCTGTGGTCCCGGCCGGTCACTACTTCCATGTGTACTGATTAAAATTCTCAGGCCTAAAATTCTCAGGCCGAACAGTGAACTCGAAAGAGGGATTTCCTGGAAAGCTGTGAGCAAAGGCTTGGAGGCTAAGAGCAAAGACCTGCTATGTTGGAGGAAGAGGAGGGGAGCTCTGCTCTTTGCATTGTTTGTAAATGTCTTTCTAAACAGCAGGTTCTCACTCAGGGGAATGCCCTGGGTGGGTTGGGTGGACACTCTCTTCATTATCCTGCCGTTGTAGTGGAGTGATTAAAGCAGCTTGATGACTTTTTGAGGAAAAATAATTGTCCCCTGGCTCTCCTGGTGGTACATGAACTGCTGTAAGATGGCACGTACAAGGCAGGACATCCCTGGTGCAACTGTATGAATAAGAACCAGCAGCACCTTATGTGTGTAGATTTTATTTAAACACAGGACTGTGGGATTCCAGATGACAGCCTCCTCTGTGAATCCTAGAAAATATCGACACGATTCACCTTGGAAAGTTGGCACCTGCTCTTCTCACTGTTTGTAATGCACCCCTCGCCACCCAATATCCTCATGACTTGTTATTTCTAATTAGGCTTTGCTCAGATGTCACCTTTCTACAAAGGTCATCTGCATCTCTTCTGTCTCCCATCACTCTCTGACCCCTTACCCCACTTTTGCTTAATAGCACTTACCACATCTTGACATAGTAAATATTTAAAAGTTGTTTATTTCTCTTCTCCTCCTCCCTGTGAGTGTAGACTCTTTGCCTGGTTTGGTCCATTTCATCCCCAGACCAGGGAGAGCATAGTGAGCATTCAGTAACTATTTACTGAATAAATGAAAAGATACACAAGGATATTTGAGCTCCCGATCAACAATTTAAGTAAAAAGATAATCTTTACCTTAAAAATGCACTGTCTGCACACAGTTGACATTTAATAGATATTTCTGGGGGGAAATGCCCACAAGAATGGAGGGCCATCCACTCAATAGATATATAAATGAGCCCCTGAGTTGCCAAAGGAAAAACATAGAGTGGCAAGACTATGGTATTGGGAACCAAATAGTTGACAGCCAAGTTCAATTTCTAGATGCTGTAATTCTGAGCCCATGAAAGTGCAAAAGCTGCAATCTTGTGTAGCCTATTTCTTTTTCTGTAAATGAGGGATAACTATTTTAACAACAGTAACAATACAAATAACACCTACTTTGCAGCTTCTCACAAGGATTAGGTAAAACAATGCATGAAAAACAATAAGCTGGGTGTGGGTCTATGTCTGGGTAGCAGTAACATTTCCATGTATGCATATTTGGAAGCAAACAAACAAATGTTTGGGATGAGGGAATGCAAGAGCACATTTGATTCTGTCCATCTAGGTCTTTCTGTTCCCCACTCTCAGCCAAAGCAAGACAGGGAGGGGAAGCAGAAGGGGAAAGGTCAAATCTTCATCTGGAGATGGTATGGCAATACCTGAATTTGTGGGGGAAGCAGATGTGAGAACAGAGAGGGCATTTTGAGATCCAATTTGCCTTTTTTATAGGGTTAAAACTATAAGGTACAATTTGTGTCCATTTATTTCATGGGTGTATCTGAGGCTATAGCATTGGTCTGGCATATAGTAGGTGCACAGTAAATATCTGTTGCCTAATGAATGAAGGACATGGATGATTTTGAAATTTATTTTGATGTTTGGATTTGTGCCCCATTGCCCTGTGAGGTTGAACCAAACTCACAGTCACTTCATTCATTCTTAATCCATTCATTTCTTTATGGAATTCCGTCATCTCCATGAAGTTTGTGGGTGCATCAAGTCAACTTGAATGTCATTTTTTCTTTCACTTTTTAAAGAGACTAGTAAGTATTTGGTTCTTTGGATCTGCAGTGAATTTCAGAATTCTGTCAGCTAAACACCTCTTGTGGCCCTGATTACTGAGACAATAAACCCTCTAGAACCACAAGGGCTTCTTTGTAAAGATACTACTATTATGCATCTTGGAAAAGCCCCCTCATCTTTAGCTCAATTCAGCAAGTTTCCATTGAGTGCCAGCACTAAAAGTCTTAAATGGAAATTGCTTCCCTACTCCTTCTATTTTAACTGTCAAAATCATAGACTATATTGTTTCTGACTGAAAACCCACTAACAACTCCCTGCTGATCACCTTGTTGTTCCTTCCAAGCACTGGCACTGCCTGATACCGGTATCAATGGGGAATCTGTATTGTGAATGCTATTTATTACGGAAAATCATGTGGCATAAAGAAGAATAATTGCCTTCATATGCACATTTTTTATAGTATGAGCTTCTCAATGGGAAGGCAGTCTAAGGGTGGCATAACTGCTAATTCCAGTGTTAAACATACTTCTGAGGGGTATTTCATGGCCCAGCTCTCTGAGTGTCATTTCTTCCTGTGGACCAGAGAAGAGAGTGGGAATAAAATAAACTTTCATTGAGTGTCATCTCAGGGTCAGGCCCTGTAGTTCCCAAATATGGTTGCTCTTTATAATGACTTGAGAATTACATGGAATTATCATTATTATAAAAGAGGATAGATTCTCACAGGGCTTACATAACTTATAAAATCACCTCCCTACAGTTATGTGAAAATTCAGATGCAAATCCAAGCTTCCTAAGGAATACACAGTGACTCCACATCCTACAGTTTCCACTTAAGAAATGAGGTGCCCCAGGAGCTGCCTGCCTCTCACCACCTCTCTTCACTGTCTGAACATCCACTATGAAATCACTCTTGTGTTGCAAGGCACAAGTCTTCTTTAGGCATCTGCTAAAATAACTTGTGCAATGTGGGATGTCTAGCATAACCTCTTTTTAAGTCAAGGAAAACTTGTAGACTTTAGGTCAAGATGCACTGAGAATAATTTGCAAAACCCTTAAATCCAAAGCTGATATATTTAATACCAGATAAAGGCAGTTTCTGAAGGATTGAAATTCTCCTTAACGCTGAGAGGAATTGAACTTCAGTCTTTGTCTAGGGATGAATCAGTCTGCTAAGGCTAACTGCAGAGTATCATGACAAAGAATAAATATGCTACACGAATTCTGGATCATATAGACCAGGGTTCAAATCCAGGTCCTACCAGTTGCCTTCTGTGTCCCCAGTATATGCCTGCTTAAGCCTAGGTTGAATCTCAGCCCCATAACCTCTGTCTGATTAGCTTTTGGAAAGTCAGTTAATCTATTGAAGCTTAGTTTTCTCTCCCAATAAATGGTATTATTTGTACCTCTCTCTTAGGGTTGTTGTAGGATTGATGCTTGACACAAAGAGTGGCCAGTATCTATAATAATAAAAGTATAATATGCAAATCAATTGAACAACTGAACAGCAGAATGACCTTCTGAACGACCATGCTATGACACGCACTGGCACCAGGCCAGCCAAGGCAGGTGCAATGCCATTGGTCCGGGGCGGGGGGGGGCACCAACACCCCACAATCACCCCACAGAGGAAAGCCCAGGCCACCCTCTCCAGGGCAATAGATGGGTGGACTCGCGATCGATTGCCCCAAAAAGGAGGCCCAGGCCACAAGACAGCAACACTGTGGCGGTGTGCCGGCCAGCCAGCGATCGCCCCACAGAGGGAGGCCCAGGCCAGCCAAACAATCTCACCCCATGTCTATTGCCTGCAGAGGGAAGCAACTGGTGATGGGGGAGGGAGGGCAGCGCCACACAGATGGCAAGCAGTGGCAGCAACAGGGGTGGGGCCAGCTGCAAGCAGCTGGGGGAAGGAAAGCCCCAATAGGCCCTGATCACGGGCCAGGCTTAGGGACCCTCCCCAAGGAGTCCTGGATTGCGAGAGGGCGAAGACCGGGCTGAGGGACAAACCCCTCTCCTCCGTGCACAAATTTTGTGCACCAGGCCTTTAGTATGGCAATAATAATAGTTGCCTTTGTTGTCTATACTGTATATCATTTAATAAATTCCAATAAATATGACTAAATCCCCCCAAATTGCTTTCTTTTCTTAGTGTAAAATGTGAGATGTCCTTTGACAGTGAAATACAGTAAATCCTCCTAACATAACCTATAGTGAATTTAAGCAAAATGATGTATAATGAAACCTGTTTTACCATAGACTAATTGATATAAACAAGAGTTAAGTTCCTACAGCATTACATCAACATTATAGTGAAACAATGTTGAACAAAATGACATTATTTGAGGACCTGCTATATAACACTTACCTTTACTTCAAGCCCATCTGTACCCAACCCATTTTTTTAAACTAACATTTATTTATGGAAATCTTCAAACCCACTAAAAAGTTGAATTTTGCAATGGGCACATGTATTCACCACCTAGATTCTACCATTAACATTTACCTCTTGCTTTTCCAACTTTCACTCCCTCAGTGCATTTTTCTTTCCATCCACTAACTCATCTTGTGGTTTTGTTTTGTTTTAAATATATTTTTTATTGATTTCAACGAGGAAGGGAGAGGGAGATAGAAACATCAAATGATGAGAGAGAACCATTGATCAGCTGCCTCCTGCATGCCCCCTACTGGGGATCAAGCCTGCAACCCAGGCATGTGCCCTTGACCAGAATCGAACCTGGGTCCTTTCAGTCAGCAAGCCAACACTCTTTCCACTGAGTCAACCAGCCAGGACTATCGTGTGTGTGTGTGTGTGTGTGTGTGTGTGTGTGTGTGTGTGTGTTTAATGTATTTCAAAGTTAATTGCAGACACTGGTATACTTTCCTCCAAAATACTTCAACATGCATATCAACTATTGGCATTATTATACTATATATGTTTTCTCTTTGATGTAAAATTTAAAGACAGCGAAATGTGTATGTTAAATGTATTTTCTGAGTTTTAACAAATGCACACCCCTATGTACCCAATCTCTTATGAAGATGGAGAATATTACCATTACTCCAGAGAGTTCCCTCAAGCCCCTTCCTAGCCAATTCTAACCCCACCATTCCCAGAGCAACCACTGCTTTGTTTCCTACCATTGGTTAGAGGGGAAACCAGAGTGATGATTGCAAAACCCCAAAGAGAAAAGGACTGAGGAGTGAGGGCGAAGAAGTCAAGGCGATCAGCTCCACTAGCAGTGAGAGTGAGCTGGGTTGAGGCTGATGGTTCAGGAGCAAGAAGGGGAAAGCTATCAGGAGGTATTGTACTGTGTTTAAGTTCTTGAAATACTAAGTAACTGGTTGATTTTCTGTGTGGCTGTTGGGAATGCTTCTCCTTTCTACACAATCTTGCAACATATGTCATATTTGCTTAATTAAACTGCAAGGTAGTCTCTTACTATTGAATGGGAGAAAGTTTCCTAAGGTGTTTCTTTTGTTCCCTACAGTGCCTTACAGTTGGGAGGCCTCAATAGATAACCTGCTGATTGCAAATGCCACCTCTCACCTGCTCAGTCATTCTAGCAATTAGTCTTATTGATATTTGGGGGGCTGAACTTAATGTGTATTTGACTAAATTGACCGTTTTGGCCACTATAAGCTGTGTAGCAGTTGTGTCTGTCAGCTGTGTCAAGGAAGTGGAAATTGGGCAATGGAGACTATTTTAATTTTGTTGCCATTTTACCACCATAGTATGGCTGCACCCACTCATTAAAGTTCATGGTATAAGGTGCTTTTTGTCTTAAAAAATATAGTATAATATCAATATCTGTTCCTGTTGCTCTAAAATTAAAATAGGCAGCTTTGTCTACAAAGTTGTGTTCACATGTCCAGCCTAGTGCTTAGGTCTGTTTTTATAGCCCAGCGATATCCCTGTTGGAGGAGAGAAATGGTCTGACAGCCCCTGGACATGTTTTTTACCTTTTCTTGTTTCTTACCTCTCTAACCCAGCAGGCTTTTCTTAATTAACACTGTCTGATTCAGTCTAACAGACTATCAGAAGCAATTCTTTGTCAGCAGACTCCCTTTTATACCTTAAATATTTTGTATTTTGCCAACATTTCAAGGTAGTTTGAAGGTCTCCCATTTTCTCATGAGGGCTGGGCATGAATGCTCAAGAGTGAGCATTGTAATAGCATCTTTCTGATTAAAAAGACAGCTAGTGAAATCAAGATAAACATCAAATTCAGAAACATCATTAGCGGATTCTATTTCGGTTAGGTCTAATCTTCTGTGGGGTCACTATGTTGCCTTCAGTGAGTCTGACCATTTTATATCATTTAGATTGAAACAGACTCATCATGTCACAGGCAAATAGCTCTATCATATTTAATTGACCCAACACCATGTAGTATTCCCCGTGGTAATTTTCACTCACCAGTGCTTGAAAGCATGCTGCAACAAATAAATCATCAAAGTTGCAGGTATACTTAAACTGTTACTTGGTGCCATGGCAGAAAAATTTGGCAAGTTACTGCAAAATACTAATTATACTAAGACAATGTAAATGGCTTCATCAAAAGCAGAATGAGCCAGATGGCAGGTTTTATATACTGTATCCTCAGCTGTTAGGAAATAGGGTATGAAAAGGCATCATGCCCCTGTATAAAGGAGGCAGGAGGAATAAAGGCAAACGCTTGCATCTTTATGGGGGACAGGCTAAACCTCCACTTGAGGAAGCTGTTTGGAAAGGGGGAACATTGGAAAGGACATTAGTGTTGACATGTCTCATAATGCCATCCAGGATATAGGTGAACGGATATTACTTAGGATGAATGCTGCCTTTTTCTTGTAGTAGTAGTTAGTTGCTGGAGGGGGTGAGGGGAACCTGTTCATGGGAAGGCATGTATCCACCAAGTGGTGATTCAATGAGCCTCCATTGTGCTGGTTTTTCTAGTACATCAGCAAGAACATACATACCTGAACGCATTGCACTTAAAAAGGGAAATTCAGTTAGAAACAATGGACTTAGACCTACAGAGAGCAAAAGCACCCAGCAGAGAGGAAATGTGATTTCAAAGGTGAGATTTGGCAAGCCTGTGAATGCACGATGCGAACGGCACCGGCAAGAGACTGACCTGGGTTTTCAATGAGCATAAAGTTCTGAATCCTCTTGCTCTTGAATTGCATACCTTATCGCCCAGCTGCTGTCCCCAGCTTACGCTGCCAGAGCTACGTGACAGCCAGAGTGTAGCTGGGGTTTGGGAAGTTATCTTAGAGGGGATTCTCTGGTTAGGTTGGGCTGCTACCTGCTGTAGAACATGGCTGTGATTTAGCCTTATTAGAATACAAATTTGAAAAGCATTTAAAGAGAAGAGTGTTTGAATAGTAATGTTCTTCCTTGCTTTCCATTCCTTACTATTTCATCTGTGTGTATGTGTTTGTGTGCATGTTGGTTTTTGTTTCTCAACAAATCAATCAAAAACAAACACTATTCATTATAAAAGTAATTATGCATAATTAAATAAAATTTGGAATATAACAAAGGAAGATTAAAAAATACTCAAATACTTTCAACAATAACGATTTAAAAAAATAAACACTGAAGGGTTGCAGCCCCAATATGATCATTACTAACAGTTTACTGTAGTTACTTTAGAATTTTTTTTCTTTTATGCATTCTTTATAATTGAAGAATTGTTGGCATAGAATATTATATTCATTTCAGGTGTACAACAATGATTCAACATTTAAATACCTTATGAAATGATCACCACATTATGTCGGGTTACCATCTGTTACCATACAAAATTACTGTAGATTATTGACTATGTTTTCTATATTATATCTCTATGATTTGATGCATGCATTTTAAGCTTAATTTTCATGTAGATGGACCCATCCAAAATCATATATTAAATATTCTGCTAAGAAATCATCATAAGCTTAGTCTACATAATTACATTAGGAATAATTATGCTTTGAGCTGTAATGCCATTTCATAGACAGATATTATTCCACAATTTTTTACATAGCCAATTTTCAATGGATATATAATATTCTTCTGCTTAGTTGTAACACATTTTAGTTACACATTCTCTTACTGTGGCACATTTGTTTTCAATGTTTACAGTGCTTTCTTTTTATATTTAAAAAAAATTAAGTTGTGACTTTAAATTAAAACTTGTATTCAACTTTATAAACCTTTATACAGGTTTTAGTTTATAAATTTAAAATAAATTTTCACAAACATAATTTTTAATAGCCACATTTTTAAAAATCAAAAGTTAGTCTCATAACATTTATCTCTTCCAATTTTTTACAATGACAAATAATATCTTGACTTATTAATTAATTAAAATTTATGTATATGTCAAACATATACAGAACACCAGGCTAAATTGGCTGTCTTTGTACATAAAGCTTTTCCGAGTTTAGGAATGTTTACTTAGGAAAGATGTCTAAATTTGGTGTCATTGGACATAGTGGGTGTTTCTAAGGGTTGTTGTAGAGGTTGCCAGATGGCTTTGGGAAGGGCTGTTACTACGCTATTCTGCCACCAGCATTTCCTGAATGCTCATTTCACCTCTCCTAGGCAGTCAACTAATATTTTTCCCCTGGGAGAAGGTGGAGACAATGGGGCAAGGGACTTGATTGGATCACAAATAGGCACACTGGCTTTGTCCCTTCTGAGGATCCTACTTGCTTGTTCCCCCGCATTAAGCACTGTCTGGCGGTTGCAGGTTTGGGGAAGCTCAGGAGTAAGACATACTGCAGTTTCCAAATCCCAGAGCTGGTTGAGTGGGACCAAAGCCCATCCAGGTGACCCATTTCCAGTAAAGGAACCTACATTCTGATTCCTAAGGTCAGTGTAAGCTCAGGAATGACTCAACAGCCCGATTAGCTGGGAGGGCTCAATCTTCAACAATTCAAAGTGAAGCTCTGGCCTAGAGGGCAGGCATGATACTCTCTTTGAAAATAACAATAATAACAACAACAACAACAACAACATCAGCATTTATGAGGGATATATCACACACCAGACTCTGTGTTAAGCTCCTTAGGTAATTTATCTTTTTTAATTCTCCCAACAGACCCAATAGGGACATATTACACCCATTTTACATATAGAGGCTCAGAGACTAAATAACTTTCCCAAGTCAATAGCTTGTATCAGAATCAGAATTTGAACTCAGAGCTTTAGAATGCAAGCTCTCAAGCACTTAGTTGGGTTCCCCAGAAGCTGACTCTGGGATGAGACGTTGTGTAAAAGTGACTTATTAGAAAGGTTCCCAGGAGAAACTGATAGGTAAGTGGGAGAGTAAGACTTAGAAGGGAGGAAGGTGAGCAAAGTTGTGGTATCAAGCAAAGTCCCATGAAGGTAATATTGGCCTAATCCTCCAGGAAAATTGGAGATGATAAGGGTAACACTTTAGAGTTGGTCCCATAGGAGGGGAAGGATCTTGAATATTTACACCTCTGACCCCACCAATTCTTGGTTAAGGGCTGCTGGAATGGGGAACGAGCAGAGGCATAAATGCCCAGACACTTCCTGACCTCACTGAGTACAGCCAAAGCAGATCCTGGCAGCTGGGATGCAGCCTTTCTAAAGGGACACAGATGCCTATAGCGTGCAAGCACTGGCTCTTACTGGCTTATGAGAGTTTGTGTTAAATTGTTAGGGTTTTGTAAGCTAGTTAACCTCACATTGATAGCTTGAAATCAGCCATTGGAATAGTTACACAATGGAAATTGGCTAACATTACAAATTAGGGGTTTCTCAGCCCCAGAGGTGGTTGTTAAATATCTACCAGCACACCACTGCAGGTGCTGACTAACAGGAATGAAACACTGGGCATCAGTGTACAGCAAAATGGCAGAGGGGTCCGAGGGGATGTGGATGGGGCACTGACAGCATCTGCTGACTACAAATGGAGCAGGAAGCCCACTCCAGCCCACCCACCCACAGGCAAAGCGGCGGGTCTGAGACAAAGGGAACTGGTGAAAAGGAAGTGACCAGCTGGATTTGAATCTCTGAACCTGGAGGTGGTCTGGGTAGGAGAAATACTAGGCAGACAAAACCCAGGAAGAACTGAAGTAATCGCTGACTAAAGTATTGAGCACTCCCAGTGCCAGGCACTGCACTAGATGCTTTACTTTGATTATTCTTCATAGGAGCCCTGAGAGGTAGATGATATCATCATCACTGTATTCACCATCATCATCTTCATCATCCTTTTTTTTTTTTTTTTTTTACAGATGATGAAACTCAGGTTTAGAGAAATAAAGTAACTTACCCAACTTCATAGGGGAATATCTGAGCTTTGAACATATTAAGTCAGATTCTAAAGGGAGCACTTTTAATAAAAAAGCCAGAATCCCTCTTTGGTCTGCTTCTCATGAACTGAGTCAGCATGATGGGGGCAACAAGATGGTAAGGGGTCATAGGGATGCCCCAAGAGTACATGGCCTGCTTGTCAGAAAAGGAAATGTAGATGGCGCATGGGAGCCCAGCGTAGTTGTGCCTCACAGTGGGGGGAGGATGTTACCCAAGTCCCATCAAATGATGGAGCTTTGGGTGAACTCCTTTCCTCTCAGACTCAACTCAAGACTGGGGCCCAAGACAGGGAAAGGCAGAGGAGACCTTGGCGAGGAGCTGAGCCTGCAAAAACATTTACGGCCAGGCTGTCCGAATTCTCTTGTGGCAACAGAGATAAATGTCCCTCTTATTTTCTGTGGTTTTCTTTGCTGAGAGAGCCACCACTTTGCAAAAGTTCCTCCTTTCCTTTCTCTGGTTTGCCCATCCCTGGATTGATTGGTGGTCAGCAGCGAGGATGTGGAAGGGTCTGAAAGGCTGCCACTGTAGCTTATTCCTGCCATATCTGCCCTGCTAGACCCACAGGGATCCCTTGACATAAATAGTTTTGTAGGGGGGAGTTATAGACCGACTTGCCCCTGTGACATAGTGGAGATATATCTGGAAAATCCCTTTGAACATTAGCATGTTGCAGCTTTGTGTTTGGGGTATTTTTATCTTTTGTTTTATCTCCTAACAGTCTAGAGCTGCCTTTCAAGTGTCACAGATTTCCAAGGCATTTAGTATTTTCTTCTATGTATGTCAATTCACGTGTCTATATGCTCACTATTATGAAGTAACTTCACTGAAATAAATTGAAAATACAATCTTTCTTATGTTGCCAACATTACATTTTTTCTTCTTCTTAATTCATCCAGGAGTATTATTTTCCTTTACACCTAACTAAACAGTTAATGGAATTGCCTTTTTTTAAAAAAAATTGTTTGCTTACCACTAGGTCAAGAATGTAGGCTCTGGGCCATACTGCCTGGGTTTGAGACCCAGATCTTTCACTTACAGCTATGACTTTAGTTCTCTTCCTTCATTTATATATGATTCAGTTTGCCATCTGTAAATTGTTCATACTTATAGTACTTTACTCATAGGTTATTGTAAGAAATACCCCTTAGGAGGTAGATAGAATTTCCTATATTTTATAGATGAGGAAACCGAGCCACAGAGACATTGAGGACTTGCCAAGTTCACATAGCTGTCAGGCAGCAGTCTAGCTTCAGAACTATGTTCTCTACAATTGCCCTTTGCTGCTTCCCTTAGCTATCCACCCATATTGAGCAGTGGCTGCTCTAGGATTTCCTGTACAGAGTCCAAGGGTCATTGTCAAATCAGGCTGCTGGCACAGTAGGGGTTACTCCCTGATGTTTAGTAGGAAAGATTCTTGTTCTCTTGGGACAAAAAGAATCTGAACTGGACTTTGCAGAAGAGGTTTGGGAGTGGACCTACAGGATGATCAATGGCTTCAAAGGGCAGGGCTGGAGGGAGCAGAAGAGAAAGTGGAAAAAATGGAAATAAGGATTTAAAGTAACCTAGTAATTTTTCTATCACCAATCAGCTTTACTTTGGGAGTTTATGTAGGCACCCCTCCCACCAGAACCAAATAGGTGGAGTTGTTTACACTGAGGAATGCAGTGCTTGAGTGTGTGGGTAAGTGTGTGTGTGTGTGTGTGTGTGTGTGTGTGTGTGTGCGCCCTTGCATATCTTTTGTGTAGCAGATGATAGCAGAAGGATATTGGGGAGAGGTAACAGCAGGAAATGGGAAGGGGCAAGGTCATGGCTCTCATCCTGTCTTGTCATACAGGTACCTTTGACAGCCCTAGTGAATCAATCATTCCCATAAGGAGCTAAACACATCTGTACATGTGTATCATGTTAGCTCCTCCATTCCCTGACAGGTACACTTTTGGGGATGCAATCTCTGCCCTTCTGTGCCAAGAGCAAAATCATTTTGCCCATGATTTCAGAAGCACAGCTGAAACCTTGACTTAAAATCAAGCAATGGTTGGTCTTTGCAATTCATCTAATTACCCAGAATCCTGCTGCCTTTCCCTTGTAGGAATTGGGGGTGTTGGGCAGTCAGTAATATAATTTTTAAGGGGAAAACCAGAGATATGGACCCTAAGTGCAACAGAATTGGTTTATTTGAAAGTTCTGTCTTCCCATGCAAAAATTCAGGTAAGGACCTAGGGATTTACAAAGGTGGAGGAGTTTTCTCTCCCTTGCTCTCAGATGAAGGGTGTAGCAGGCTGGAAACAACTGCTGGGAAGCAAGGGATATAAATATTCAGTCATGACAGTCTCCAAAGGATAAACGACAGCAGCCCATGCAATGTGCCTTCTGCACACGTTAAACTGACTCTTCTCCTTCACACCCAGGCTGACATAGTAGTAAATTGATTCCAGGTGATGCTGACATTTTGTAATTATCACTATCTATAATTTTCATCTGATCCCATTGAATATTTTGATCATTTAAAATAGAGTAGCATACCTAATGGTGGTCATTAGTTTGCCTCAAGGGAAAATTCATGGTTTAATAAACTCACATTAGAAATAACTTACTAAAATTACAATTGGCATGATTAGTTTCCCATTTTTTAATAAAAAATAAAACAGTCTGATTTTATCCAAACTGATAGCTTTTCTCTTTTAAACTGGTTCATTGTTTTTTGTTATCTCAGAGGAAGGAAAGAGTAGTGGTAATAAAAAATGTAATAACCCAATACACAAAAACAAGGGTTATGTGTCATTTTACATTTGGCAATAGCAGAATACTGTACGTTCTCTTATTTTCTGACTAACTGTTGATTGGAGCAAGGAAAGCCGCGTGGCTTCGAAACAAGGTCACGTTTGCGGACTCAGTCCTCATCCTGCTGTCTGAAGGGACTGTTTTGTGAGGATTGCCTGAGAAGGCAGGCGATTCTGGGCTTGATTTCCTTATTTCCCTAGGTGTCAATTTTTGTTTTAAACGCATCTTCTGCAGCGTGCCTTTACATTCATTTCTGAAGATTAAAGGGGGCATTTTAATATGCAGGAAATGATTTTTTTAAAGGTAATGAAATAGATTTGTTTATTGCCAGGGCAATGCTGTTTGTTTGGTTGCCATAGGGAAACATTTCACCTATTGGCTGATAAGCTGAAATTTCAGCATTCTCCATATTCCTTCAGCTCCAGGGAATGCAGGCCACAAGGGACCTGCGTACTGTTTCACTTGCGGGCAGTTCAGGTTTTGTGAGTTTATTAAGGGTTTAGTAGTTGGAGATTATTTTACTGGAAGTAAGCTATATTGTTTATGTGCATATTGGCACCTTGATGGTTGAAGTAATTCTTTATTCATTCATCTAGCTACCTACCTATGCACCACCTACTCACCCTCACTCATCAAGCATCCATTTATTCTCTATCCACTCACCAATTTATCACCGATCCATTCATCCATCCATTCACTGAGCCATCCACTCACCCATGCATCCAACCATTTATCCACACATCTGTTTATCTATCTATCTATCTATCTATCTATATCTATCAATTTATCCACCCATTTACCTACCTATTTATTTACCTATAAATTTATTTATCCAGTCATCTTTTTAGTCATCTACCCACTCACCGACCATTTCATCCATCAATATACTCTTTAATCTATCCACACAACCCCCCATCCTTAAAATAATCATTTAGCAAACATTTATCAATCCTGTCCTTCTCTCTGCTTTATTCCTATTGTTGGTGAGTCTGCAAGAATCCTAACAGGCTCCGACTGCCTTTCAACTCTAAGTGCCTGGCACTCACCTCTGCACAGGGGCCTGGGTGAGGCATTATGACTTTCCCAGAGGCCTCCGGTCTCTATTGAAACACAGCAGCTGTTACTAGGGGCAACTCCACATCCCAAATAAGAGCATAGGCTCTATAGAGCTTTCCCAGGTGCTGTGGACACCGTTGCCAAAAAAAAATGCCCGAGACCCACACACTCTCCTTCCCCCATGGCGCTTAAATAGATTGGAAGCAAATGCTTGTTGACAACAGGTGTGGCTCAATATGAGCAAATGTTCCATTCCATTTTGGCAGAGTTGGCACCAAGGGACATTTCCTGTGGAAGGAACGGGCTTTCAGGAGTAGGGGAGAACCATACCGGGCCAGAAAGTGCTCAGTTCCCCCCTTTTAGGGCCAAAGGCCCCACAACTCTGGGAGCAGGTGTTCCTAATAAGAGCAGAGGTTTCCACCACTAGAGTAAGGTTAGGTCAGGAGGGGCGGGCTCCCTGGCCAGGAAGCTCCAAGCAGATGACTGATTGGCTCTCTGTGATGCTGGGTAGTGGCTGCATCTTCATTAACTCAGCTAGATTAACTTGCTCAGCAGAAGCTTGCAGAGCTGTGTGAGCCTGCCTCTGCTCAGCTGGAGTCAGAGATTGGGCAGTCAGGGTACAGAGAAGCAACCTCCAGGAGGTAGGCCGCAGCTCTGAGGTGACTTGACTGAAACCTCAAGGACATAGAGGAGAACTTTTCATTTGTTTGAAAAATCTTTCCACCAATTCTTTCTATCCCTGAACTGTCTTAGGGGCAAAAGTAAGTTCTGCATTGAACTAAATGGAATTGCTTGCTAGATGAGATTCTAATTTCAATGACAAGACTGCTCGGTTTTCTATTGCTTTGGGAAGTCCCTCCTCATAACTGTGAGAGCTCATCCATACCCAGGGCTTTATGTGGAATTTCTAGGGCAGCATGGAAGAATAGGGAGAAATAAAAGAGGCAGTGGAGGCTCTCTTACCAAGCTGCACCAGTCATCAGACTATTCTCATAGATATTGGAGTTTGAGTTAGAAGTGGAAAAGAAATAAGTGGAGATAAATAGACAAATTTTTAAAAGACTATTTTCACTCATTTCTAAGGCCTGAATCCAATGTATCAGTACCCTAATGCATTAATTTGAGGGGGATAAGTTGCAATAACAAATTGACCCTGATATTTTTGTCATTTAGCAGCACCAAAGTTTATTTCCTGCTCACACAATAGTCTGGGCCAGTAGTTTAGGCCCCAGAGTTTCTTCTACAAGAAACCCAAGCCAATGGGTGGCTCTCCCATTTTCAACACATGGCTTTCAAAGTGACCCTAGACATAAACATCCCTTTCAGCCAGAATGAAGAAATATCATAGAGCCGCTCTGAGAGGTTTATATGGTCTGAGTCTAGAAATGGTAAGTCATCCCAACTCAGTCATATGACCACCTACCTACAAGGAAGTTTGGGGAATGTAGTTCAGCTGTGAGCCCAGCTGGGCACTGATTTAGGTGGGCAGCTAGTGGTTTCCCCTACATATGGCTTTCATCATTGTTGTTTGACCCCCTCATTTATTGAGGGCCTGCACTGCGCTCAGGAACTGAGGAATAGCCTATACATAGTTAGAACCTAGGGAAGGAAGAAAAAGTGCTAATGGCTTATTATAAAAGCAATTAGTGACCGTTTTGATACAGGTTATAAGGGGAAACTACAGGGCACCATGACAGCTGATAACTATCTCTAGGACGAGGTGAAGGGGAAGCAAGTAAGGTTTCCAGGAGGAAATTACATTTAAGCTACTAACAGGAAGACAGAAAGACTTAGCCAGTTAGAGGCACAGCAGAAGGGCATATTCAGAAGAAAATGACCACTGAAATGAAGAGAAGTAGGGTGGATTGAAGAAATATGGGAAGGAGAAGAGGTAGGGCTCTCTTATTTAGATATGTTAGAAAGGCAGCCCTGAGGTCTCAGGTACACAGAACTAGCTTGGCACTTGGCTCATTTGAGAGTTTATCCTTTTCTCTGTAGTTTTATGAGCTTCTTGACTTCAGGCCTACTTAATAAAAGACAGCTCTTTAAAATGGATGTTCAGAGAAGCTCAAATTTACCCTTAATCTGCAATTATGTGGACTTTGATTAGTATTCATAATAGAGTGGTACACCTGACGTCCACAGCAGGCAATTCCAACACAAGTAGAGAGAGGTACAAGATAAATCACTCCAAGTAAGTGACTAATTAATCATGCTCTTGATTTTAATAACATGTACCGTCTGCTCAAGATTCATCTATCTATAATCTTGTACTCTATTCTATAAATTTGATAATCAGTAAAGCCACCCGTGGATTCCTAATTGACTACAATTTATTTCCTTTCTTTTGGAAAAGTTAGGAATCTAGGCATATCTCCATAACTGTATGAAGGAGGCCGAATGGAGGAATGTATGTTGTTTTATCTATCTCAAAACCCATCATTGATATTTCAGGATAATCTGTGGGACAAAATTGACACTATCTCATTGAAAATGAAAATGTGTAAACTCATTTCTAGAAACATCTATGCCAGAGAGCATGATTGCAATGAATGTACCTGTGCTCTTCCAAATCAAAAAACTATTATTTTCAAGAGTAGTTGGACAAGAATCGTGACTACTTAACAGTAAAACATGCCTCACTATGTGTGGCCTCAAAGAGTTGTAAATTAACAGGTGTATGGACCACGTGAGGATTCATAATTTATAATAAGTGAGTCATAGCTCTACTTATTTGGAAGAAATAGCTCCATAAAATAAAATACAGTTCACTTGTAAAGAGATCCTCTATCTCACATGACAAAATAAGCCCATGGCCTTATTGCTGAACACTCTTTTTCATTGAGGCCAGTCTTATGCTGGGAAAGATAAATATTTTTAGATGGAATTCTTCTGGAA
Organism: Myotis lucifugus; assembly: GCF_000147115.1. NCBI lineage: Eukaryota > Metazoa > Chordata > Mammalia > Chiroptera > Vespertilionidae > Myotis > Myotis lucifugus. The sequence continues at coordinate 3,076,951 of NW_005871083.1, read as the reverse complement.
ACAGATTCTACAAAATTTTTAAATAATTGATTTGGCTTTTTTTGCCTTACGCATTAATATAGCTGGGCATGGCCAATCTCCTGGCATATATTACACCGTTAAAAACAGAATCCCCCCTCCTCCACACAAAACAACCAACAGAGCATATGTCCTGGGTGGAGGAAACAAACAAACATAAAAGTGTCCCATTTGACTCATTACATTATTTGGAAGAAAATGTCATTAGGAAGGATGATGTGGGTGGGTCGATACTGATGATGATAGGGTAATTCTGAGTACTTACTAAGTGCAAAGAATTGTACTTTAATTATGTGAATTAATGAAAAATAGTTTATGTGCTGCCTTTTGAGAATTTATTATATGGGAGACATATGCATCACCTCACTTAATCATCATTAACTTCAGAAGTAGGAATTACTATAACCCTAAATTTAATAATTAGAGAGATATGTAGCCTAGAAAAGTTAAGGGGTGAATGGATTTTCATAGGGTCTCCCAGCCACTGGGGGAAGGCAGGACCCAATCCTCAGTCAGCCTCCAGGAAAATGACTAACCATGTTTTTTATTTTAATAACTTATACTATCTGGCTTAAGATATATCTGTCTATAATTTGACATTCTATTTCAGAAATTTGGTGACCAATAAACCCACCCATGTATTCCTAATTGATGACAATTTATTTTCTTTCTTTTAGAAAATGTAGTAATCAAGGTGTATTCCAGTGACTGTATGAAATGCGATGGAGGGAGAGGGTGTATGTATTTTATTTCAAAGAACATCAAAGATACTTCAGGATAACCTGCACATTAAAATCTGAAAATCCTGCCGAAACCGGTTTGGCTCAGTGGATAGAGCATCGGCCTGTGGACTGAAAGGTCCCAGATTCGATTCCGGTCAAGGGCATGTACCTGGGTTGCGGGCACATCCCCAGTGGGGGGTGTGCGGGAGGCAGCTGATCGATGTTTCTCTCTCATCGATGTTTCTAACTCTCTATCTCTCCCTTCCTCTCTGTAAAAAATCAATAAAATATATTAAAAAAAATCTGAAAATCCTAAATCTGACACATAATCCCTGTGCTATACCGTGGACCCAATAAATGGGAGAATGGTGTCACCCCCGCCCCCCCGCCCGCAAAGTGTTCCACTGCTATATACCATTCACATGATGTAAAGTTATCTCCAAGAAGTACCCTGTTTGAATAATAAGTCAATGGTCTCTGGAGACTATGGCCAAATATCATGTGGCATCTAGAAATGGAGAAATGTGTTTTCAAGGAACTAGGAGAGATACAACTAGGAACCAAGTGTCTCTTTCAGAAAGGAAAGATGGAAGAGAGAGAGAGAGAGAGAGAGAGAGAGAGAGAGAGAGAGAGAGAGAGAGAAAGAGAGAGATACTTTGCACATTGTTCAGATTTTGTTCCCAACCGCTGCATGCAGCTCTGCCTTGGCGTGGAATGGTTTTCTCCAAGCAGCAGTCAGCCTAACACCTGCCCATATTTCCAGGAGGTACCTGGGAGATGGCCAAGTCCCAAGGGCCACATGAGCCTTTGGACACCTCAACGTGATTTAGAATGACCCTCATAAGGTGGCTGTTTCCCTCATCAGGTACCATAGCCTCTGCACACACCTGGCCCTCTCTAGCATCACCCTAAGGAAACCATCCTTCCACAAGTTCACAACTTCTGCTTTTTAACACCTAGCTTAGGGAATCAGACTGAATTAGTTCTTTGTGTTATTAACCGGAGGAGCACTTACATTTTCTGACATCTCTAATCTTGGAGCTTAGGGAATAGCACAGATCATTTGCATGAAATTACCCCTCATTCTATCTATAGGCTTAGCTGGGAGTTTGTGAATTTGGCAGAAGCCAGCAGAGCTCACAGTTAATATATTTCTCTCTTGCCAGACTCTTTGGAACAGGGTGCATTAGAGTACTGTGTGACAAAGAGCAGGACAGATCCTTGGATGTGGAGCCCAGGTGATGCTATTTGCATCCAATTAAAGAAGCAACAATCAGTGGCATTACTCACATGTACGACGCTTAATGCCTTTTGGCTCATTAAGCCTTTGGATCAACTTTCGTAGGACCTGTTGGCAAGAACATGGGTAGGGCTTAGGCACAGGTAGAGGTGAGCTTCCAGGTCCAATCCCCCACCAGGCTGTCAATTATATGTTTCCTTTTTGGACTTGCTTCTGTGCTCCAAAGTAATTATCTTTTGTTACTTTGACTGTTTCTTATTACATCAGCAGAGCTATGGAGCTCAGGTTAGATTCAGGTTGATAAAAGGTTGTTCGGATGAGCCCTACATTTGGCCTTCTCCCATTTCTCTTGGGAATTTTACACTCCCCACCCCTCAGGGTGTCTTGGAGGAGTTGGGAGGCAATCTGTCTTCAGTTTCTATGTGGTTGGGTTGCTCAAAGAAATTAGAGATGGCACAAAATATCAGTATCTCTCTGGTTAATTACACAAAGAGCTAATTCAGTCTGAATTCCTAAACCTGGGAGTTAATGAGAGGGATTGTGAACTCATGAGGTAGTGCGTCTTAAGGTGATGCTAGAGGATATATAATGTATGAAGGGGCCATTGTACCCTGTGCGTAAATAAAGCCCACCTTTGAGGATGACTCAGAATTATATCAAGAAGGTGTCTTGAGAATGGATGGTCCAGGCGTGGTGGTGTGCCTTTGACAGGATACTTCACCTCCTGAGTGTTCAGTTTGAGAGCTGAGCTAGAGAAATAGTTTCAAAGAACTATTTCAACTCAATGGCACTGTGAGTTGCAGAAAGATAGAGTAGCAACAGGAAATTCCAGGGGGAAGGACATCCCTGTTTCTACCAGAGCAATTCACTCTTTTAGTTGTTGTTTGTTTTAATCAATAGGTTGTCAGTTAATATTGTCTTTGAAAAATAGAGTTTCTGTACAAAGCCCACAGATCTAAGTGTTTTCTTCTCACTCTGGGAGTCTTAGGCCATCTGTAGGCCAGTCTTCAGATTCTAAGAGCTTTCACATCTCAGGTCCCAATTTCGGGCTTCATTTCTGACCAGTCTGCGCAGTGAGTATCTCCTTTCTGTGGGCAGGCATTGTGGGCACACTCCAGGAGAATCAGCATGACAAAACAATAAATAGGTATTTCCCAGTCTTGACACCCTCTGTCTCAGAATGGCTCTCACCTTCACTTAAAGGGGATGTTTCTTCTTTAGCTACTACTCATTGTGACATGAAGGATTGCTTCCTCATCTAGATAGTCCTGGAGCTCTAGGTGGAGACTGACTCACTGATTAGTGGAATTTAAAATTATATTTCACACACTCTCACACACACTTCTCACAAAATACGTTGGGAGAATGTAGTATATCTAATTATATTGAATGCTTTAGATCAACATTTCTAAAATAGGGCTTCTTGACATAGCAATAGGAATTGGCTGGGTTCTCATATCTGTTTCAGCATTCAGTTTGTTGTGATATGTTGTTTTGGTTGAAGAAAATCCTGCCTCACCCAGATACATAGTTGAAAAGGGATGGGCATTTTAATAGTCTTTTTAGATAACTATGGATATTGTTTTTTGATACTCAAGAAGTCTTAGTTTCTTAAAGGCTAATTGAGATGTGGAATTTGAAATCCTATCAATGAACCCTTTATAACTGCATTTATGAGAGAATAAGACTGAAAAATGCAAATAATATCTTGGAATTATTATGAAAATAGTTTTAACCTTATATATCCACTGAAAGGGCTTCAGGGGTCCCTGGGGGCACCAAATCACACTTTGATAATCACTGATTTAGGAAATATTCCATTAATCAAATAGGGGGCTAGATTCATCCTAACTGATTTGTCAATTATGTACTGACTGCCTTGTTCATACAACACACAGTACCAGGTGCTGGAAAATATGGAACTAAATAATATACGATGCCTGTCTCAAGGAGATAGTATCTATTTGAATAAGAGAAAAATAAGCAATCAACTACATATTAATAAAAAGCCAAATGCAATAAGTGCTTGTTAGCTATGAGAGAAAGAGAGACAGAGAGATTTATTTTGGTAGGTAGCCAATGGCACGAGGGTGTTCCAGGCATGGGCTGTGCACGCATGTGCCCCTTTCAGAGAATGGCTGGTAGTCAGTTGGTTCTGGAGCATCAGAAGTATAGAAAAATGGGGTGAGAAGAACAGGAAATTCAGTTGCACCGATTTATGAAAGGCCTTGAATGCCATGTGAGGGATTTGTTCTTTATTCTGTAAGGAACAATATTTTCATAGGATTTTATGTGAATTGGTGATGTAGGAAGAGTAGTTATCTAGAACTGTAGGGGAGAAGTAGAAGAGAGTAACTGGGGACCAGGAGATCCCTCAGGTGACAATTGCAATCATCCAGTGACAGCTGGTGTGGACAGTTGCATATGGATGGAATTGTCAAGGTCCAGAGTATGAAAGAGACTGAATTAACAGGGTTTGGTAGCTGCAGAGAGGATGGTGGTGAAGGAGAGGGAGAGCAGTCAGATAGAGAGTTGAGAGCATTCTTCTCCCTCATCAGATTTCCTAATAATTCTCTATCAGGAAGTATTATCTTCTCAAAAAGAAATAAATTTCATATGTGGAAGCTTTGATTAATACAAGGAAAGAGTAAATGTAGTTCAATAATAGGAGGGACCTTGCAAGAGCCACATGGGAGAAGTGAGAATGTATAGGAGATGAGAAATGAATGTGAATAGATTTTTGAAACACTTAAGTGGCATCAAACCATGGTAACGAGTATCCACTCTAGTGTAGCCATCTAGGGGGATCTGACTCTCCCCTAGAATTCAATCAGAGCCCTATTCTGAGCAATAGCTCTGTGCTTTGCATGAGTTCTTTCATTTATTCCTGTCAGTAACCCTTTGAGGAGGTAGTGCTGTATCTCCATTTTGCAGCTGAAGAAACTAATAAGAGAAGTTAACAAAGAGTAGAGGCAGGATTTGAAGTCAAGCCTGCCTTATTCCAACCCCAAGTTATTAAAATCTTCTTTAGATCCCCTCCCTAAGGCTTTATTGTCCACCAACATCCCATATTGTCCTGAACTTGCATGGTTTGGCCTATTGCTCCTTTACCTCTATATTCTTTGGTAACTGCTCTGGCTGGTAACATGCAGTCTCTCCTTGCTTTGACCTCCTTCTCATTTTTACTTTTCTGTATATGAGCCATTCATCTCTGAACTTTCTCCAATCCTTGACTTCTTATGCTTGCAACCTGAGCTAAGAGATGATTCTACAACTTCTCTGTCCTGGAACCACAGGATTACTGTCAGACAGGTGGACATATATGCCCAATCCCAGGGTGGAAATCATCCCTTACTCATTCAATCATTAGTTATTCATTCAAAACCCATTCTCACATGCTTCTGGAATACAGAGTAAAATTATACTAGACTAATAGTTGGTATTTTTGTGTATAGTGCTGTCCTATATCCCTCTTAGAGTCTGATAAAAACCATGGATCCATTATTCCCCATTTATAGAAATTCAGTCTATGTACAATTTTAGAGGTTTCTGCACCCCCTAAAGACCATTCATAAGGCTCTCCAAGTAGAGGACTTCAGGTTAAGATCCCCTGTTCCCTCCACTAGTCTGTAAGATCCTTGAGACAAAGGCTGTGTCTTATATGCCACTGCACCAAGCACCGAGCACCAAGCATAGTCCCCATAGATTTTTAATCAGAGTAAGTTTGAATTGGCTGCATGACCCCATCCTCTGGAGCCCTATATCCATTTTCTGTATTCCTATTATCTTGCCACACTCCAAAAAAGAAATGTATAGCTCTGCTAGTCCAATGACAATTAATTTTGAAATCATTGCCTAATGCCTGACTATACACAGGCTGTATGACATCATTACAGACTATAAAGTTCCAAATGCTAATTGATTTGTAAGGAAGTCCACATGTAATGCATGGCACGCTCCCAAGGGCTCCCAAGGGCTCCCACGAGAGGGACAACAGCATTGGCCTCTTATGTCAGAAAATCATGCTTGCTGGCCTGTGTGAGACAGGATGACATTCTGGCCAGGAAGCAGTCTTGACTTTGGATTTCAATCTGCCCCTGATGGAGTTATTCACAGATGGCTAAGTTAAATGCAGCCTTCATAGCACTAAGGCATTTTAGAAGCAGCTAAGCAAGTGGCCCATGAAATGGAGGCACTAGAAGCCTCTGGAAGCATCACCAATGCATCACCTAGTGAAGCCATTGTGTCTTTCCTTGGTAATGAGCATTTCCAAGGGCAGCATGGGGGATTTCCATCAACCTGTGAGAAGGCAGGGTATGTAGGCATTGTGGACTCAGGAGGGAGTAAAAACAGGCCATAGAAATCAGAAAAAGAAAATGGGACCAGGAGCCAAGAAGATACTCTTTGTGGAAATGAGAGAGAGAGAGAGAGAGAGAGAGAGAGAGAGAGAGAGAGAAATAGCTCCACCCCTCCTGTCCAAATGAAAAAGCTTTAATTGAATGTTCTTTATAGAGGTGAAAAAAATACCTTGTGGAGTTCCCAGTGTTTCATTATTCAATTGAGTTCTGTATCTCAAGTTTCAAAGACCATTCTCCTGAATGATTATTCTCATTTCTGTGTCAGTCTGCCCCACGCTCAGTGAACCCCTACTGGGCCATATCATTTAAAAGTCAAAACCCTTGACGTATTTTTACGCCCAATATAGTAACAGAGCAAACTTGGTATCACTCATTTTATTCTCTACAGCCTCCTTCCTCTTGTCTGTTATGTAGATTTCTGTGCTACTAAGGAGGCTTGGAATCCACAGGGCTGCTCCCCAAAACCCTTTCTTAATTCTGTGAAAGGCCCTAGAGGGAAAGAGATTAGAAGGCTTAGTGGAGGCAGCATTATCTCAGGTCAACCATTTAAGCAGAAGATGCTCCTCTCAGAGGTATCCTCTTGAAGTTAGAAAAATAGGGGACGGCCTGGGGCATTGGTGAGTGGCTTTAAGTCAGTCAGTCTATCAGGAGACCACAGGCCTGTGCTGGGTGGAAATAGTCCAGATAATATTGTCTGCAAAAGAGCTTTCAATGAGGCAGCCTTTCCCGGGAGAATCAGGAAAGGGCACAGGATATAGACCCTCCCAGCAAACTCACCAGTTCTGTGAAATAATCCTCTTTGTTGTTTTTGAGAACATTGTAAATCAGTTTCAAATCATTGCAACATCAAGGAGGTTATTTTTGTTTTTCTCCCCTGAGATGGAAATCTGGGGGTGGAGGGGTGGAGAATTATTTCAAATATTTCCCTTTGGAGATAAACTAGTCCAATTGGCTGATAAACAACATAAAATAATTGTTTAAAAGTTTCACATCTGACTCACATAGCACCTAGCACATTTTGTTAATTTAGAAAATATTTGATGATACTGAAGCCAATCCCATTTTCTCAAACTTAGGCTTAATTTCTCTATGGCTGAAATGAGTAGTTATGTTGTCATACCTTAACCAAATATCCTATAAATGTAATATCCTTTCACCCTTAATATTTCAAAAACTATAGTTTTCATTTCCAGTTGTTACGATATTTTATCTCTGAAGTTGTAGAATAATTTCAACCAATTTCTCCTACTTCAGTTCCTTTGAGGTTGATTCTTATGCCTGAATTCCTTCTTCACAGAACATGTAAACTCCCCTTACCTACTGCACTGGCAGAAAAGCTATTTGTTTCCAGGGCTGAGTAATAGTCTAGGAAACCATCATGCTGATTCCTCCTGGTGCTCAGAGCTCTCTGTTCCATTTAAAGGTAACCAGCACTGGATTCAGCTGAAGACTCAGGTAGACTCAGAGGCCCCACCTTCCCTGCTCACTCTTTCCTCAGCTCAGTGTTCCATGGTGTTTGATTTGATACTCATCTCCTACAGACACACACATCCCTTCACCAAATGGCACAAACAAGTAGGTGAGAGAATCCTTTGTCTGCAGTTAGCTAACTCAGGTCTCTGCTTGGCAGCTCTAGCTTCTGATCTGAGAGCACTAGTTCATGGACAATTGTGCAAGCAGACTAGAAATTAAGGGTTTGTGCCAACTTCAGTCTCTGTGAACCCCTTCATTTGGTTAACTCGGAGACTGTGTTCTCCATCTTAGCAACCTAAGCTAAGGAGAGGGACAGTGGGGAGGGAGACCGAAAAGGCCAGTCAAATGACATGTTGGAATCAGCTTGGGCTTAAAGGGAACAGGGAAACCTCAAAGTAGCACCCTTTCTAAATAATGATGATGATCATTTTTTTTTCAGGCTCATTGCCATGCACCAGCCACTTGTCCTGTATTATTTTGTGAAATGCTTAAACCAACTCTTGAATCATGTACTATATTATCCCCTTTGTACAGGTGAGGACATGGAGATTTAGGGAGGTAGAGCACTTTACTCACCCAAGTTCATACAATGAATAAATAGTGGAATAGAGCCCAGCACCTAAGCAAGTTATTTGTAGACCCTTTACCATTAGCAACTACACTATCCACCCATTCCTCACCAGGGCTACTGGTAACTACTTCAGACACCAACAGGAGGAAAACAGCAGCTGTGGTCATGTGCTGGGGCTGACCAGCAGCCTCTGAACAATGGATGAACAGATTACTCCCAACACAGTTTCACTGTGGGGGAGAGGGCTAAGGGACAGCCTGGCTGAAGGAGCCAGGCAGCCCCCGATTGCCTGCCTCGTTAGGCTTTTATTGGGAATTTTTATCTTTAAATACAATCAGTAGGGTGAGTACTCCTGGGAGGACACATGTGTTTACATTGTCCTCTAGGCAAGGGCATCCAGGGATTAAGCATAAGGATTCCAGTAAACACCCCAGTGTCTGCATATGCACAGACTTGTTTGGAAAGGTCAAGGAATAATTAGGGGTGCCTCCTTCGACACTCCCCTAAGTCTCCCCTAAGTTGGAATTCCAATAAACAGGGCAGATGGCCTTCCATTCCACACACTTCACTTATATCAGAATGTCCTCCTTACAAACTTTCCAACCAAGTCTCTCGTGCTCCCCAACAGTCATGAACTGGCCCCTCTTTGCCGAGTTCTATCTTGGATCATGATGAGCTCTTTGGCTCATTCTGGGAAAAGTACTCTAATTCCTAACTCTGTATCTCTTATATACTTTGCAGGTATCCAAACAGATCATGTATTTCATTGTATTCACTTAATACAATGAAAAAAAAATGCCACCATTCATTTATTTACTTTTTTTTCATTCCACAAACATTTTTTGTGTCTATTGTTTGTCAAGAATGCTCTGGGCCTTAGATACAACCCAGTGAACAAAGCTGACAAAACCATTGCCCTCTTGGAACTTACAGCCTAGAGTCAGGTTCCTTACATACATTGTCTTATTAAATTTGACAGCTCCCCTGAGAGGCATATCACAAATAGGAAATAAAAGTTCTGGAAGGTGGAGTGGCTGGACCAAGGTCATGTAGTAGCAAAGCTAGGTAAACTCAATTATCTGATTCTAGGTAGAACCTGTGGTTGTGTTTTTTTCCCCCCCTCCAGTCTTTTCCCCCTATGGATGTATAAAGGGAGTACATGGGTCCCTGGAGGTAACAAGTTTTCCCTCTCCTATTTCTGCTCATCTCTTCATTTAGAGCTGACTTCAACACCTCCCCAGAGTGCATTCTCAAAATAACTCCAGTAATTCATTATTTTATTGAACACTCAGATACTGAGTCCCTGTGCTGAGTTGGCCATGAAAGCCCACAGAATGTTTTAATATTCCAATGAAAGGGGAGGGAGGTAGAGAGAGTTGGCAAACATTCTCTATAAAGGACCAAATAGTAAATATTTCAAGCTTCCTACAGCAGAAGGTCTGTATTACAACCATTCAACTCTGCAGTTGACAACAGGTGAATAAAAGGGTGAGTCTTTGTGCCAATAAACCTTTATTTATGGGCACTGGAAAAATATCCACTTGTGATATTTTGGCTTATTGCACTGAGTCCAGGCGTGATTTTAAAATAATTAACACCTTGTTAATTCAGAATGGACCGCCTGTGTCTGGAGTTCCTAGAGTTTCCTACTGTGATAAGCATTACACTTTTAGTTGCTGATTTAAAACAAGGTTCTAGGGAATCCCAGAAGAAAGCTGGGCACTAGGGCAGGGGACTCATGGGTGCTGGAGTGTCAGCTTTTTATCCAAGGGCACAGAAGTATTCCAGTGTTTCCACATGGCTGTACCTGTGTGTACTGGCCAAATGTCAGCCTTGCCCACATAGCCTTTGGGAGTTTGCCTTTTCCAACTAGACTGAATGCCCAGGAGGGACAGGGATTCTGTCAGCTTTTCTTTCCTCCAAATGAGCCCAGCACAGTGCACATTTGATCTGATTCATCCACACTATGTACTTGGCATCAGTTGCTCCTTATTCTTTCACAATTTGACCTCAAAGTCCAACAGTCCAAATGAGATTCCACTTTTTCTATTGTAATATTTCTTAATAGTTTTTCCTATAAATTACTCTTTGTTGTGGGAAAGAATGGTGACTTTTCAGTTAATTAAGGTTTGCTGTTTACTGTGTATTACCAGTGTGATTTGATAGAAGCCAGCTTTGGGAGACTCACTCATATGGAGCACAACTCAATGGTGCTCATTTGCACACCCAAAAGACAGTTCACGAATAAGTTCAGAGTAGGGGCCACAGTAGCCACAGAAAGAGCACTGCCACTGTACACTGTCTGCCTAGACCTTGGACCAAAGGTAGCAAATAGGTGATACTTGTGCTGCCACCAGTCACTTACCTGTTTCAAGGGGAGGCATTGCTAATCCATGACTTCACTCCTCAAGACCTCAGAACATTTTCATCACATCACTTAAGGCAGTTATTACCAATGGATCAGAATTAGCTCAAGAAATTAAACCTGTCACCATCCTGTATCCAGGCTATTGTTTAACTAGAAAACAAAGGGACCTTCTCTACCCCCACCCAGAGAGATGCTGATAATTTTTTATGTTTAGGAAAAAACACATTATTTAGATTCAGGTTCAAATACTAATTTAATGCTCAAGATGTATCTGTCATTTGGGTGAGAATCCAGTGAATATAGGGCTGTGTGTGTGTGTGTGTGTGTGTGTGTGTGTGTGTGTGTGTGTGTGTTTAGATATGATAACTAATAAAACAGAGAGAGACCATGGCCTTTACAGAAGACATCTGCAGTGTGTCTTTATCACTGGTTAGTGCTTGTTTTCTCAGGAGCAAAGGTCATGTGCATGCAGTGATTAATCTGTCACCATCTGGGTCCAGATTTAAGATACCATTGGGCCATCACAAAGTAATCAGACACTTTCTTCCTTAGGTATCTCTGTGTTGAGGAAACTTTCTCTGATGACTAAACTATGAATAAATCAAATACAGACTCAATTTCTTGAACTGGAATCATGAAAGAAAAAAGGCTGTCAGTTATTGACTATCTACCGGATGCCAGGTTACTCCTGCAACTCCATTTCACTTAATGTAAATAATAACCCCGTGGGGTGGATGTTATCATCCCCATTTTACAAATCTGGAAACAAGAGCATCCAAGTGATTAAGCATTTGGGTAGAAGCTGCACTACCAGAGGCTAATATTAGATCTCAGGTCTGTTGGTTTCAAAGCTCTTTCCACACTCCCTAAAATATTCATGCACCAGATGAAAGCTTTTCTTTTTCCCCCCAGATTGTTTCTTAAATTTGTAACTCTGCTTTCAATATATGGTTTCTTGAAATGTAATGATGTGATTATACTTCTGGTTATTACTCCCCAACATAATTTCAAAAGAAATTGACGTGTGAGGCTGAAGGGTAATGGCAGGGTGAGCCATAAACGCAGGTCAACCTTTCTAATGTGGGCTTGGTAATGTCTGAATTACTCAGAACTGTTTTTAGAAGTCAGTTCCCCATGCCAGGACAGGGGTTATAAGCACAAATACCCCCAGGGGCTGGGTAGTTACCATGAATAAGAGCCTCCAACTGATTTGTGGCAGGAGGTCAGTGATGGGTTTGGGGGGCTGGGTTTCCTAGAACACCCATGCCAAGCAAGAGTAGGGGTCTTGATTCCATTAGGAGAGCGGTTCTCAACCTGTGGGTCGCGACCCCTTTGGCAGTTGAACGACCCTTTCACAGGGGTTGCCTAAGACCATCCTGCATATCAGATATTTACATTATGATTCATAACAGTAGCAACATTACAGTTATGAAATAGCAACGAAAATAATTTTATGGTTGGAGGTCACAACATGAGGAACTGTTTTAAAGGGCCAGAAGGTTGAGAACCACTGCTTAGGATGATTTCTGGGTCCCAGCAAGGAGACCATGGACAGCTCCAACTGGCTCATTGGAAGAGACCTAATGAAGGAATGTTTGCAAAGATATGGGCAGAGAAATACATCTCCCAAAGTCACTCTCTCTCTTCTCTTCAATTTCCTGCTGGTGCTCCCCATTTGAAATTTAGAGGAACATCAGAAAATGTAGGCTTGGGAGTCAGAAAAAGTTCAAAAATTGGCCAAAGTCTAAGAGCTGCAGAGATAGCAACTTACACATTGCTCAGCATTTAAAGAGATTGCTGTAGTTTACTTTTGGAGGAGAAGAATTGGCCATAAAACAAGGAACCGGCCTACTGGACCTGTTTTCTCTTAGGTGGTTGGTTATCAGAGCTCCTGGTGGGTAATTTTAAATTTGATTTTTTTAAAGGTGATAAAAATAGAAGAATGAGGATACTGGTTGAGTGATTACCTAAAACAGCTCTATTTACTTTGGTCACTTATAAAGAATAGTCTTTCCTTTCTATATGTCTGAGGCTGGTGGCATCAATCTCAAGGTTTTGAAACTTACTAGTCCTGGTGGCTACCAGGTGTTGTGGTTGTAGACTCTAGGAAGGGTGTGGTTGTAGACTCTAGGAAGAATGTGGTTGTAGACTATAGGAGAGGTGTACATATCACTCAGTATTTGTTGTTTATTTTTTTTCTTATAGCATTCTTCAGATCTATGTATTTGAAAGCATCAACTACAGTTTTCAACAGAGACATGATCAGGAAATATTATTTTCCCCCTGCCTTATTTATCATTTTCTTCCTTTTTATCCTTCTCTCCTTCTTCATATCTAGAGGCAACATCAGTATCATAGCTAACACTTATTGAACATCTGCCATGTGCCAGGCACTGGGCTAAGTTCTTAAATGGATCATCCTACTTAATACTGATAATAACCCTAGGAGGTGAGAGAGCACAGCTTTCATTCTCTTTTTTTTTTCAGATGGAGAAACTGAGGCCCAGAGAGATTAAATAATTTGCCCAAAGAAGCTAAGTAATTTAGAACTTGGCAGAGGTAAAATTCTAATTAGGCAGTCTGCAGCAGAGTCCTCACTTAACCTCTAAATTTCACACCTCTTTTAACTGTTCAAACATAGCAATTCCACTCAGAAAACAATAGATAAACTTGGAGATAAAAGACTAGTCAATAATCTCTCCTCCTGTTCCCAATTTCTTTCAGCATCTTTAAAAGCACTGGGTTAACAAAGCTAGAGTGTGATCAAAGAAAAGTCTAATGCATGCTAGTTTTTGTTGTAGGATTCAGTTGCTTACACATAATTCATTTGTAAATTGATACTAATGAAAGTTGGTCTTGAAATATTGTATACAGCCCAAATTAGGAGCTTGGCACCAAATCCCCTTTTGGACCACAAATCATTTACTCTTGCCAAATTAGAGTCTAGAGTAATTTACCATAAGATGGGCTTTTAACCCAAAAATCTAGATGTATTTAGCAGTTTGCTATGAAAGCACATAAGCGTCTAGAAGCAGCTTTTATTAAGAGATGCTATCAGGGCAAACACATCACTTTACTGTTTGTTTACCCCTTAGCCCCCCAATATTATTAATTCAACCTTGTAATAAAGGAAAAATGAACAGAAAACATTTAGTATTAATTCATTGGGACTCATTTATTTCCACCAGTGACTTCTCAGAGAACATTGGTTCAATTCATTTTACCATGTTTAGTCCCTGATGCAGGGAATGTATGTCTCCATAATTAACAGAGATATTTTTCAAATAGAAAAATATTGTTTTTGTCCTTTTTGGAAAAAAAAATTAAAAACATGGTGGCTACTGAATATAATTTTCTAAATGTAATATAGATTTTTTATTTCCATCATGTGTCTCTATCTCCTGATATTATAGATTTTGGCTTATGGCAACCCACTACCAGACTTCTAGCTGTCAGATTGGACAATTTATTGGCTCCTAAATAGGAACAGTGAAACTGCTGCATTGTCATGACATGCTGTTGCAAGCAAAGAGCATCCATTTTCTAAGCAGATGTTTTTTGAGGATTTGCCTACTGCACACAAATGAAATTGCACTTTGTTTTGGTGGATATGGTTGGTGCCATTGTGATTAAAAGATACACAGACTCTTTGGTTGACATTAATATTGCATATTTGTCTGTCTATCTTGTCAATAATATAAAGCTTGTCTAATCTTGCTTTCCATTTATTTGTTTATTTGGGGTTAACCAAATTTGAGATTATGTCAACAGCCCTTCTCAATGGATGGCTCTCATTCTATTCTGTGGGCTATATCTCTTTTAAAATTTTATGATTCTCATATATATATATATATATATATAATTATTTTTATTGATTTCAGAGAGGAAGGGAGAAGGATAGAGAGATAGAAACATCAATGATCAGAATCATTGATTGGCTGCATCCTGCACACCCCCTACTGGGGATTGAACCTGCAACCTGGGCATGTGCCCTAACTGGGAATGGAGATGTGACCTCCTGGTTCATAGGTCAAGGCTCAACCACTGAGCCATACCTGGCCAGGCATATGATTATCTTGTATCAAGACCTAGTTCAATGGATTTCTCAGTGAATTTGAGACAAATGATGGCTATTCACTTACAAAAGGTCTTCCTTGTAGTGAAGAGGTCCCTAGGTGATCCCTAAACATAATCAGAGTTCTTAACATGAGATTCATGGAACAGAGACCAAGGGATGGACTTTAGGAGGCCCATCAACCTTCAAATGTATGCAAATTGCTGCAGGTGTGGACATATTTCACAAATAGTATCACATTAACAAAAGGGTTTATGATCCAGAAAGGTTAAGAACCAATGATCTTAGGTAATTCTTCTAAATAATGGGATCTGGCAACAATATATGATTTGGGGCATATTTACCACATATTCACTTACTTGGTCAAGCATTCAACCACTGCACACTTCATGACATAAAAGAAAACAAAGAGGATTTAACTAAATCCCAAAGAAATACTGATCCTGGGCTAAAGTTTGTTCTGGGATTTTGGAATCTCAAATGAGAAACCCATTCATGTTAAGTTTGGTTATTTTCCTCATTTGCAGCTAGTATTCAATTATTTAAATAGAACATGTGGATTTCCAGGTATCTTATTGTCTTTTTCCTTCTTTGGATTCTATTTGATATATTTTTTACCACTCAACAAGGGAAAAATGGAATTGGAGGTCTTGAATCTCAAAGCGGCCCAAAGTTACATGTTTGTGTTTCAGGAGTGTTTGATGCTTAGAAACTAGGTTATTTGGTGTCTTTTGTAAGAAACAGCAAGTATCCAATCATGCTTGACTTCAGAGGCTCTCAGACTCACTCTCCATCCTACAAAGATGGCCACCAACACCCAGAATTTATACACAGGTTTATTCCTGAATATTTTGCCCCAACCCATCTTGCAAAGTACTTTTAGCCTGTTTCCAATTAACCTGGCTGCTAAATTTATGAATGATTGTCCCCATTGTGGGTCCATCAAACCTCCTGGCTTAATGCTCCTCAAGAGACCTCTTGCTCCTATAGATTCAAATGCTTTGGGGAAAACCCCCCCGTCTGACCCACTCTATCTCTAGTACCTTCTAGCTTGGTACAATCTCTCAGGAACCTCTCTGCCCCCTGAATTCCTATCAAGTCAGGCAACTACCAGAATCAGCCCTTGATCACAGATATGAAGTCATTATGGGAAGCCAGGATTGAGAACAGTAGGGCTACTGCTAATGACTATTGAGTCAACAATACTTGAGTCTTTAGACAAGGGTATTGACTCAAAGCAACAAGAGGAGCCAGCATGACATTCTGGGGTCAGTAATCAAGGAAAGTGCAAAAATTAACTGGGAGAAACTGGATAAGAAATTGAAAATTCCACTTTAGTTTCTTCAATGAACCCATACACAGCATATAAAATGATTCTAAGTAATTTTTTAACCCAGAATCTTTTAACAGCTCTTGAAATGGTGACACTATAAATGTATAGGTTGGGATCAGGGAGGATGCAGTTCTAAAAGTTTGTCATCCACATTCATGCCAACCCCAGGTGTCTTAGGTTCTGTTCCCCAAAGCAAATGCTGACACAAGGATTCAGTGCAAATAATTTATTTGTGAAGTGACAGGAAACTCTGGTAAGAGGGTAAGAGAGTAAGGAGTGTTATAAGGAATGAGAGGAAGGCAGGAAATTGTGTGTTGATGGATGTTACCATTGTGGGTGAGTGAGGCTCAGTCCCATTGAGGACCTCTGGAATCTGTGTTGAGACACCTCAGGGCTTCACTACCCACAGAGCAAGGAAGCTGAGGAATCTGTCTACCAGCTCCCTCTCCTAGGTTGAGGGTTGTTGCGAGGGGCATTACTTCCTGGTTCTTCCAACCCACCAAGGGAGCAGGCCACGCATGGCCCTATGGCCACAGAAAGAAATATAGATGTTGTGAGAATAATGAGCCCCAAGTGGATATAGGTGGGGCAGTAATAGTGTCTGCTGCACCAGCCTTACATATAACAGAGCTGACCCTGATGAAGCAGGTGGCCTCCTCAGCTCTTCAGAATGCTCTTTTCTGCTTTTAGTGGCATCGGCACAACTGGGGTAGGTTGTCCATCTCAGCATTTTCTAAGAAGGGAGGCACAGTGGATCTGCTTCTCTCCTGTACTGTATCAGGGAATGATAGGCCCTTAAGGCATAGCACAAGAATGGAAACACCCTCAGTAGCAGCAGTGTGTCCACAGTGTACCTTCATCTCCCATTTCCTATCCTGTTCTGTCTCTCTGGCTGCACCTTTTCTCCCCCTTTCACATACCCTGAAGACAAGTAATGCGCCCTAGTCAAGCACAAGTGGAGATCAGAGAATCTGTCGTTGAATGAACAGATAAAGAAATCTGTTCATATCTGCATGTGTATTGCAATAGAATATTCTTTAGCCATCACAAATTGAGAAAAATTTCTATTTGTGACAACATGGATGAATCTGGAGGACATTATGCTAAGTGAAATAAACCAGAACAGAAAGACAAATACTACATGATTCTACTTATATGTGGAATCTAAAGATGTCAAGCTCAGAAACAAAATAGAAAGGTGGTTAGTAGTGGGGGAAATGGGGAGATGTTGATCAAAGGTACAAACTTTTATTCTAAGATGAACAAGTCTGGGCATCTCTTGTGCAGCATGATGACTATATTTAACAATACTATATTGACACTTGAAGGTTGCTCAGAGTGTAGATCCTAAGTGTTCTCACCACACATAAAAAAGGTAACTATGTAAGGTCATGGATGTATTAATTAAATTAACTTGACTTTGGTAATATACATATATATATAATATTGTACATCTTAAATATATACATTTTTATTTGTCAATTATACCTTAATAAAGCTGGGGGAAAACTGGAAAAAAAAGAGTGCATAAGGACAGAGGAGCTAGGACTACTGGATATAGCTTTAAAATTGAGTGTACTAGGAGAAGTGAAGGTACCTTTACCAAAATTTTCAGGCAACATTGCTATCAACCTCCTTTGGCTGCCAGAAACGTATACTTGAAGTGGCCAAGGAGCAAATTTCCATGTGTCTCCCAACAATCACGGTTGCCTCTCTGCCTTCATCTTTCTCGTCTGTACGCTTCATCTTTGCCAGTTTCCTCACTTTGAAACAAACTCCACTGAGGGCCCTGTACAGAATCAGGAATGCTAGAACATCCATTTGGATCCCTGGGATGGACTCATCCATCCCTGTTTGTTTGTTTTTCCCTCCAGCATGCTGTTCTATGGCAGAAACACGGCTGGCCCTGGAGTGCACAAGCACTCCCAGCTTTAGAAAAAGGCACAGCTTGCACTTAAGTGTTTGCTTTGCTGTTTGTTGGCCTGTGCCTCTCACTGACCTTGGGTAGGTCTAGACCACTCTCAGCTCAGCTACCCTGTCCCTGACAGAGCTGTGGTCCATGGTGCTGGGATAGCATCATGAAGACTCAGAGCTAAAAGATTTAAGTTGACCTCAATTTTGAATAATTATCTTTTATCTTTGAAGGGCTACTACTATTATTTTAAAATATGTTTTTTGATTTTAGAGAGAGAGAGAGAGGAAGAGGGATAAAGGGATAGAAACATCAATGATGAGAGAGAATAATCAATCGGCTGCCTCCTGCATGCCCCCCACTGGGGATCAAGTCTGAAACCGAGGAATGTGCCCTGACCAGGAATCAAACTGTGACCCCCTGGTTCATGGGTTGATGCTCAACCACTGAGCTGCACTGGCTGGTTAAGGGCAACTATTATTTGTTTTCTGGAAAACGCACATCCATTCACCCTTGCTTATTAGCCCTTCTTCATCTCAGAATGTAGGAAGAGGCATGGTATTATCTTTCCAAGTTACTGACTCTCAACACCCAAGACTCAAATTATTTGGAATGTTTGAGCAGCTCAAACTCAAAAATGTTTTTTTTAAATGCCAAAATGTGAATTTATCATAATTTTTTAAAATAGAAATTTAGAAAACAACTCAAATGTTCCTGCTGTTAGTTTAAGCCTTTAGGCATGATATACAAAAAAAGAAAGAAAAAAAGGAAAGAAAGAAACAACATCAGGAATTCATATTATTAGATCATCATGGGTTTGGGCTCTGGTCTTATTTTATGCATCTCTTCCTCAGTTTCCCCAAATGGTGGATTTAATATATCAGGGGTCCTCAAACTACGGCCCACTGGGCCACATGCAAATATAAATATTGTATTTGTTCCCGTTTTGTTTTTTTACTTCAAAATAAGATATGTGCAGTGTGCATAGGAATTTGTTCATAGTTTTTTTTAAAACTATAGTCCAGCCCTCCAACAATCTGAGGGACAGTGAACTGGCCCCCTGTTTAAAAAGTTTGAGGACCCCTGTAATATATGATATGTAGAGTCATGAGGATTAGTACACACTATATACATGACACATCTGGCCCAGGACATGGCTCATGGTAGACAATATTTGGTTGAATTCTTTCTGCTTCTACCTTCTGGGGTACATAGCAAGTGCTAAAGTTATATAACAGAACTTGATTCCCTGGATTAGGTATCCAGTGAAGGAATAAAAGTGATGAATTGATGACCCATCAACACAGTTTAGGGTGGAAAAAGCTGTATCTAAATTGTAAGATATATTGGGAAATTTAGAAAAAAAATATCTAAGGTTATCAAAGTATGTGTACCAGTTGCTCAAATTTGTTTTTTCCACCTTACCTAACTCAATATTTTCATTTCTATTGTAAACAAAGTTACTCATAGTTACTTAATTAGAAGACATCCAAGGTTGATACACTCACCTTATCCATCTTTCATTATCCAGAGGCTTAAAGGAAAATCATCAACATAAGACACCAAGCATCAATAAGGTTCCAAAGCCCTGGCAAGTGTACTCTGTGGTTAGAGTGTCGGCCTGCATGGGAGGCAACCAATTGATGTGTCTCTCTCACATTGATTATCGATGTTCCTCTCTCCCACGCCCTCCCTTCCTTCCACTTTCTCTCTCTCTCTAAAAAAAAAAGGAAACAAAAAACAATGGAAAAAATATCCTAGGGTGAGAATTAACAACAACAAAATAATAAGATTCTCAAGTTTGTTATCACAGACGAGAGTATGAACTTGTTTTTCATTTTCACTGTGTCTGTCTTTTATGGGGAGCCTATCTTCACTCCCAGCCACCATTATGATGTATTCTCCGTATTAGGACCACAGTATGACAGCCCTTGATGGGGAGACAGGTTTTACAACTTGAGAGGAAGGAGGGCCATGTACAGAAGAGAGAGGTGCTTATATTATTAAGTTGATTGGTGACCCTTAAAACCAAAAAGTAACAGTAAATTTGTGTATTTTCTGGCTTTTCTACTCATTTGATGATTAAATCCTACAGCTGTCCAAATCTAGTCCTTGGCTTATCTCAACTATGCAGAGTGGCATGGCTGGTTCAAGCTGTCCATGGAGAAACAGATGAATGAGGCCAAAATCTAGCAAAATGCCAGAAGAGTGTTTGGACATTATACCAAAATATAGTTCAGGGGCCTGCACGGATCTGGGACCAGGGCCAGTGGCAGATAGTTGGAGACTGCAATGAGAGATGCCCAAATATGAGTATGACAAGTGGGAGCACTATTCCATGAATGAGAGTCAAAGTCAAAAAGACTTTATAAAAACACAATTTAAGGACTGAGCGTGAGAGTCTGATTTGGAACTTTTCTCATAGCCTTGTGATTTCTAATGATGCTTTTGTTGGAGGAAGTCCTGGGAGAGTCTGATTTTATTTAAAAGGTGTAGCCTTGCCAGCGTGATGTGGGTGTGCTGTACTTTATCAGATACAAATGAGAAGGTACTGTAGAAGGTACTAATGTTTTGTTAAACTTTGGGGTGTAAAAAAGTAAGACAACTGCCTTTGTCTTCTAAAACATTATAGTTGCATTTCTGTTTTGATCACCCTTTCTACCAGTTGGTGGAAACGAAAGTTCATTCATTGCCTCCATAATCCCCTAGGTTTCTATCTAATTTCTATTGAGCTACATGCTGCCATAGCACGTGACTGGCGGGAGGCACTATGGCATCCACTGAGTGTTAGTATAGGTATCTGGACTATGGTCTTCTCATTCCAAGCTTATGGGTGATTTAAGTATTTCAGCTCTCTCTTCACTATTCAGTCCCTTCCTAAAGCATATGGGAAATGCAGGTCAGAAAGATCAGAGGTCATTGTCCCTTTTATCACATCTGTTGTATTTTTCCTTCTCCTTCCAACCCAGGGAATTTTTTATCTGGACAATAGGTGGTAGTACTGTGGATCACAATCCATTCTTCTCTGTCTGTCATTTGAAGCCCAATATTGTATATCCAGATTCCTTTTAAAATTTAGGGATTGAAATATAAAACTTTGGGCTCTTACAACAACAGCAAAAAACTTGGATGTTTAAAACTTTTTTTTAAATTTTTTTAAATTTTTTTAAAAATTTTTTTTTATTGCTTAAAGCATTACAAAGGGTATTACATATATGTCCTTCCCCCCCCCCCCCGCCCTTGAAAAAAGCCCGGGTTCCCCTA
>NW_005871083.1:2925677-3055517 GCF_000147115.1 Myotis lucifugus | reverse complement strand
CCTCTGTATCTATTATTGTTCAAAAGTTTATAATGGTCTCTTTTATCCATGAATGAGTGAGATCATGTGGTATTTTTCCTTCATTGACTGGCTTATTTCACTTAGCATAATGCTCTCCAGCTCCATCCATGCCGTTGCAAATGGTAAGAGTTCCTTCTTTCTTACAGCAGCATAGTATTCCATCGTGTAGATGTACCACAGTTTTCTAATCCATTCATCTACTGATGGGCATTTAGGCTGTTTCCAGATCTTAGCTATGGTGAATTGTGCTGCTATGAACATATAGGTGCATATATCCTTTCTGATTGGTGTTTCTGGTTTCTTGGGATAAATTCCTAGAAGTGGGATCACAGGGTCAAATGGGAGTTCCATTTCCAGTTTTTTGAGGAAACTCCATACTGTCTTCCATAGTGGCTGCACCAGTCTGCATTCCCACCAGCAGTGCAGAAGTGTTCCTTTTTCTCCACATCCTCTCCAGCACTTGTTGTTTGTTGATTTGTTGATGATAGCCAGTCTGACAGGTGTGAGATGGTACCTCATTAAGTTTGATTATTCTTGGCATCTCTTTGTTTTATAGCAACAATATCCCTTTCCTGAGGCAAATTATGGGAAATGGGGTAAGAGTATAGAGAAATTTGGGGGAAGATCTCATTTTCTCATTTAATTCTTGCTCAAACTTTCAGCCTGCTTGATTGGAACCTCGGGTGAGAAATGATGTGTTGTCTTGAGGAGATGAGTCACAAGCACTCAGGCAGGAAGAGCTGAAGAGTTTGCATATTTGTGTTTAAGACTCACGTGGAACAATGATGAGTGAAATATGGCTGTGTCTCTTCAGCAGGGAAATTTTAGGTCCACAGAGACAAAGGCTTTCATTATGGCATAGTAAAGAAGAGCAAAGAATAACTGAGGAACACAGAGTGTAGGTAATAAGGTGAAATGTGCCAGGTATAATATGTTCTTGTATATCCCAGGGAGTACTGATGAGATGTGGGTATAGCACTCATCTCGAGGCTGAAATCCAAGGCAACTAGAGGTAGGAGAGGAAGTAGTTGCCTTTAAGAGAGCGAGACCAATAAAGTTTTTTGTCCAAATGACAAAAAACGTCTAGTGTCTAAGTACATGCTTTTGCATTTGAGACCATTTTTTAAAACAAAAGACTCAAATTGTTTTTACTGACAACAATCATTGCCAGATTTATCCACACAACCAATGTTCCTAATGTCATGTAAAAAGGAAGGAATTGGACAGATTGTTAAAAAACCTATTATTATACTTGCTTTTATTTGCTTAATCCTTTTGAACAAATGGCCTCTTTCATATTTTTGCCCAAAAGAAAGAGTTGAAATTTTTTTGGTTGTTTTGCAGGAGAAAGAAAATCAGGTGTTTGTTGATTGAGGATGGAAGATAATTTCTTTAGCAGTTTGGGCAGCATGATAAGTAGGGAGAGGTCTGGTAGCTGGGAAGGGCAGCGTGAGAAAGAGGATTTTCAGGTCAAGGTTAGGAACCAGGGGCCCAGTTGGAGTGGATGAGTGGGAGTTAACACTTAAATATAAGGAAGAAACAGAAGAGTAAAACCATCTAGGTAAAATGACATCATATCTTGATTTTGGTGCTAAGGATCCCTGGAAGATGGACCCTTTGACCTCTTATCTTGGAGACCCCTCCTTGTGGGTCTAAGGATAACTTTCAAGCTAAAGGCTTTATGTTTTTTAAGAAGATAAAGTATAGTCTTCGTTTCTTATAAAGGGTGAAAGGAACAATTACCTCAAGATTTTACCCTCCAAAGTCATAATACAGTATTTTGTATGCAGAGAAAACCTGTCAAAGGGTAAAAATATGCAACTAGATCCATAGCAATAATTCTTGGGGAATTTAATGAACTCTATTTAGTTTCTTCCAAACTTAAGACATGTATTCAACTATATCTTGGGTAATTTTTAAACTGTGTTCTTTTTCTCTTAAAATGATCAAAGGGAATTGCTTATTATCCAGGATCAACTTGTTACGGGGAGACAGCGTATTTCCTAATTACAGTATTTCTCGAATGCACATCTTACTGACCTCTAGGCAAGAGGCCAACTGGGAGGAAAGGACAGAAAGAACTCAGTAAAAAATCTCAGAGTTTTACTCTGGTTTCCAGCTGACTAGCTCAGTGACCTTGGACAACCGTGTGATCTTTTTGCATGTGCGTCCACATTTGCAAAATGAAATGAGATGGGATAGTTCCATAAAATCCTTCTTTCTCTCTGCTTTTCCTAATTTTTTAGAACTGCTGACTTCTTGCATGCATGAAATAATTTACTTTCTTCTTCTTTGAATAATGAAGCTCATTTTCTAAGATCTCCATCTCCCTATATTTCTGTTAAGCAAGATCTAACAGCCTTTGATATTTCTCTGTCTACTTTCTTGGGAATTACAGACATGGAATCATTTGATTTTGTGGAAACACTTAGTAAAAAATTGTCACCTTATGCTTTCCCACAATGCTATCAGAGCTGAACTCGTACAGCAGACAAGCCAAAGATAACATGAGAGGGGTTGGAAAGAGCAGTAAATAGGAGCATGAGAAAAGCTACCACAAAGAAGGTTCTTTCTCTGTCTTTGAGGGTATAAAATATTGACTTATTTATTAGTAAGATGATTTTGGAAAGGTGACAAGTGAGCACCTACTGTGTGCCAGACACCGCTATTAGCCCCCGTTTTGGCTGTGCCATCTGCTTTGTAGATGAGACTATTGAGGCACAGGACTCACCCAGGAAGTGAGTGACACAACTGAGGTTTTAACCCAGGAATTTAAGTCAGAAGGTAAATAAAAATTAAATAATCACAGATAAGTAATCATGGATAAGGCTTCTACTACTCCTAACATCCCCTTATTCTTAGATGTCAACAGCATTACCATTTCACTCTGCAATGTACTTTAGATATCTTCCCATGTTAATACATGTGGGAATACCTCATTTATTTTAATTCTATATTATATTCATGGTGTGGGTCTACCATAAATCATTTCATTTAACCTTATTGATTTTCACTATTAAAAGTGATCCTATAGTGGGCATTCCTGTACCTGTTCCCATGTGCACATGTAAAAGTGGCATTCCTGTACCTGTTCCCATGTGCACATGTAAAAGTGTTTTTCTAGGTATATTTGAAATAGTAAAAATATATATGTACAGGGTTGGGCAAAAGTAGGTTTACAGTTATAATATGATAATTGACAAATAATAATACAAGAATAAACTGGTGAACTCACAGCTTTTGCATACCCCTGTATATACTAGTAGGTACATGTACATATATATATATATATATATATATATATATGTAATATCTATATCTATATCTATATATCTTTGTGTATACATACATATATGTATTTTTTAAGATCTTGCCAAATTCCCCTTAAAGAGGTGTGATACCAAATTACCTGCTCCTCCACATTTTATGAAAGTTATGTTTCCTCATACTATCACCAACACTTGATATTATCAAACTTTAAACATTTGCCAAGCTATTATTACATTTAATTTTTTCAAGTGCATTTTCTGATCATTAGTGAGTTTGAGCACCTCTCAAGTTATTTTCCCCTAGAAAGGGTTTTCAATAAATAACAGGCGAGCAACTGAGGCCTGTTCTGTGCTGTGCAGGAAGCCAGTGAGTTTCTTTGTGAAGAGGATGCTGCCTGGTCATTTGACTTGGAGGTCCTGGACACAGGGGAGTAGTAAGATCATGCTCATTAGGAATTCACATGGGGGCCATAAGGAGGCTGAGCAGGTCCTTTAAGCATGTAAGTGATGGCACTCAAATCTAACAGAATATTAACCCTGAAATCAGGTCTGAATTTACAGCCATAATATCTATCTTTGGATTTGATTTTATGGTTTTACCCTCGATTTATGTGTGTGCCTTCCTTAGCATCCCATATCTCAAGCAACATAAATGTATTAAAGTAATGGAATTTAGCAAATATGTTACAGTTACCATCTTTGTTCCCAAGAGAGGATTTGGAAATCTGACAAATATTATAGCTTTCATTTTCAGGACCCATTTTCTGAGCAGTTTCACTAACAAGTCTCCTGATTTACCATGCCATTAACAAAAATAATTCTTTCTGGACACCAGTAAAGAAGTGGATTAGCACAATTTACGACTTTCTCAAGATACAGATAAGGTGCCTGTTAAGAAAAAAAAAAAGACAGGTTTTTGATTAACTGATACATAGACTTGCTTTTAAGATACCTCAGTTCATTTGCTATAAGCTCATCTGTTAAGGACAGTGTCCCTCAAGGAGGAAGCCTGCCACAGCCCATGTCTCAGCAAGGTCTCCTGTTTGCCAACAGTGATTAGGAATTACTTAGTTGCTGACAGCCCTTTGTCATTGATTGAAAGAGGAAACCGTTTCTACTTAGGCTGAGGACATGGCCCTTAGATTTTCTCCTTTAAATAAAATGTTATCCAGAGACAACCTTTTGAATGTGTACCTAACCACACACACCATTAAACAAAAGAGCAACCTGCAATGAGCAGAGAGGTAGAATGGTTGAGAACCTGACAACAGCTCATTAAGCAAAACCTGTCCTTTTTCTTTGTGAAAGTCAGGGAGGAAACAAATGTCTGCCAAACAGAAGGAGCCTGTCAGTAAGAAAGATATACAACTCTGGGGAAAACATTGGAAAGTTTCCTCTAGTCCATGGGAACTCTGATTATGTCTCTGCAGTCCTTGTATTCACAGGATCTCAAAGTGATTGGGGGCCCATTACAAAGCTCCACTATGGCCTGGTAAGAGGTGCCCAATGTGACAAGGGTGGCTTAATATGCGGTGTAAATTGCATGGTCATCCAGGCTCTGGCATTAGCCCAGAACTCTGAGGTCCTGAGATCTGATTCCCGGCTCCCACAGCAGATCATGGGGTCAATAGAGATTCCCAAGTACATGGTAGTGGTGGTGGTGGTAATGGTGGTGGGTGGGCATGGCCATGCAGGGCTTTGTAGGTCATTTGAAGGAGTTGGGCTTTCCTAAAAACAGTGGGAAGCCCTTAACAGGATTCAGTGTTTGTATGTGTCAGATTGGGGCAGACATTGGGCCATGGAGTAACAGTTTTAATTAGATTTCTTTTTGAAACTATTATTCTGAGAATTACAAGGGTTCTTAACCATTTTGTGCACGGACCCTTTTGTCAGTGTGGTGAAGCCTGTGACCCCCATCTCTAAATATTGCATTTAGATACATTGGTTAAAATATTTAGAATAATGCTACTGGCCTAGGACATGACTACCCACCATAGACTGATTTTAATGAAAACGTTTTAATTTCAGACCATCCTTTGTAGTTACTTTAGATCTCTGAGTTTGCAAGACCACCACACAGGCCTTGCCTGAGCTAGTCAGGTTAGCATGTGGACCTTTTAATCCACAGTATACAGTTTCCAAGAAGGTGGGAGGGGGGTAGACTTCAAAACTTGGGGAAAGTATTAACTTTTTACAGCAGATAATTGAATGAATGAATGGTTCAATGAATGATGTTACCACCTTTATTGGATGGTGTGTACTGTCCCATCTTAAAGAGGAGTTCTTCAGTGGCTCTGAAGGCAAAGTAATTTGCTCCAGGTCTTGGAGTGGTAGAATGCAGACTCAAGCGGGTGTCGGTCCCTTTGTCTCAGAAGCACATGTTGGTGGCTGGGTGGCATTCACCTCTTAAGGACTTCACACACCTGTGGGGCATGTAGGAGAATGTGTGCTAAAGTGAGTCAGAGGTTGAGCTGCTTTGTTGATGTTTCCTGAGCAAGTTTTGAATTGGGATTGGGAGAGGAATTATCTGGGCAGGAGAGATCAGGTTTAAGGGTCCTGGTGGGTTGAAAAATAACGGTCCATCCTTGGGGAGGGATCTGTAGTGCAGGTGGGTTTGGGGCTTCAGAGACACCCATCTCTCTTCCTGGGATCAGAGCTGCAGTATCTCTGAGGTTTCAGGCCCTGCTTCTGACACTGATACCGCTTCCAGCCGAGGGTTGCAAGCCTCTCAAAACACAAACTAAAACCATATTGACTGATGTGGACTCTTCTACGCATCAAAAGGTTCAGTAATGGCCGGCTCTTTTTAAGTGCTTCTCTGTAGATACTGTGCCAAGCTACCTGGGGTGAAGATAAAAAGCTTCAAATAGGCAGCAGCTTCCTGGGGGCTGCCTGTGGCCACTCACGTTGCTGCTTTGGACATGCTGACCCCAGGCTGCCAGGGCCAGCCTTTGCATGTCTGTCTGTCACCTCAGGCCCTGTGAGCCCCAGATCTCCAAGCCTTCACTGCTGAAACAAACTGAAACAAACTTTGGAGTTGAAACTGCCCGATGCTCCCTTCCTATGTCTTCTGTTACCTGCACTATTTTGGAAAACATAGACATGGAAGTTCAGTCAGTCTTGGTTTCAAATATCTGCTCTTTCTAATCGAATGTGGGAGTCTTTTGCGCTCTCTGAAGACTCAAGTTCATCATCTATGCCAGTGGTTCTCAACCTTCTGGCCCTTTAAATACAGTTCCTCATGTTGTGACCCAACCATAAAATTATTTTCGTTGCTACTTCATAACTGTAATGTTGCTACTGTTATGAATCATAATGTAAATATCTGATATGCAGGATGGTCTTAGGCAACCCCTGTGAAAGGGTCGTTCGACCGCCAAAGGGGTCGCGACCCACAGGTTGAGAACCACTGATCTATGCCATAGGGATAATCTTGCCTACCTTGTAGGACCATTGCAGGTATCCATCCATTCAACAAATAATGGCCACAGTGCTGGGTACTGGGGTCTAACTGCACAAAATGAGCATGATCCCCACCCTCAGTGAGCTTCCAGTGCAAGAGTGGATATGCCAAAGTGCCAAGTCCAGTGAACACATTTAAGAAATATCTCATAATATTTTTCCTTGTCCTTCATGCACCAGGCTCAGCTGAAAGTGCCCCTTGTTGCCCTATCTAAGGCACAGTAAGTTGCTTGGAGGCATTGCATAGTTGGACTGCATTGCATAGTCACTGTGCAGTGAGAACTTGGGGGTAGAGTGGGGTCAGAGTCCAAGGCCAAACTGAGAACAGCATGTGGGCATCCTCATTGCAGCTTCACCTGTTATTGGTCAAAGGACCAGAGATCATTTACTTGCCTCTTGGTCTGAGCCTCATTTTCCTCACTCACGCAGTAGAGATATTAATGGCATATGCTTCTGAGGATTGTTGCAAGGAAAAAATGAGCTAGTACATGTCAAGTCCTTAGAACAATGCCTGGAACTTGGAAACTGCTTGATAAATGTTAGGTATTATTTCCATTTTCAGGAACAAGCTACTTTCATTGGAGCTCGCCAATCTCAAATGGAAATAAGATGGGAAGATTAGTTGAAATTCTGTACCAGACTCCCCGCACCCGCCCCCCACCCGGCTCCCACCTCCCTTTCGAATGCTGTTCCATTCCTCCTCTCTCTTCTTTTCCAAACCTGGGTCTCATAAGTGGATCTCCTACTGCAAAGAGTGTGCCTAATAGCAGAATATCACTTTACTGGTACTATTTGTTGACCATCCATTATACTGTGGAGTCTCAACAGCTTTAATTACAATGATTTGAGGTTTGTTCGAAGCATTGTATTTCAGAGAGTTCACGGATGCTTTTAATTTAATTATATGCAGTTTAATGCCACAAATGACTGTTTGAAAAAAGGAAAATGCTGTGTGTGTGTTTTCTGAATGCAAAACACGTATTTAGGACTGATAAAACACATTACTGTGTTTTGTTTCAGAAAAAAAAAGTATCACAAAGTATGTGACAGTAAGTTGATGCTGGGACTATTGGTCTGAGGCCCTGTCACCAGAACAGGCTTGATTCTGGTTAAGGGAAGGCTGTGCGTAGGATCAGCCTTGTACGCATGTCAGGAGCCCAACACCACCCACAGGGGCCCAGTGTCAGCCTCTCTCCTACAGAAACCCATGTCAGACTTCCAAACAGGCATGCCCGTGTTCTTCCTGCTACTATTGCTATCCTATCTAATAAAAGACAAAAAGGGTAATTGACCGTACCTTCGCTACACTTCCCATTGGCTAATCAGGGTGATATGCAAATTAACTGCCAACAAAGATGACAGTTAATTTACATACTAGGCTCCAAGCGGTGGAGTGAAGCCAAACGTACCCGAAGCCTGCCGAGCAGGGAGGCCTCACGGCCCCGGGATCAGCAGAGCCACGAGGCCTCACGGCCCCAGGATCAGTGGAGCCTGGAGGCCTCACAGCCCCGGGATCAGCGGAGCAGCATAGCCTGATGCCCGGGGGAGGAGGGGGAGAGGGCTCTGGCCAGAGCCCAGCCAGAGCGAAGCCCTGGGTCTCGGGTGCCAGAGGAAAACTGTTGCCAGCAGCCAAGGGAAGGGAAGGCCTATTGCATGAATCTCTTCGTGCAACAGGCCTCTAGTTTATAATAATACTTATCCATTGCTATCTGAGTTCATTCATTCAGCAAATATTTACTGAGCACCTAGTATGTGCCAGGCACTGTTCTGGTGATGTAGGTATGGACACATAGAGACAAAGGTCTCTACCTTCCAGGAGTTTACATTCCAGAGGAGAGGAAAGAGAAAACAAGTCAGATGTGGGCTTGTGCTTGTGTGTGGAGTTGGGAAGCCTGTGGAGAAAAGGGAGAGAGGGATGACTGTACTGTATAAAGGTGATCCGGGAAGGCCTTCCTGAGAAAGCAGCATTGGAGCTAAGACCCAAAAGGGGGAGGGAATGAGGATCTTCCAGGCACCAGAACCAGTCCCTACAAAAGTCCTGAGGTGGAAGGGCACCTGGCATGTCTGAGGAAGGACAAGGAGGCCATTGTGGACTGACAGGGAAGATGAGGTACAAAAGTTTTAGAAGAGAAAGATTGTGTTGAGACTTTTCGTCGTCATCCATGCCACCACCACCAAGCCTCTTACTGAAACTCAGCAGGGACCAGGCCATAATTCCTGCACCCCTGAAACTCAAACTCTGCAAAGGAAACAATTAAAGGACAGTGTGATCCTTGCTACCAGTGGAGGGAGCACAGGTTTGAAGTGAGTTCAGAGGTGGGCAGAAAATATGGCCTAAATGAGAGAGGATATGAAAGACTTCCTGGAAAATATCCAAGGCTCAATGTACTTGTGAGGCTAATAGAAATCAGCCAAGTGAACTGGTCAGGATCAGGCTATGCTTTGCTGCTGAGAGATCCTGAAATCCCATTCTGTAGTTTTTCTGACCTCTTCTTTCAACTCTCTCTACCCACTCTTCACCAGCTCTACTGTGGGTCCTGTTCCTTTTCCTGATCCTGACTCTGGACTTGAGAAGGGTTCTTCTCATAAGTTATGATCCTCCCTGCATTCAACAGCATCCAGGTCCACCCTTCCTGGTTCAGCATATTAACAAGCAGTTCTTATCAGCTCAACCATGCTCATTCTATTTAGGAATGTATTTCTACTAAAACCATGGCTCTGTGCATAGAGCCCAGTGAAATCTACTCCAGTGACCTACCAGGAGAAGGGGTAATGAATAAAACAGTGACAAAATATTTACACAACACATATATAATTATACTTAAATACCTGGGCACACACGTACATGAATATATGCACACATAGCTATATATACACAAATACTCACACCTATGCTTATATATAAATGCATGTATACACACATAGATGTATACACACCTAAGTTTTATGTAAATGCATGTATGCACACATGCATGTACATATTTGTATATGATTGCATGGATAGTCACATACTGGTACATAATTATGTAGATGCATAGATCCTATACAGTAAGAGGCTAATATGCAAATCTACCGAACAGCAGAACGACCAGACACTATGACATGCACTGACCACCAGGGGGCAGACACTCAATCCAGGAGCTGCCCCCTGGTGGTCAGTGTGCTCCCACAGAGGGAGCGCCGCTCAGCCAGAAGCCAGGCTATGGCTGGTGTGCGCAGCGGCAGCGCTAAGGACCCCTCAGTGGACATTCCCCGAGGAGTCCTGGACTGTGAGAGGGCACAGGCTGGGCTGAGGAGACCCCCAAACCCCCCACTTCATGAATATTGTGCACTGGGCCTCTAGTATTTATATAAATACATGTATATGCACATACATGTGTGGGGTGAGTGCTGTATGCATGTGTGTACTAGTATATTTTAGAAAGCCCACCTGTGCCCGGAGCTTCTCACCTGGTCTCCCTTTTTCTGTGCACCACACCCTGCTCTGCAGGTGCTGCCACTATCCCTGCTACATGGATGAGGAATTTCAGGCTTTAGGAGTTTAAGTTTCTTGCCCAAGTTCCCACAGCTGGTGACTTATGAAGCTGGCATTCAAACTAAGGAATAAAAGAAAAGAAAGCCCATTCCATCTCATTGCTTAAATGATGTTAACAGAAAGGGGGGGATGACAACAAAAAAAATCCAATAAACTGTAGATCTGGTCCTTGAGCTGCCCATAGAAAATACATTATGTGATAATTTTCATGAAAGAGAAATAAAAAGTTATATGGGAGCATAGAAGAGAGAATGGCATTTGAGTTGGCTCTTGAAGGGGGAGTAGAAGTTTGCCAGAAAGGGGTGAGAGGAGTTAAGATTTTGCATTTCATTTAAAGTCAGAGCTATCATTATAACAAGATAGCCAGAGTTGAATAAGGAAGGAAATGTGGTTAAAGGTGAAATGTGTTATGCCTTTATAAAGCATGATCAATGGCAGAACCTGCTCCCCTCTGAGCATATTTGGAGGATCCGTAATCACAAACTGGTGCTTTGCTAGTCGGTGCTGTCCAAGATTGTGTGGACACTTTCAGCAAAACCACTGGGCATGTGTGATTGTTTCTATTCAATACTAAGAAGTACAAGATTGAGTTTTATGAGAAAGAGAGAAAAAAACAACACATACCACATTCCACACATAGATTTCCCTGTTTAGGGTGTCTTTATTGCCTCAAAGTAATCTTGTGATTGCTCCATGAGTAATCCCATAATTACAAAACCAATCAATTAGTTCACCTAAATTAATCAGATAACATACTTTATGCTGCTACGCATGAAGGTAGATTTCAGCTAATTTCCCAAGTAAAGGAGGCATTGAACTTTTATAGCCACCAGCCAGGGATAGTGATAGAGATTCCAGTCTCAGGCCAGTTCCTTCAACATTTAGAATTACTATGTGAGGTGCAATGCACTAAGGACTCAGGAAGTCCTAACCTTTTCATTCTGCCCAGAGCCCCCCATTGCCTGGGTCCCATTGCTCCTCCTCCTTTCCCTCTGCCCAGCTGTCCCTCTCTGGGGATGAGATGTCCCTAACTCCTAGGCTGCCCCTTCCATT
The DNA here is from genome assembly GCF_000147115.1 of Myotis lucifugus. Classification (NCBI taxonomy): domain Eukaryota; kingdom Metazoa; phylum Chordata; class Mammalia; order Chiroptera; family Vespertilionidae; genus Myotis; species Myotis lucifugus. The sequence goes on along the minus strand of NW_005871083.1, from coordinate 3,044,177 downwards.
CTTTTATTTCTGTCCAGGCAGTACTGGCAGAATGGTAGCCCAGAGACAGGGGGAATGGGGCATGTGCACTGATGGTGGCAGAGTTTTCCGGAGCAGATGCACTGAGCAGGGACCAGGTAGCACTGAAGGGGAAGAGGTATTTCCTACTCTCCCTCCTTCTCTCTTCCCTCCTTTCCTTCCTTCCTCTCTTCCTTAGTATTTATTGAGTGCCCTTGATGTACTAAACAGTGGTCGGCAAACTCATTAGTCAACAGAGCCAAATACCAACAGTACACTGATTGAAATTTCTTTTGAGAGCCTAAGTTTTTAAACTTAAACTATATAGGTAGGTACATTGTTATTAACTTAATTAGGGTACTCCTAAGGCTTAGGAAGAGCCACACTCAAGGGGCCAAAGAGCCGCATGTGGCTCGCGAGCCGCAGTTTGCCGACCACTGTACTAACATATTGTAGGCACTTGCAATACATTGCTGAACAAAAAGAGCAAAGATCCCTAGGCCTGTAGCATGAACATTCTAGCAGGAGAGGCAAGTAATACAAATAAGTCAGTCACAGAGTATTTTAGAAGGCGACCAATGCGATGGGAACAACAAAAGCAGTCAGAGTAAGGGTCTAGGATGCTGGGGCAGTAGGCAGAGCCACTGGCTGGTGTTAAAAATGATGGGAGAAATGTTTCTGAGACACAGCAGCAGGAGTGAGAGGAGGGCACACTGCAGTGTGACAGGCCAGGGTCCATCCGAGCTCTGCCCATGCACGTACATCATCAACTTCTCTCAGTTCCTTCATCTTTAAAATAGAAACAACTGTATCTGTCATATACGAATGTGGGGAGGAGTAAATAAGATACTTTTGGGAATATAACTGGTTTGTTTATACCACTCCTCATTAAAATGACAAGAACAACAACAACCACACCGAGGAATTGAAATAGTGTGTGTAAAGCACCAAGCGCAGGGCTGGGCATTCAGTACCTGTTGGGTATTCAGTACATGTACAAATCTGTAATCCTAAAAGAAGAACAGAAAAGCTTGAATGTTGCCCTCTTACACTATATAAAGCACTGTTCTAAATGCTTTAGAGATAGCACATTTAATCTTTACAACCTTGTGAGGCAGGAACTATTTTATGCCCATTTTATAGATAACAAAACTAAGGCACAGAGAACTTAATTTCTTCAAGGACTTAAAACTAGTTAGTGGAGGCAGGATTTGAACCCAGGCATTCTGCTTCTGGAACTGCACTACAGCTACCCCCAGGGCTCCAGGATGTGGAAATAAGCCATTCACTCGACACATATTTATTTATTTATTATGTATTTATTTATTTTAAAATATATTTTAATTGACTCCAGAGAGGAAAGGAGAGGGAGAGATAGAAACATCAACGATGAGAGAGACTCTTTGATCGGATGCCTCCTGCACCCCCCACAACTGGGGATCAAGCCCGCAATCAGGGCATGTGCCCTTGACCAAAATCAAATCTGGGACCCTTCAGTTCGCAGGCCGATACTCTATCGACTGAGCCAAACCAGCGAGGGCTTGACAAATATTTATTGATCATCTACTATGTGACAGGTCTGTAATAGGCACTGAGGACACAGAGGTTAACAAGATGGTCAGGACCCCTTCCCCCAAACATCTGAGTAAATGTGAGACTCACACTTTTTCTACCTGAGAAATCTGGGTCTGAAAAGACATTCTTTCACGAGAATGATCCATGCATGCTCCAGATTTTCTGGGTATGGCCGTGAATGTAAACATTCCATCTCCTTGTTGGACCATGAACACTAATGCTTGGCTGTGAGCATATGGTAGGTTATCTTTGTTCATCTGAAGAAGTCTGCCTCTTCTTATCCAGAGCCCTTCCCAGTAAGTGTGAGGGCCCTGCCTCTCCTGATAAGGGGTGAACCTTGTGACTTTTAGAGTATGATCTCCTCATTAGATAAAACCATCAATTACAGCAGAAATGATCATTATTGGCAAGCTGGAGACCGGCTGCTGTCAGGGAAGAATGGGCAACCATGGAAGGGTGCAAACTGATGAGTATTTAATCCTTGAACTTTGACAGCAACAATATTAGTTGAAGGTCTGTAATGCATTCACAGCTCTCATCTGACATTTTTCTCACATCATTATTTTTCTGGTTTTACTTTCAAATTCCCCATAGGACCATTGACATGCAATTCTGAGGGGAAATTTGGAACATTAATGACTGTTTAAAGCAAATGAGTAAGTGTCCTTTCCAAGAAGAAATTACCTTTATGGTGCTGGCATAAAGCTATTTTTAAAATTTATACTAATGAGGAGGCAACACGGGTAGATGACTAAATTCCCAGGCTTTGAGTTAGCCCCTGCAGCCTCGTGAGTTCGGCCTGCTGTGGGCTCTGGGCAGCCCCGCTTGGCTGGGCCCACATGCAGGGGGAGGACTGTTTTCTCAGCATTCCTTTTGTCCACATCTGATTGGTGAGAGCCTTGTCAAGCCCTGCACAGGGTTTGACATGGGTTCAGGACCGTGAGCTCAGACAGTCCCGGAGCTGGTTGTCTAGGATGGAAGGAGGACACTCACCAAGTAAAACCCTCCCAGAGGTCTCAACTGCAAACATTAGTCAGTGCCCTGGAGGAGGGAGAGCAGTATCTGTGACCTTGAATGGCAGAGGTCTTGGACCCTGCTTGGGCTCTGGTGTGGTTACGGAGGGCTTCCCTAAAGAAGATATACTTGTCTTTAATCCTGAATGAAGGGTAGGGTCTAGAGCAGCGGTTCTCAACCTGTTGGTCACGACCCCTTTGGCGGTCGAACGACCCTTTCACAGGGGTCGCCTAAGACCATCCTGCATATCAGATATTTACATTACGATTCATAACAGTAGCAACATTACAGTTATGAAGTAGCAACGAAAATAATTTTATGGTTGGGTCACATGAGGAACTGTATTTAAAGGGCCAGAAGGTTGAGAACCACTGACTCTAGAGAGACAAGGAAGCAGGGTGGGAGGAAATTGTTTTGGGAAGAGTGAGGAACATGGGTTCCAGTGAGCCCTTGTCCCCTTCAGACCACCCATGCTTCCTAATCCTGTGGGTCCCAGCTCCAGTGATGTGAGACCCATGGCCCCCACTTACTGGCTCACACCCACAGAGGTTTTCCTTGGTGGTAACTATAGCTGATGTGTACTCGGTGTTTGCTGTGTAACAGGCACTGGCCCTGGTCCAAGTCTGGAAAAAGTGATATTAACAACGATCAAAAGAAAACGCAGGTTAGTCATTACAGCAGTATTTGCTAAAAAACAAATAAACAAAATGTGAAGGTTCTCCAATGTCTAATGAAAGGGCCCTGGGTTGAAGAAACAATGAAATGCCTGCACAAATGAGTGCTATACAGCTCTGAAGAGGAATGAGGGGGTGGTATGGCTGTAGACTACTTCAGAATAATCTCCAGATATATTAGTTAGGGGGAAAAAGTAAGTTGTAGAAAAACAGATAGTGTGATACTCCCCATCTTAGGTGGAGCGAGGAGAGTGGACTGTGGTGGTGGCGGGGGGTTCAAATTTATATACAAATTTACTTTTATATTTTAAGAAAAAAATGGGTTAAACCATAATATTAAAAGATGTTACTGTTTCAATTATCTATTTCCGTTTGACAAAATTAGTGGCTTTAAGTATCAACATCTCTCCCAGTCTGGGGCTGTCTGGGCTCCGCACGGTGGGTCTCGGGCGTGCTTGCTGTGATTGGCTGAGGCTGGAATCAGCTGCTCCTTGAGAAGCTTGCTCACTCACATGTCCTGTCTGGAGAGGGAAGACTCAAGCTGGGGGTGGGGCTGGAAGAACTGGGGCTCCCCAGGCATCTTTCTTTCTCTTTGTGGTCTTTCCAGCTTGCAGGCTTCCAGGTAACTGGTCTTGCATGTTTGTTCAGGCCCATGTATCTTCCCTGCAAGAGGCAGGTCAAGCTGTCTTACCATCTGTGATTAGTCTCTGAAGTCACAGTGTCACTTTTGCTACCCTTCCCTTTTTGAGGCAGTTATGAGGCCCACCCAGGTTCACGGGCGAGGGGAACAGACTTCATCTCTTAGTGAGGAAGTGGTCAGGTCTGGAAGAGCATGTACGACTAAAAATAGCGTTGTGCCCATATCTTGGAAATATAATCTGACACAGTTACCTGAAGTGAGATGTAAGGAAAAAAGTACAAGGAAACAGGAAAATAATAAATTTTTAAAAATAGACCTTGTTCCATAAATTAAAAAATGAAGCTAAATAAAAAGGCAATTCTAAAATTCAGAAGTCAGAGAAACAACTGAACCTAAATGTGTACTCAGGTAATAGCAGGGCCTTCAGCGAAGAACTATTCCCAGACTTCAAAACAGTAATTGGACTGCATTCATTAGGGGCATATACTGTAATGGCAATTGAAAAAAGCTAAAAAGGGAAAACTTAACTGTCTTTAGTAGTACTATTGTTAAAAGTAGCATTAATATTATTATTGCTGTTATTGCGTGTATTGAGAGATAAAGCAAATGAGTATAATTATGTTGGCTTTGAGGAGACTTAGTATTTCAAGGTGTGGAAGGAAGAAACAGATGGGAGGTCAATGAGTTTTATTTAAAATATTGAAGCGCAGAATTCCAAGTAGAAATATCAATATGAATTAATTATGTATTTTATCTTAAAATTTGATAATATTTCATCTCTTTCTGATGAGGAAAATAAAACATTTTTTGGGGGGAGACCAGCAGCCTGACTCTGTACCTAGTTAATCAGTATCCCTAATGCACATTCCTGTTAGCCTATAGCAGTGATAGCGAACCTATGACACGTGTGTCAGAGGTGACATGCGAACTCATTTTTTTGGTTGATTTTTCTTTGTTAAATGGCATTTAAACATATAAAATAAATATCAAAAATATAAATCTTTGTTTTACTATGGTTGCAAATATCAAAAATTTTCTATATGTGACACGGCACCAGAGTTAAGTTAGGGTTTTCAAAATGCTGACACGCCGAGCTCAAAAGGTTCGCCACCATCACTGGCCTATAGTCTAGTCACTGCCCCTTCCTTAATTATCTGGTCTTGCAAGACCTATTTACCTAAATACTCAAATTTTACAAAGGCCATAAACCATGAACAATACACAATCCCCAGAGTGGGTTATCAGTGCTGTCACCAGGCCAGGCCTTTAGGTGTGGTTTCACGGCCCGCATCCCAACACACGGGGCTTTTTGCAAAGTCTGCGAAAGGTCTGGAAGTCTGATCCATATTTGGGGGACAAAGAAACCAAAGGGAAAGCTTCCTCCATATTGGCTTGCTCAGGATTTGGAAACAGGCTCCTCTGAGATACAGTACTAGTACATCTGGAAATAAATGGGTTTTTCCTGTACTTCTGAGTACTCCTGAGTATTTTTCAGTCGCCTGGTAAATTCTGTAACATGTCTATTAAAAATGCCTAGAAACAGTGAGCAGCCCCATAGCAATGAGCTTCCTTAGCAAATAGATTGTGGTTTGTAATGACCAATTCCCGAAAAATGCAACCAAGTCTCTATGGGAAAATGGTTGATTTTTATCTCTGGACAGGAAGTTACCAGATAAGTCTGTAAAATCTTGTTCTATCTAAAAGCAGGAAAGTTACCTGAGGCTATTAGGGTCATGTCATTTAGAGAAACCAAAGTCAGTAGACTAAAGATGAGATGATTTGAACATCAAAACAAGACTAGTAATTTCAGTGGATTCAACCCTATCAAATGTGTTTAAATCCATACGTTCATAGTGACAGTGAAAAACAAAACTACGTATTTGTCACTTTTCAAAGGTGCTGGAGACCAACTCATTATTTTAGAAACTGGTAAATTAAGGAAAAGAACCAAACACTTACTTTGTCTTTCTTTTAAGAAGCCCAAGGTGAGATAATTACATAGTTAGGGAAGGGAATTTCTCTTTACAATAAATAAATAATGAAGAAATGATATAATTAGGACATCATGAATGTGCAAGCTCTCTTTAATGAATGGATCTAGGCAATGACCATCAGTGGTTCCTAACATAAAAAGGGAGACCAGCAGGGAATCCACATTCCTGAAGGAAAGTCACACCACCACTATGAAGTGGTCTTAAGCCAAAAATGCTGAATCTGATCTAGCCTCCAGGATATAACTATCTATTTATAGAAAAAAACAGTGGATAGGTGAACATGTCCAGTGACATCTCAGGCATTGAATCAGTCAACCTGACATTGTGAAAACAACCCCAATTGTTTAATGAAAAGTTATAAAAACAAAATAAAATAAAATAATGGGAGCTCTATCAGTTATAAAACACACAAGAAATATATATATCAAATTAATCATCATGTTTGGTTCTAATTGGGATCCTGATTAAAAGTAAGCTGTAAAATTATAAGGTACTTAGGCAAATAAGAACACATACTGGATATTTGGTGACATTTAGATACTTGTGATTTTTCTTCAGGTGCAGTAATACATGTGTTTGTGTTAGAAAAAAGAACTTCGATTTTTACAGACATATTATAAATATTTGCAGATAAATGGCATGATACATGGAATTTTATTTACAAATAGCCTGCGGAAGTGGATGGGTGTTCAGTTGAACAAGGGCAGCCATGAGTTTAATGTTGATTTGAGTGATGGATACAGAGAGATTCATTATATGTCTCTCTCCATGTCAGTGTTTGAAATGTTCAGTATGAAAATATAGTAAAAAAAAATTGACAGGGATAAAGTACTTTCCCCCCCAAAAAAGCTTCTCATCTATGATTTCAGTCAGTAAATATCAGAGAATGGTCAGACAGCACAGGGGCCTCTGTTAGCTGCCTGCACAGCAAAGGGCACCCGCTCTCCAGTCACCTGTTGGCCACTTCGGAATTCTCCAGGAAAATGTCAGGAGTCTGTTTTGCATTGTTCCATCTTTAAATAATGTCTCACTTTCTCGGAGCAAAGCAACTCATTTTTTTCCCTTGCAGTTTCAAAAACAAAATAATAGAAAAACTTCTCATTAGATGAAAAGTGTGTTTCATTCAATTTTGAATTTAGTGAATAGTGAGGACTAAAATCTTCTTGGCCTATTTCTCTTAGATCTAAACAATTTTAACAAATATTTTCAAGATGCATTGTCTGCTACGGGAGAGGCAATTTTGATTCTGAATTACTTTGCTATAAATAGCCACACAAGAGCCAAATGAAAACCTGGAGTCAGAGTGTTGCTTTTGCATGAAGTCAGGCTATTTTAGAACCGCAGTGCCTTCTATATGGCTGGAGGCTTCCATTGGCCAAGTCAGAATTCTGATTTTAATAATGAATGGGGACGAGGATTTAAAATGGTCATGCGGTTTTTATTTTCTGCATACAATCTCAAATTTAATCCCAAACATGAAGCCTTGATAAAATTTTGAACATTTTAGTAATTTTAAATTGTTCAATGCTGCACGTGATCAGAACTTCAATCATCTTTAAAATAGGTGCTTCTATTATATGTATATGTATAAGAAGTCCTCCAGAAAAGTTAAATTACCTCTCATCTCAGGAATAGAACCCAATAACTTCCAGATTGAAGTACTATGAAAAAAAAATGAAGTGCTCCAGTAATTTTAAATTGCTTCTTACAATGAAAAGTACCTGTAAATTACTGAATGTGGCGATTTGTTCCATAAGCTTTTTTGATTTGTAAGTAACTTGGTGGATTTGCTGGTGAAACACGCTGGCAGGTGCCTTAGATACTTTCAAAATTGAGCATATACATCTAAATGTGATTAAAAGACAGCACTAGCAGGTATTGACCACAGGGAAGGGAGGTGGGTTTCCAAGTCTCTACAGCTGGAGAGGCTGAGAAAGACTATAGATGACTCTCAGGGTACCTGGAAAAAGCACTCAGAATGCAAAATAGAGCTAATTACAGAAAAATGCAACATGGCTGGCTTTGGAACGATTCATCAAGCCCCTGGCATGCTCTGCTTACCCTCTGCCTGATGATAAAGTAGGGGTTATTTCTGTCTGTGGTTACATTTGTTTTCTATCTCACCCGGCAACACAGCTTCAGCCTTGCTTTGCTGGTGCTAAGTTCTTTCAAAAATAATGTTAATTTAGTAAAATATGCTCGATGGGCTTTTAGAAGGGGACAGGGAGAGTTTCAGTATGTAATTTTCCAGGCATAGTGCCTTAATCATCTTGTGAACTCCTTTTCTGTACGATGTCCTCATCTTTACTGTTTTGGATAAGGATTTATTGTTTAGCCACCAGAGGGCTTTGGTTACTGGCTCCAGAGACAGCTGCAGGCTCCCAGGATGCAAAGGGGTTGGTGGGCCAAGGGTCTGCAACCCAGTGAGTGAGAGAGATGAAGCCAGGGGTTCTGAGCCATGAGCTTTAACCGAAGTTTGGGAAGGGGTCCCTTGATGATTTTCTGACCCAGTGATGATGTAGGTCCTGTGCTACCAGTGAGGGTGGATAGGAAAGTATGTCCCTCCCCCATGCCCCTTCCAATAAGCATACTACAGAGTAGAGGGAGTCAGCAGCCAGAGCTAGGCTAGCTTCCTTCTGGGCAGTGCCTGAATTCTTTTGTCTTTGGGCTTCACAAAATAGTCCCCACTGTGGGGAAACTGAGGCAAGACATGCAAACCCTGGGGAGGATCAGGTCTAAAAACTGCTTTAAAAAGACCCGTTGATGCCCTTTTCATTCCAAGGAAATAGGCCAGATATTGTTTGGGTTACTTGAACAGAACAATAATGGGTAAGGGCAAAATAACTGTGAGAATATATGGTGTAAGATGTTCAAGTGCGGTATGAGTATGGCAGGGAGCCAGAGCTTCCTGTTTGTTCATAATTAGATTTATCACCTGATGGAGATAGAATATTGTACCTTAGGAGGGGTGACATAGGGGTAGACTGTCCCGTTTCTGGCACTAAAGTCCTGTACCCTGGTCATCTTATCTTGAGAGGTTAAAGAGGATGCATTTTCCAGATGGGTTTATTCTGGTAGTTTGGCTCAATTGTATTTTTTAAAAATATATTTTATTGATTTTTTACAGAGAGAAAGGGAGAGGGATAGAGAGTTAGAAACATCAATGAGAGAGAAACATCGATCAGCTGCTTCCGGCACACTCCCTACTGGGGATGTGCCCACAACCAAGGTACATGCCCTTGACCGGAATCAAACCTGGGACCCTTCAGTCCACAGGCCAACGCTCTATCCACTGAGCCAAACCAGTTAGGGCTCAATTGTATTTTTTAAAAATTTATCCTTATTGTTGAAAGTATTACAGATGTCCCCTTTTCATCACACCATTACCCCCTCCACATCCTCCATTCCCCTCCCCAGGCCTTCCCCCACTATTGATTGCCCATAGGTTATACATATAAATTATATACATATAATTTAGACATATATAAATTCATGGGTTATACATAATAATTCTTATGTGAATTATTTTGGTTATACATATAAATTATTTGGTTATACATATAAATACATATTGATCCCCCCCCCCCCCACACACACACATACACCCCTTCCCTCTGAAATACCCCGGTCTGTTACATGCTTCAATGTCTCTGGATCTTTTTTGCTTATCAGTTTATTTTGTTCATTAGATTCCACATATAAGTGAGATCATGTGATACTTGTCTTTCTCTGAGTGGCTTATTTTGCTTAGTATAATACTCTCCATGTCCCTCCATGCTGTCTCAAAGGGTAAGAGACCCTTCTTTTTTACAGCTTTTTAGTATTCCATGGTATAAATGTACCACAGCTTTTTTATCCATTCATTGACTGACTAGAGGCTTCATGCACTGCGAGGAGTGGGGGGAGTCCCTCAGCCAGGCCTGTGCCCTCTCACAGCCTGGGAGTCCTCAGGAGATGCCCTACTGATGGCTTAGGTCCTGGGAGTGGGCCTAAGCTGCAGTCTGGCCTCCCTCTGTGGGAGGCAACCAGGTCGGCCAATCAGGGGATGGCACCGCCCCCATCACCCTGCAGCTGCTGCCCAGCCTCGCTCTGTGGCCTCACTCTGCAGGAGGCAAGGACAGGGGATTAGGGGACAGCGCCACCCCCATCACCCTGCCGTTGTTGCCGCCTGGCCTCCCTCTGTGGGGGGCGACCGGATGGGCCAATCAGGGGACAGTGCTGACACCCCCATTGCCCTTCGGCTGCAGCTGGTTGCCACCCCCCCTATCGCCATTCCCTCCCTCTGCCCGCTGGCACACTCCTTGGCTGGCCAGGCACCGCCTGCTCGCCGGCCCCTGCTGATAGTTGTTCTGCGATTTGGTCGATTTACATATTATGCTTTTATTATATAGGATGGGCACTTGGGCTGTTTTCAAATCCTAGCTATTGTGAAAAACACTGCTATGAATATAGGGTGAACATATTCTTTCTGGCTTCTTAGGATGTATTTCTAGAAATGGGATCACTGGGTCAAATGGCAGTTCCATTTTTAATCTTTAGGAAACTCCATACTGTTTTTCATAGTGGGCAACCAGTCTGCATTCCCCCCAGCAGTGCACGAGGGTTCCTTTTTCTCCACATCCTCGCCAACACTTGTCGTTTGTTGACTTATTGATGAGAGCCATTCTGGCAGAGATGAGGTGGTACCTCATTGTTGTTTTAATTTGCATCTCTCTGATGACTAGTGACGTTGAGCATTTTTTCATATGTCTCTTGGCCATCTGCATGTCCTGTTCAGGTCTTCTGCCCATTTTTATTTCAGTTGTATTTTATTAGGAAGGCCTCCACCAAGATAAGACTTTCAGTACCATCCCAGAACCCTTTCTGGGGTTGCATCTAGGAAGAGGAAGCTAGACCCCTGACAGCTGCTTCCAAATCCACCATAATTCCTTTTGTATGTTTTATGGGCCAGGTTTTTAGGTAAAGTCTCATGGATCAGAAACTTCTTCAGTGAACACAAGGGTGGAATTTCCAGGGCAGTGCTGGATGGTGGCTTTAGAAATCAGCAGGGACAAGGGATTTATGGACATGCACATTGTCTATAAGAATGGTCCCTGGAAAACGCTTAGAAGGGGTTGGGAGAATCCAGTCAAAGTCCACCAGGGACTTGGCAATATGCACACATGAGCTGGAGAGAGACAGAGGAAGCACCGCCAATGAGGAGCCCATCTTTGCTTTTGACTTAATTTGTTCCCATCCCCTACCCAAAGCCCTCTGTAACGACCTAGAGGAAGGGAACTATAACCTTTAACACCACTTGACTAGGATGCTGGGTAAGGAAATAGGTACTTGGGGGCCTGATCTGCCTCCCTGTTAAATATTTCATAAACTCTTGGGCTCAGCACACCTCCCAGGAAGGAGGGACCATGGCTGCATTTGCCTTCATTCCACTCCTGTTTTCACTGCTACCCAGGAGGAAACAATTTGATTTGGGGCTGCAGGGGGTGAGGCAGAACAATGCCCTAGGAAGCCAAGAAAATCAGCAAGAAAATAACTATAAGGGGGAAAATCCAACTGGCTGTGTATTTCCAACAACAGGAGTTAATCAAATTCTGCTCCTTCTTACACAGCTGTGTTCAGTTTGTTTTACATTGTTTGGTGTGTAAAAGGATTTGGCTTTGTGTTATAGAACTAATTGCTTACCAGATATTACATGGATAGCAAAATACTTTATAAATATTAATTAATCTCTACCTAATTCCCTGGCAAGCACAAATAACCAGTGGCATATTTATTGAATGTGTAAGCAATAATCTGATTTTTCAAGACTTGTTTTCTCTGCAGAAACTTTCTCATCATCTCTAAGTGTCAAAATGCTTCACCTCTTTTGAAAGCCATATCATATGCTACTTCCATAATGATTTTTAGGAAAATAGTAGTAAGAGATGATGCTAAAAGTAACGAGCATTATCGTTTACTGAATTGTCAACCTTTGCCAGGCCCTGGAGTAAGCATTTCATACATATTATCCCATTTAATCCCCACAATAATCCTATGAGAAAAATTTATCACTTTTTTTTTTCAGAAGAGAGAACAAAATTTCCTAGGGCTGGAGGCTGTCAGGCCTGGGATCCATACCCCCTCTGTCTGTAGTAAAGCTCATAAGAGCCACTTTGCTGCATCTTTTCTGAATCTCACATTTGGAGAATACACTGGCCTTATGCTTACTGACTCCTCCATTCATTTATTCAGTCAAAAGTATCTACTAAAGGCCGGCTCTGTGAGACACTGTGCTAGGCTCTCTTGTGCCGTGTCCCATTCTGCATCTCAAGTAGCAATGATGGGAGTCAGCATCTTTTCTCTCCCGCCATCCTTTGCGATTACTGAGAGCAGCAAGCCCTGTTGTTTGCAGCAGGCATGGTACTTGACACAAGGAAACTTCTTGAGCAAATGGGGAATGACACAGTGCAAGCAAAGAGTGGGACATACAGTTTTGTTTGCTTTTAAATGGGTGAGGGGTGAGAGCACCGAGAAGGTTAGAGAATGCACTCTCTCTTTCTCTTCTTGCCCAACCCTCATCACATGTAGTCACATATTTCTGTGTTGTTACTTGTCAATGTCTTGCTAGGTCGACACTTCCTGAGGGCAGGGGATATATATATTTTTTAGCAGTATATACCTACTGCTTAGCATAGTACCTGGTCCATAAACATTAGTTAAATTAATCTGTGAATTATTTTGTGCAAGGAGAAAGGTCAGTTAAAATGATAGTATGTGCATATTATAATGGCCGTAGAAATAATCCCATCCCAGGCATGGTCCAGCTCTTCTTTTGAGATGCACAGAACTTTTATGTGGCAGGATTGGAATGAGCCATTGAAGGAAAACTGTCCCATTAAAATATTGTATATAAAAATGTACCTGGTGTTGTAATGGGCCTGGCATACAGAGGGTGCTTAACAAATCTTCCTTGGAGCTGAAACTGCACCATGTGTTGTGATCAATTCCCTGTTTGCTCCCTGTTACTATCCAGGGCTTTGCTTCTCAAAGTGTGGTCCCTGTGGCAGCCCATCAGCATCCCCTAGGCTCCAGGGGGCTTGTCAGAGATGCAGTTTCAGGTCCCTCCCCCCAATCCCCCACTCCCCACACACACAGACCCAGTGAATCAAAATCTGTATTTTAACAAGATCCCAGGTGATTTGCATGCACAGTGGCTTTGAGAAGCCTTAATCTAGGGGTTTCTTTGCAGTCAGTAATTGTGATTTGCAAATTGTCAGCATTTCAGAAATCTCAACTAAAATTGTACGCTTATCCCAGGCTTGGCAGTCATCAAGTTTCTCTTCTTTGAGCCAGAATTTTATCAACTCAGTTTGGTAGGTTATCTAAGATGCTTCCATTAGACAATTGTGTATATCTTTGATTTTCTTTTAAGTGGTAGGGGTGGGGAGTCCCTGGGGAATGAACTGCATCTTGCACGGAAGACCAAAAATTTTCAAAGAATATGAAGTATCAGAAGGAAACAATCAAACAACACCACAAAGGCTCCATGGTGATGAAAGGGCTGAGGGCCCCACTGTGGATCACGCTGCCCCAAGAAAACCAGCCACAAAGTAAATGCAAGACTAAATAACAATCACATCCGGGTCATTTCACTTAGGAAACAGAAGGGGAAATAGGAAACAGATTCTCAAATACATATATTTCTGTTGATCCATAAGCTTTCATGGGGCTGGCATGGTGATGACAACCTTCCTAATGATTAATTGAATTTCTCACCTTCTGTTCAAATGACTTGACCCCTTGGTTTTTAAATAACATCTAAGGGCAAAAAAGATCCAGGACTTTGCCGAATGACTTTTCAGGATACAGTGACATACAGAAACACCCATGCTTCCAGTTCCCTCTGCTAACAGTGAAATTGTATCAAAGATGACCTTTTGAAGAAATAAAACCCATTATCACATGAAACGTGGAAGCTATAAAAGATCAACACTTGGAAGCCAAAGCAAAATCCCACATATGATAAATTAATTAGAATAGAAGTTACACAAAGCCTAGACCTTCTGCATGACCGTTTTCTTATAATTACCTCCTCTTTAAAAGCGGAATGGAATCTTTTATGTATGAAGATGTTACTGTTGACCCTAAATGCATTAAGAATCCAGAAGACATTTTTCACATATTAAAAATAAGATTTGATTGAGTGCTTGCAAGTGGCCTAGTGAAATCTCATTAAACCACTGTTTATTTTATTTCCTTATAAATGGCAGAATATTAGGCATTAATTATGAACATGAAACCAGTTAGAAAATAAGTTTTGCAATGTCTAGAGCTTGCTTTTCAACCCTAATGAGTTCATTGCCTTTGTTATAGCTTTAAATGTTTTAGAGCAAATGGGTACTCATGACTTTTGTGTAACTTTTCACCTCCTCTTTCTCATTTTCCTCCTTCTTTTTGTTGCTCAGTCAATATGGTTACAAAAATCCTGATGAAAATCAGACAGTGCAGTTTACTGAACATATCTATAGGCTGTGTGAAGCCTGCTGTCATCCACAGTTCTAATTTGATTTATAAACCATGTGCAAATTCACAGTGAAACATGTCAATCTAATACTCTTTCAACTACTACCACCACCAAAAAAAAAGCAATTTGAAATTATTTTGATAACATTGCCATGTTACAATAAACTCATTCACCTAGATCAGTCAGCACCGTTATTCTGAAACACAAATGGATAGAAAGCAAATGAATTTGTTGATCATCTAGTGCAGTGGTTCTCAATCTTCTGGCCCTTTAAATACAGTTCTCATGTTGTGACCCAGCCATAAAATTATTCTCGTTGCTACTTCATAACTATAGTGTTGCTACTGTTATGAATCGTAATGTAAATATCTGATATGCAGGATGGTCTTAGGTGACCATCCTGTGAAAGGGTCGTTCGATCACCAAAGGGGTCGCGACTCACAGGTTGAGAACCGCTGATCTAGTGGGTGTCAACCACTGAAATGGTATGAAAACTTGTCTGCACCAAGGAAAATAGGCAGATTTTAGTTCAGGTGAAACTTCCATTATTTGGCAGCAGATGATAGGAGCCTGTGTTGGGAAGAATTCTGATGTTGGATCCAGCAAACATCATAGAAATGTAGCAATAGATTAGCAATGTCTGTTACTTGAACAAAATAGAAAGAAATGACACATTTGTTAAATTCCACCCTGGAATTATACCTTCTTACACCTAAAATGAGTCAGTATGTTGTGGTAGCACTCCCAGATGGTAGACAGAGGGAGAACTGATGTGAGAGGCCAGTTGACATAGATCCATCTCCTAACAGCCTTCTCTAATTTGTACAGCAAGCAAACATCTCAGACTTTCCAGGGATTTCTGATTTCAAATGTTAATATGAATAATTATGTAGCACTTCCTTCTATGTGCCAAGCACGTTAATGAGCCTATTATTCACTGACCCTGTAATGTAGCTAACCTGCCCATGGATGCACCAAAATTCAGCCCTAGACAAGAAAGTGTCTCAGTAGAAGCTGCATAGGTAGTAAATGGTGATATGAAGATTCATGTCCAGGTCTGCTTGACTTCAAAGTCCAGATTCAATCCAAGAACCTAATGGCCTTATTCTAATCCCTGTGCTCACTGAGTTCTCAAATTCTTAGTTTGTTTTCTTCTAGTCTTCTGTCACTCAAGGGACTTGTGTTCCTGTCACAATCAATAGAGATGGAAATTTGCTCTTTCTCTATTCTTCTCTATGTCCAAGGAAGAGCCTAACGCCAATTCAGCCACTTAGTGGAATCTATCTTCGGTCCTCTCCTGTGTCATAGAATTCTCAGGGGACCCCTGACCAGGACCAAAGCTGGAAGGAAGCCCCAGCTCTAGGACCAACAACTCAGGGGCTACTTAGTAGAGAAAAGGGGTGTGAGCATAGTGAGGGTCTTTTCACTGTTGATACCATTATAATGTAAAACGATCCTATAAGGGAGCCTAGAAAAGATGAGTCACAATGCTATTGGCATTTTGTATTTAACAATGCATCTTTATCCAGAAATGTATTACTTGCTTCATGGGTGGGGAATTGTCTCTGAACCCAATCAGGATTAGTCACTGGCCCGTGACTATCTCATTTTTAATAAAGAATAATTTTCTCAATTCAGCACTAGCAAGTTTTTCTGTTCAGAATATAGGGTACAACTGCTTTGTATTTTCTCTCTTAATAATTCTCTGCATCAGAGGATTAACTCTTGGCACACTGAATATAATTCTTGCTACTGGAACCCTGAAGGTCTTATTTCCGCACCCCCACCCCCACCTGGCAGGCTGCTTGTATCTTTCAAATGAATTTAAAGGTCAGAGTCTCATGCAGGAAAAGCAGGGGCCAGGATGGCTGAGCTACACTCAACCTTTGGTCATGTGTGCTAAAGGAAAGGCAAGAGGGAGATTCAAAACTGCCAGGAAGCCCCATTTCTTTATACATTCCTTTCCCTTTCCATCCACAAAACACCTACTCAGTGCCAGGCATATTATCGGGGCCATCTGACATGGTCATGCAACCATAAGAAAGACTCCCCCAGAAAAGAGAAAAGGAGAAAATACAAAGGCACCTTTCATTGCTGAAGAAGATAATTAAGAATATGAACTTTCTAATCCTACACGCCTTTGTTCAAGTCTCACCTTGCCTCTGCTGCTGATCAACTTTGGATCTGAGCCTCAGTTTGGTCACTGTTATCACTCATCTGATAGATGTCTGCTCACACAGTTGGCTCCACAGAAACGGACTGCGGGGTCCACGGGGCTATATGCTAGTTGTTTTGAGAACATTACCTTCTAGAATAGATGTCTGCAAGTTGTGGCCTGTGGGTTAAACCCAGGCTGGCACCTGTTTGCGTAGGCACATGCTAAGAATGGTTTTTACATTTTTAAACAACTGAATTTTAAATGCTTATATAAGTACTGACATAATGTCTTCTATTTTGCCTCTTGGTCCACAAACTCTAAAGTAGACCTTTCCAAGGTCACATAGCATCCTTGGCCTTTTAAGAAAAAGCTCTGGTGCCGAAACCAGTTTGGCTCAGTGGATAGAGCGTCAGCCTGCGGACTGAAAGGTCCCGGGTTCGATTCCGGTCAAGGGCATGTACCTGGGTTGCAGGCACATCCCCAATAGGAGATGTGCAGGAGGCAGCTGGTCGATGTTTCTCTCTCATCGATGTTTCTGACTCTCTATCTCTCTCCCTTCCTCTCTGTAAAAAAATCAATAAAATATATTTAAAAAAAAAAAGAAAAAAGAAAAAGCTCTGGAGCAGTGTTGTGCAATAGAAATCTAATTCGAGCCACATACATAAGTTTAAGTTTTCTGGTAGCCACCTTAACAGAAGTAAAAAGAAACAGGGGACATTCATTGTAATATATTTTCTTTAACCAGATTCATCCAAAGTAGTATCATTTCAACATGTAAGCCATATATAATTACAAATAGAACATTTTACATTTCATACCAAGCCTTTGAAACCAGGGGGCAGTTTGCTCTTACAGCACATCTTATGGGCGCTGGAGGCTTCCACGTTAGGCAGCAGCTCTATAGAGTTTATCCAGCTCATGCTCCTCCAACATTCACAGAGAAAGCACTGTGTACGTTTTGGTCTCCGCTCTTCCCAAGGTCACATGGCATCTGGATTCGATGCAGGGGCTGCATACTAAGCTGCAAATAGGGACCACACCCAGTAAATTTCCCCGGGAGAGTGAATCAGTTGCTACATCCCTTGATCAGGTGAAATGATCCTCTTTCTGGCTTCACTCTTGCTCTGCAGTTTTCTCAGCTGTGACAGAGTTGACCAGTGGCCTCATCCTGTCTCCAGATATAACTTTCCCCAGGCTCTGAGGGTCTCGGCTCACATAGAGGAGGAGGCCAGGGCTTGCCTGGCTGTGGGGACCAGTCTGCATGCTTGCCTCCAGCTCACCAAGGGCATTTAATGCTTGGCCAGAGTTTCATCAGCTTGATCAGTATGACAATAAAATGAGTGTATGTCTTGGTCACCCCAGGAAGTCTGCCCTGCAAACACCCTGGGAGGCCATGCTGGAGCCTTCCCTGCAGCAGAGCCTCATTTGCTGGGCCCTGCTCATCAGAATTTGCCATGATTCACTCAAAGCATGTGCCACACGTCCTTAGTGAAATGTTTGAAATGATTTTTTTTTGTGGTTTTCCAGGGCTTTGAGTGCAGATATGAGCCTCACATGTAATAGATGCTTCATTCGAGTTCATTGAAAGAATGAGTGATTGAATGGTGACACCCCTGTGTTTTTCAAACTTAAGGCGCCACTGTGAAAACACAGATTGTGGGGTCCCACCTCCAGAATTTCTGCCTCAGTGGGTCTGAGGTAGGCCTGGGACTCTGCATTTCTAACAAGCTCCCGAGCAGAAGATGCTGGTCTGGAGACCACACTTGGAAAATCACTCACCTCAGTTAGTGTGGCTTTACTTTCTTCTGGTTCTGACTCCTGTCTACCCACATCTCACTCCCCTACCTTTGGCTGAAATTCCCTGTCTGCAAACCTTCCCAGATAAGTTATCCAGTTCAGGGTTTCTCCAACTCAAATCTTTTATATATAACCACATTCTCTTCAGTTACTAACTTTTATTTACTATTTGGTACAAGTATATTTAGAAATAAAATTTTCTGTCACTACCCTAAATAGAAAGTCAGTATTGCTTACTATAAATAGGAAGTAAGCATTATAATAAGGATAGAATTATTAAAGTAAAAAAATGTTCATCTGAGTATGCTGCCTAAAATAATTCCACATACTGCAGTGGTATATGCAACCCACTTTGAGAAAAACTGACAAAGGGGGCCAGGCCTAAAGAGATATTTTTCTTCAAAAGCACACAAATAAGTTCTAGAATAATGCAAATGATAGCATCTTGGCATTTTTCGCTGCTGCCTTTGAACAGCGGACGTCATGCTCCCTTCTGTGGCCACGAATGCTGTGTGTCTGCATTCTATAACACCTGAGACATGGCTTCACAGGGGCCTACCCACCTCCTACTTCTTTGTGACAAGATGAACTGAATTCACTCAACCAATACAATCATTCTAATTTGCATTTTCATAACCCACCCTCCCATTCTCCAAGTGTGACTTTCATTTTTAGGAAAGTTATTCCATCAATGGATAGACAGTCCTCTTAAAGGGATGTTTATCACCCTTGAAAAATCTTATTGCCAAATCTTAATAGTCTTTCTTATAACAAAGGCTCAAATTCACTATCTAGATTAAGAGGTGGAGCTTGAATGAGCTTTGCTGGAGCATCTCATGATAAAAGAGAGGAAAGTCTTAAAATGGGCGACCCTTTGTGATGGAAGTCAAACAAATATGCGAAAAATATCCCTGAGTTTCCTGCAGGCTGTGTGTGCTATGGCTGAGCCCCAGGCCAGTCACAGGACTGGGAGTTAGACCACCTCGGCACTCTGTCAAGTGGGCTCGGCTGGGTGACCTTGAGGGAGGTACAGAAACTCTCTGCATCTTAATTACTTCACCTTTAAAATGTTTGTGGTAGTGACGTCTGGGAGGGGTTGCCAAGCACAGAGACTCCTGGAGAGGAGTACATGGCAAAGTCTGTGTGAAGTGCTTCCCCTGGATTCTGTCTGGCACCGAGAAAATAAACGAAGTGCACAGCTGTCGTGTCAGGGGTCCCCAGGACTCAGCACATAGTCATCCTCATGGCTAGGATTTGTCACAGGGAAAGGATGCAGAGCAAGGCTGGCAAAGGGGAAGGTTCCTGCGGTGAAATCTGCGGGAAGCCCGGCACGGCAGTCCTTTCCCAGTGGAGTCCCACGGGACGCCCCCAGTTCCTCTAGCAGCGAGTTGTGATGCATGTGAAATGGTGCCAACCAGGGAAGCTCACCAGAGACTGTGCCCTAGGTTTTTACTGGGGGCTGGTCGTATAGGCACATTCTGCCTGGAAATTAGTGAAATTTCAGGCTTCCAGAGGGAAGTAACTGCTCAGCATAAACCACAGTGTGTGCAAACAGCTTAGGCCTAGTGAGGTATCCTTATAAGGTGGGGTAGTGGGCCTCTCCTGAATACAAGTACCCAGAGGCCAGCTGGGGGCCAATTTGAAGGCCATTCTAAGATTGCAGACTCAGATCTGTGATTTTAACTATTTTTGTGCAGCATTACT
This sequence comes from Myotis lucifugus, assembly GCF_000147115.1. Lineage (NCBI taxonomy): Eukaryota > Metazoa > Chordata > Mammalia > Chiroptera > Vespertilionidae > Myotis > Myotis lucifugus. Next base: position 3,024,121 of record NW_005871083.1, on the reverse strand, counting down.
GGCCATAGGCCTCATCCTGCTCTTTGGCCTCATTCACTGTACTACCCCCAGCTGCCCTGGACTCCTTCCCATCAGTGGGCATATTCCTGCACCAAAGCCTTGCCTTTGTACTTGTTACTGCCTCTGCCTCCAATGCTCTTCCCTGACCTTGGCCTGACCGAGTCCTCCTCATTCTCCTCATTAAAGATGCTTGCCCAACCACCATCTAATGTCCTTCCTCCACCCCATCACTCAGTTTTAATTTCTCTATAGAATTTAACACTCTGAAATTAGCCAGTACTTATTTTCTACTTGTTCACTAGTATCTCCTCCACTGGAATTAAGCTCCATAAGGGCCGAAAAACATATCTGTTCTGCTGTGATATCTCTAGTGTCTAGTATAGGACTGGAGGGAGTAAGTGTTCAACTAATTTTTGTCACATGGATTTTGAAAATTATGAAATATTTAATTGTTCTCTATCCCTAAGAATACACAAAACCCATACATCCTTCCTATTTATTAATTTAAAGTATTTTCTTTGGATGTTTAAAAAATATTTAAAAATATTGGACTTACAGAAAATTGACCCAAATAATATCATGAAGAGTCTGGTGCCACTAGGCTTTTCAAATCCTATTTTTCCATAAGGGCACATTTTCTGCAGGAGCCTAATTCATGGGGGGCTGCTCAAGAAGCCCATGGTTTTGTTTACACTCCAGGTGATTGTGGGTCCTCTGGTTTTGGGACTAGGCTCTCCTGGTTGTTCTCCGGGTTTGTGATTGAGGTCACAGCTACAGGGTGTGCTGAGCAGCTTCCTTGGTTTCTCCAGGTCCACTCTTTATGCTTCTCCACCCTGCCCTCTGTCCTATATGGTGTTTCCCTGTCCCCTGGCTTACAGTAGGCTTCGTCCAAGGGCCTGCAAACTTTTTCTGTAAAGGGCAAGATACTGCATATTGTAGGCTTTGCAGACCACAGGGTCTCTGTCACAATCACTCAACTCTGTCATGCAATATGAAAGTGTTCTCAGTTGAAATCAGTCTCTCCCACTGGATCTTGAGAGGAACATTTCATGGAACCACTCACAGGAGGTTGTGGGGTGGCAAGATGATTTATTTGTGATACAAAATCAAAGGAGTTCCCCTCCTGGGTTTCCAATGTCCCTTCCCGTCCATCCCACCATGGAAAAAGTCCAACCTTATCTACACCAATGCAAGACAAAGGCCAGTGTCCAGAGTTTCTGTTTCATATTAAAGCTTAGTCCTTTAGAGCCTGCATGGTATACGGGCCTTGGTGGCTGCTAGACCCACATGGATACATGGGTGAGAGAGCATTTGATTGAAAGGACAAGTGTGTTACTGGTGGGACAGAGAGAAGAGAGAGGGAGATAGAGAGATATTGAAAGTTAACTCTTTGTTCCTTGGGGTTTTAACCAAGCTTGGTTATTTTCAAAATAACCAATCAACTTCCCAAGCTTTCTCAACTTACATTGAGCCCACCCCCTCACCAATAACCTTTTTTCCTAGCTTAGACTGATAGGCCTCTATGGTCAAGCTGACTTCTATTGCACATATGTTTACCTCCCCCTTTTGTTTTATCTCTTTCCCCAGTGATCTGCAGGGAACAGATGGGTGGTTCCCTGGGGTGTGTGTGTGTGTGAAGCTGTAGCTTCATGGTGAAGCAAATAGGCTATCCAGCTGACTATGCTTAACAATGTCTGATTACTTTTGCTTCCTTCTTATTAATATCTAGCTAACCATGGTAACAAAAGTAGACATAGGCAATGTAAATCAATGGTCATGGCTGTGTTTCAATAAATCTTTATTTACCAAAACAGGCAGTGGGCTGTGATTGCCAGTCAATGCTTTAGCCCAGGGGTCCTCAAACTACGGCCTGCGGGCCACATGCAAATACAAATATTGTATTTGTTCCCGTTTTGTTTTTTTACTTCAAAATAAGATATGTGCAGTGTGCATAGGAATTTGTTCATAGTTTTTTTTTTTAAACTATAGTCTGGCCCTCCAACGGTCTGAGGGACAGTGAACTGGCCCCCTGTTTAAAAAGTTTGAGGACCCCTGCTTTAGCCAGTGGGGGACAAGGATAAGAGCTCAGAGAAAGGGAGGAGAGTAGGTTTCTACAGGCTACTGGTGTCCCCAACTAGGGGTCCTTGCTCCTTTCAGGGAGTCCCCTCCATGCAGCTCTCTCTGTCCCTCTGGAAACTGTCTCCTCTCCTGGACCTTTAGTTCCTTGATGAGATAAAGGTACCACATTGTTACTGGGATGTTGTTCTATGCCCTATGCCCCTTCTCCCCAACCCCTCCCATACTTTTGCTAATTCCTATATCCCTCTCTTCTCCAATGGCTCAGTCTGAGTGCGCCATCAGTTCCCTGCTGGGCTAGGGTGTCTGGGGCTGAGGAGTTTCCTGTGATGTGCTAAAAATCCCAGACAGTCCCAGGAAAACCAAGACAGTTGGTCAGTCCAACTGGGACCAGTTCTCTCTCCTCCCCAGCTTTTTTCCACTGCCTTAGTTCTGGCTTTCAGCACCTCCCACTTGGATACTGGCCTTGCTGGCCTTCTTATGGATAGAGTGGCCCCAGGGGACTGCAGCCATCACAACATGCATCTCTCTGCTCCAGCTTTCCCCCTTAGAACTGACATCTGACTATCGAGGGAGACTTACTGTAGTCTCCCAGATTGAGGGAGACTCTACTATGGTCTCCCAGACAAATATGGAGTCCTTTCATGTGATCATATTTTACACTGTATAATTTTTGATGATCCTTTTCCTCCAAATTTTACTATGGATGAGATATACTATTTTCCCCTAAGAAAGATCAGACTTACTTTGAAAGAGCAGTAGGATTAGCAGAAACTTCAGCAATTGCAGTAATCCACCTTAAGTTGAAAATATCTGAAGGACTGACTCATGAAATTTCAGGTAATTGAACTGCGGACTCAAGTAGACATGAGAACAAAATATTTAATGTTCCTGTAAAACTATTTTGCGCCAGATGTTTTCTTTCTTCTTAGCCCCAAACCTGATTAATATCTGCCTGATGGAGAGAAGAGACCAGCTCATCCACACCTAAATTTAATGCAAATTGTATTGGGGGTGTTGTGACATAATGTATTTGTATCTGGATCTACTTTTTTTGTTTGTTTTCAGTGAGAGGCAGGCTGAAAGGGCTGCCTGCCTGTTGTAGAGATTAGAGGGAAGCGTGATCCTTTGACACGGCTGTGAAGTTGATGGAGAGGCAGTCCTCTGTCTTTGGAGACCAGCAATAAGCCACTTTTATCACCCTAAAATGTCTGTGCCTTTGAACAAGTGGGCTTAGAGGAAGGGCCTGATGCTCCGGAAAAATATGAACTTAATGGAATAGACTGATTCAGCTCCTCACACTCTAGAAGACGGAACAGGGAAGTTCCAGAGGAGAAGGCAGGAGCGTTTTTCATGGTGGTGGTGGTAGTTTCACTGCAACCGAGACAGCTCTGTGACTCCTTCGGGGAAACTTTATTCTAGGAATACTGGTAGATGCAGAATGGAAGCTCAGGTGCCTGGGGAAGCTAGGGAGGTAACATAAAAGAATGAAGAGGTTTGGGTGCAAGAAAAATTTATATAAAGATGAATGCAAACCAAAAATCACTTTTAAGTTGAATTTAGGAAACCAACAGCACAACTGGTATAATAAAAGGTAAATGGTACTTGTTGCTGCGGTCAAAGAGGAAGGGGCATGGACCGTAGCTGTGTGGAGGTGAAGCTCTGCCCATCACGGGGTTATCCTTATCATCTGTGGGATGTTGCTCTGTTTGAGTTCAGTCCCAGTGCTATTTCAAATCCAGGCATTTATTTTTAAAAAATCCTTGATATTTAACGGTCAGCAATTAATCCACAAACTAAAGGCCACCTTTACATGCCAATCAATCTTATTCTGAAGAACTCACTGAGAATATGTGGCCATATGGGGCCTGTTGGCCATCCTACTCTGCACCCTCTCTGCTAGAGCATGTGTGTGGTTGGAGCAGTCTGTAGCTGATGTTTGACTGTTGAGGGAGACTAGTGTGGCTGCCACATCTGTGTTTTGAACACTAGTAAAGGACTGTAGACAAACTTTCAAGGTCAAGTTGATTATCCTCCAGCCTAGCAAAGCGCATCTCCCTAATTATGTCAGAAGTCAGGATTATCTCTGATCACTTGACTCTGGGTAAAACATCAAAAGCAACATTTAAATAATACACAGTCACAAATCAAGGATTCATTGCATTTTCTTTTACTATACAACCAAATGATGGTGGGCCATTGTGCCCCATTAGTAAGGGTTTGCCAGGCTGTCTTAACTTACATGTAGTGGAACCCCATTCTCAATTACAAAATGTAACCCCTAGAAAGAGGGAAGCTCCACTTGGTGTCATAGTCATTCATATTCATAAAGGCTCTGCAGAAATCCAGGAAAGATTTTGGCCCAAACAACCAGAATTAAGAACTGGCATACCCACTGTCTGCTGGAGCACCTTAGGTCAGCCAACTGTGCAAATCTTTTCCAGCCCTGTATCTGGTGACTCCTGGCCTTGAAGTCGGCCATGTTGAGAGTATTTACACTACGGAAATTGGTGAATGTGACAAATCAAAGCTTTTATTTCTTAGAGAGCCAGTCATTAAACATTTTCTAAGGTTCCTCTGAGTATACCTCATTGCTAGAAGGCCCCCTTCCATTTTTTTCTTTGAAACCTGATACCACCTTGTGTTCCATTTAGATATTGTATTACTATCTTGCTTGCTATTCTAGAAATATAAAGCAGAAAAAATGCTTTTTAAATTATTTTCTTTTTTTCTCTCTTTCTACCTTAGTTTATTCTACATTGCAATCAATGTTCTTTTTAAAAATATTTTATATTTTTTAATTTAAATTCTTTATTGTTTAAAGTATTACATGAGTTTCCTTTTCCCCCCATTGACCTCTCCCTGGCTGCTCCCCCCCGCTTTCCCTCATAGGTTGGACAGTCTGTTTGATGCTTCTATGTCTCTGGTTCTATTTTTGTTCATCAGTTTATGTTGATCATTATATCCCACATATGAGTGAGATCATGTGATATTTATCTTTCTCTAACTGGCTTATTTTGCTTAGCATAATGCTTTCCAGGTCTATCCATGCTATTGCAAATGGTAAGAATTCCTTCTTTTTTTTACAGCAGCGTAGTATTACATTGTGAAGATGTACCACAGTTTTTTAATCCACTCATCTGCTCATGGGCACTTAGGCTGTTTCCAAATCTTAGCTATGGTAAATTGTGCTGCTATGAACATAGGGGTACATATATCTTTTCTGATTGGTGTTTCTAGTTTCTTGGGATATATTCCTAGAAGTGGGATCACTGGGTCAAATGGGAGTTCCATTTTTAGTTTTTTGAGGAAACTCCATACTGTTCTCCACAGTGGCTGTACCATTCTGCATTCCCACCAGCAAAGTAGGTATTTACATATATCTTTCCTATGCTCTGTGTTCCTAAAGGGGTCTTGTCTTGTTAATGTGTGTATAACTTGACACTGACACATAGTCAGCACTTCATAAAAGTTGCTTATATCAATGAGTGAGTTCTTCAAAATAAGATTGATTGGCATGTAAAGAGCAGTCATTGTGATTTCATCTGATTCAGGCAAGTGAGAATTTGGAGAACTGTTTATCTTAACTGTATATCAAGCAGTTAGGATTTAAAGAGAAGATGCAAATTCTTTCACTCCTTCCCGGGGGAGGCTATGTGGTGTCCTGCTTAACATAATCAATTCCTTGACTTCAACACCAATTTTTGATGGGCTATTTACTTTCTTCTGGAACTTTCAAAGACAGAACCTTTAGCAGAAAAAATAATTTAACAAGATAGACACTTAGTTCAATAGAAGAATTTTCCTGGTGTGAAAAAATAAATTACAAAAGGACTTTGCCTCTGAAAGATAATTAATAAAAACCTTCCTGCGTGATGACAAACCTGACATCTTGTCTAATGTCTGGCAGAGAAGAAAGTGTTGAGATTTGCAGTTAGAATAAAATGTTCCACTTCACAGCAAGGCCAGGCAGGCCCTGATAATTACTTCTAAGCAAGAAAAGGTCACAGTCTAGTTGTTAAATTGACACAACCTCAGGACTGTATCTGTAACTATTGACCGTCAGTGAAGTCTTCGTTTAGATTTTCCTGATTTCACAAAATGTAGGTCATTATGGAATGACACCCTCTTGGTCATTGGGATTTTTTTGTTTGTTTGTTTGTTTGTTTGTTTTAATTTCAGATTTATTAAGATATAATTAATAAACAACTTTGTAAGATTTTAAAAGTATACATAACGGTGATAGGACACACAAATACATTTTGAAAGGATTCTCCCTGTCCTTATTTTTATTTTTTGATTACACCCTTGAACAAACCTCAGCCATAGAACTCAATGGTAGCAACCATAGCCACCATGCTTTACAACAGATCCTCAGACCTATTCATCTTATAGCTGACAGTTTGTACCTTTTTCCCAACCTCTACCTTTTTCCCTCATCCCTGACAAACACTCTTTCTATGAGCTTGACTTTTAAAAATATACATATATTCCATATATAAGTGATTCTATGTAACACTTGTCTTTATCTGACTTATTTAACTTAGCATAATGCCCTCAAGATCTATCCATGTCGCAAATGGCAGGATTTCCTTCTTTCTCATTGCTGAATAATAGTTCATTATATGTATATTTCATATTTTATATTATATATTTTGCATACATAAATTTAACATATATATATATATATATATATATATATATATATATATATGTTTAAATTTCTTCCATCTGGAAGAAGGCAGTTGGGGCATTTAACCAGCTGCCATTTCCCAGGGTCAAGGGCTGTGCTGGAAACATTAACTCCTCTGCGTTCCCCAGTTCTGCTTGGCTTCACGTTCACCAGGCTCCTGCAGTGTAGGTGCAGCCTCAGAGTGGAACGTGGAAACACTGTGGACATCTGTGGGGCTAGTCCTAGCTCTTAGAGAACTGCTCACTGCAGTAGTGGCCGAGTTGGGAGGTTGGCCCAGGTGACAGACTGAGGCACCAATCTTCTATTGGGCTGATCCTCAAACCTCATTCCTATTCATTTAGTAAGTCTCCTACCCATTATCTCCATAGATGGAAGGTTTAATGTAGAGACCAGACAAGTCTTTCAGGGACTGGAACACAGTAGGTGTTTAATATTTGCGTAATTGAACTTCCTGGGGCTGCTAAGGCTCACCCAAGGGTGTGTCATATAGGGACTCCTTTGTTTAACTTAAGGGAAGCAGGTTCTATCTGGCATTTGTCACCAGTAATCTAATCACTAAAATTTCATAAGTAGACAGAAATATCACCAACGGTAGGGCAAGTCCAGCCTCCTGTTTCTGTTAGGGGCCAGCCAACCAAATCTTCCTAATTAGAATAACTAAAATTCTTATAAAACTATCTTTTTTTAAAAATTAACCAATTGAGTCTAGTTGATTAATCCTGGAATATTAATAGTAAAGAGTTCATTTCATTTAGCCAAAAATTGTAATTTCATGGAGAGGATTATTTTTGGCTCTGTTTAGCCAGACTTGAGGAGGTTATGCCTAGACAATTTAATCCTGTTTTGAGAAGACAAAAACATTTTCAAATAATCTTGAAAACAGCCCAGAGCTTGTTATCCCTGCCAAATTGCTCCCTGCTTCTTCAACGGCCATGCCTCAGTGCTTACACTTACCAACCCCCTGGTGGAACATGCTTTCTTATACTTTGCCACTTGAAAAATGTCACTCATCTTCACAATATCTGTGACACGGTTCCAGTTTCTCTTCTCAGCTAAAGAGTGTGTTGTTCCTTCTTATGTGTATTCATAACATTTTATATATACTCCTGTTTATTAATGTAAATAATAATAAATGGTAGCAAGTAGCACTTGTTGTGAACCAGTTACTATCTTACACATTTTGATTTATTTTACCTCATTGAACCTCACAGCCAATTAGTGTAGATAAAATTATTGACTGTATTGTGCAAATGAGGAAACTAAGGCACAAAGAAGTTTAGTAACTTGCCCAGGGTCACACAGCAACTAAGTAGTAAAATTGTGACTTGAACCCAGGTAGTCTAGCTTGAGAATCTTTCCTTTGTACTACTTCCTAATTCCCAATATATATAAACTTTTATATCATATCATATCACATTATGTTATTTGCCTATATATCTACATTTCCTTCTGGATAATAAGTTTACCCAGGGATTTGATCATTTCTTCATCTCAAGCATCTAGCCCAGGGCCTGGAAGATAATAAAAATTTTAAATTTTAATGAAGGGAATTAATGAAAAAAAAATGAACATGACTACCTGTCATAACAGCGGATCAAAATGCCCCAACACTTGAAAGGAACAATTTCTAAGACAAAAGGGATTATGTCTATCTATGCTCAGGAATGGAGCACTTAGACTATTTCTATATCATGATTTTCTGATGGCCTTGTCCAAGGGTTCTAAAGTCATGGCTCTTTTCCCAACTCCCTTTCTTCCCCCCCCTCAATTTCCCTTCATACCTCCTTCTTCTTGTCCTCCTGTGGCCCCCCCCCCCCAAATTATATTTATATCTGGTCAAGCCAAGTAAAGGAACCAGTGATTTCTGAGTGTCTGCAGTGGGGCCAGCACTGTGGGAGACCCTATGAATTGCCTGTGGCTTCTGTAACCGAGTGCCACACACCCAGGAACTGAGGACAACACAGGGATTATGGTGCAGTTCTGAAGGCCAGGAGTCTAAAATGAGTCTCAGTGGGGTGAAAGCAAGGTGTCAACAGGTCTATATTCCTTCTGGGGGCTCTAGGGGTATTACCCTCTTTCCCCCAGTTTCTAGAGCTCTCTTGCATTTCTTGGCTGGCCCCTTCCTACACCTTCAAAGCCAGCAATGACAGGTTGCGTCTTTCTCACACCAGAACGCTGAGACTTGGCTTTCATGGTAACATCTCCTTCTCTAACTCTACAACTCTTTCTTCCATTTTCAAGGATCCTTGTGATTACATCTAAGTAATTCAGGATAATCACTCTATTTTAAGGTCAGCAATTTTTTAACTCCTCATTGCCATGTAATCTAACATAGTTACAGATTCTGGGGTTAGGACATCTCTGAGAGGCCATTATTATGCAGCTTACATTTTAATAATTTGAGGAAAAGATACTGAGTAGCATTCACTTAGAAATAACATCTAGAATGTGGATCTCAAATTGTATATGAAGGCTACATCAGGACTCACCAAACTGGAAGCTTTCTTCCCTTATATTTCCCCAAGAATCACAGAATTACTTCTAAGTGTCAGTTACATTACCAGCCAAGAAGGTGGCAGGTGTTCTGTGTTCCTGGGGCTATAAAACATGAGGAACATTTTGAAAAGTTCCAGTCAGAGGGAGAGTGGATGACATGAGCTGACACAGTGAGGGTGTCAATATGTGCCGCTGAGCGTGTGCATGTATGTACACAAATGTGTGCGTGTATGTACACAAGTATGTGTTATGTTCAAATGCATCTCTTTTCCCCATGCTTTCCCTGTGGGCAGTGAGTCTTGATAAACCCTTGCAGGACTCTGGGTTTTCATCTCTGGCAGAATAAAGAATCAATCAAAATACATTGCTGTAACGTTTTTATATCCTGCAAGTCAGAGATAGTAGCCTTTCTTCCCTGCCAATCTAAGCCCCTCCAAGCTGATTCCAACAGACTGACTTGGACAGGAGTAAAGCAGAGGTGTTTTGTGTCAAGAATAAAGAAACTGTCCATCCACACTGATAGCAAAGAGCGAGTGAGTCAGTGAAAGAAAAACAACTAGGGGCCAGGAGACACTAGCGAGTTCGTTTGGAAAATAACATTTGGAGCTGACTTAAGAGAGGATGAGCTCTGAGGTTGTCCACAGCCTGCTGAAATAATTATTTGTGGCAAGAAGTTTCTTTTTATTTATGGCTGTTTGATTACAGTTGTGTGAAGCATTTCTTCAGTTCAGAAGTTTGCCCCTGGCCTCTGGGGTGTATTTGCGATGCCGTGGTGTAGAGGGCCCTCTTCTCCATCCCTTCCTGTTGGGTGTGCACTCAGCCAGGCACACTGCTGTGCAAACCCCCAGGCCTCAGGGATTGCACCTGCGCGTGGAGGCTCCTTGTTGGGCAGTTCTCCCAGGTGCTTGTCCCCTAAGCAGTGGCTGACTCTTGACCTCTTTCTGTTGGGTGACTCTGCCAGCGTGAAAGTCCTTCCTTCCCATTTTCACAGATGGAGAAGAGAAGGCATTTTAAGTGTTAGACCTAGAAGTAATGAAAATCCTCACATGGCAAAAATTATTGCAACAGAGCACACGGCTATGGGAACTATTGTGACAAGAAACTAGAGACTCATGACAAGAGTTCTTTGCTTGAAGGGCCTATTTCCAAAGTCTAAAACAGTGGCAAACTCACATGCCTAGAGGGCCAGACAATTAAGTAGTTGAGTCAGTGAGTGGGAGCAATAACATAGGGAGAGGTGCGGACAAGGGCAGCTCAGACAGGTGTACGCTACATAACATGATAATTTAACGTGTATGACAGATGGTGTGGCTAAATCAACCACCTCGGCTGGCCACGTTCATCCCATATGCTGCCAGTTGGCAACCTGTACTCTGGGACAGAAAAAAAAAGTCATCTTTCTGGAAGCAAACTCCAAAGTTGGCTATGTTCTTGAATCAGTACTTGTCAGGATAAACAAAAACCTTTTCTGTTTAAAAGAGAAAGCTCTGAATAGCAGCAAAGAAACAGGAGCTAAGAAGAGAAGCGGGTATAAAGAGCTTGATGTGAGGATTTGCTATCCATGCATACGTTTAAGGCAGTGGCTTTACACAGAGGACGGAGCTCTGAGCTCCCATTTGAAAGGCTGCATGGAGTCCTCCCAAAGCAGCGCGCCTCAGCTCACAATGGAACCGATGTGCTTATTGTGCAGCTGACCCTGAGATGCAGACTCCCTCCTCATCCTCCACCTGGTTCGGGTTCCTGCTGTTTCCCTTTGAATATTTCTGAGCACAGTCTACAACTGAAAAGTTTTATAACAGCAACAAAAGTAATATTTTGATGATATTTATAAATGTCTGTTCTGGAGAATAACAGTGAATCTGTACATTGGTTTAAACCTAATATATAAAAATAGTAATACTACTACTAATAAAAAGATCAAACATTGATTTAGCAATTACATAAGGCTCTTTACAATATTAACTCACTTAATCCTCATAATAACGTATAAGATGCTATTATTTTCCCATTTTCCATCTGAGGAAACTGAGCTACAGGGTTAGTTGGCCGAGGTCACAGCTGGTAGATGGGGATTCATACAGAACCAGTGTGGCTCTGTCCTGTGCTTACCGTCTGTCTGAACATGAATCTGCTTTCATAAGCAGACTGATTGCAATTTTCAAGTAATGGAAATCCTTTGGTGATCATAAAATTTGATCTTTGCTGAGCTTTCACAGATGTATTGGTTGCCTCTTGTTTATGAGGTGCAAGCAAAGGCATAAATGAACAAAAGAACCACATAGAAAGAACATTATTGCCATGGCATTAAAGACATTTGGAATGTTGCTCACAGCATATATCTTGGAAAAGTTAAAGAGGGTTTGGGGGAAAGTATGTCCAGGTAGTCTGGATTCTTTTTTAAACACAGTTTTGTCAACTCAGAGATGGGTTACGTGAAACCCATAGAGGCACAAAGGAATTAAAGTGAAAACAAAGAGCTTGTTGGTTAAAAAGACAAATTTATATTCCTCTCCATTTACCCAGCTAATTCTTACCCATATTTGAGATGGAAGCAGGAATGCTTTTTGCTGTGGGTTTAGTTTCTGATCCCTCTTTATGAAATTAGACTCCCTGTCCCCAGCTTTTACATGTTCCCGAAGAGACCTATAATTTCTGTTCAAGTTAAATTGAATTTTAATCAATACATTAAATTATGCCTTGTTACTGCCTCTCACCTTTTCTAGTCCACACTGACGGTCAGCACATACTGACTACTTACATTCCGCGTGGCACTGATTGCCTTACCTGCAGCTGCCAACTGACTCCACCAGCCCCTCCCAGTGCACATCTTATTTCCCATGTTTTTCTAGATTTGAAAACAGAGAGGGACCATGAAAAATGCAGACCATCCAGTCAGTAAAGGACAGGGCCCAGATTTGAACCATTAAAGTGACTCTGGAGTTGTTGCTTTGACTGCCGCACTGACGGCTTCTCTGAGCTCCAGGACCCCCCTAGCCAGTGCTCACTGAGCCCTAGAGTGAGTATTGGGGCACAAGTGGATGGGTGAGGGCAGGGAGGAGTGAGCAAATTAATCACTCGACTAGTGCTTACCTTGCTAAGTCATACCCTGCCCGTGGAAGTGCTGCATGCTTTTATATTATTAAGCATTTAACCTGAATTTTGACTGGTCAATGAAGTGACCCAAGAATTTTCAAAAACAGAGCTGGAGCCTCCCACCATTCCCACCTTCCCTGAGAATCAGCGGTTGGAAAGGTTTCTTTTTCCTTTATGACTCCAGAGGAATCCCGAATAGAACCTGCCAAGGAATGAGGACAGAGTGAGCTGCAGAGAGACAAGAATAGGGGACTCACCCAGACTCTCCATCAGTTCTGGTTTCTTACACTCAGGATCCCTGGAGAAACATCATCTCCGATGGTCCTAGGGGATGTCTGGCTTACTGGTCTGGGATTTGTGAGCAGAATGAGCTGATTAGAAGGTTAATGTGTAATTGTAGACACAGGGTGCCTGGAGGCAACCTTTGGCCATTTGCTGTTTAACTGAATTAATGTTGGCCAGTTATAGATCTTCTGCTTGCAAAATCGCCAGCTAATTATTCTGAGTCCTGAATCTGCATTCTGTGTGTGCCACTAGGTTGTCAGCATTATGATTGCCTCAGCAGTGATTTAACCAGAGCCTGCTCTCAAAGCAAGGGGGCGTTTTACAAGCAGGACTGTACGGGCACTGGGCTACAGCATCCTTCCCCCTTTAATTTTAGAAAGATGATGTAGGTCAGGGTGATGACTCTCCCGTTGCAATTTCTCTGATGTTTCTCAGGCCGGCTGCACCGCGAACCTCCAGAGATTGATGGTTGCTCTTGTTCCTTGAGGTTCAGTGCATTTCAGAGGCTGGTATTTAGAGAGAAGCCTTGGTCCCACAGCTTCCGACCTTTTGTACACTCCTTTGAGTTTGCTGGTGGGGATGGTAATGAGTTTCCTTCAACAGCCTGTGTGCAGTGGTTAAGAATTTGTGTTCTGGTATCAAATTTTGGTTTCCCAAGAAGCAAACACCTAGTCAAGGATTTGAGAGCAAGTAGTTTTATCTGGAGGGTGATGTCAGAAAAATACCAACAGGGATGAGGAAATGAGCCAAGGGAGAGAAGGTAGCAAATGGAAGGTGCGTTATTAAGTCAGATACCACTGTGGGCAATTGGAACTCAAGTCCATGTGGAAACTGCTATCTCACCTGAGGGGCCAGGGAGCCAGGGTATGTGTGCACCAGCTCTCATCAGTTCTGGTCACAGGCTGCTCCTGGGGTTGTGAATTTCCAAAACCCTCTGCTGGGACCATGCTCAGGTAAAGCAGCCTCCCACAGGTCACAGAGATATCTCAAGGAACATAATGCAAAGTCCCATGCCACATGGGAAGCCTGAGGGGTATGAGAGGGGCTCTGACAGTGGACCCTTAAACCTGGATTCAAACTCGGGCTCTGCCATCTTAAATGGAGGACCTTGGCAAGCATTGTTAACTGCACTAGGATGCCAGGCTCCGGGCTCTGTAGCTACGTGTGGTCATGGCCCCCATCTTGGACTGTGAAGGTCTAGTGGGCCCTAGAATCCTTTTAGAAGTAACTTCCAATGGAATAGTTAGTTTTCCTCCTCTCACAGATGACAATGCTCCTTTGCATCTATGAAAGCGAAGTTGGTTTTAACTCAGGCATTGTATAAAATTGACAGATTTTGTAATGAAATTTCACACATGGAAACTGTGGTGAGATTCTTAGCAGGTATAAAAATTTGACTAACTTATTCCTTTAACTGCAACTGAATGGAAACTGCTGCAGCTGTTCCCATTTGCACGTTTTCCAAATCTCATTGCCAAAACAACATTGTTGGCAACCACAGGAGAAGTATCAACTTACCTCTTCATTTGGGAAATGAAATTAAATCCTCAGCTCATTTCTAAAAGTCACAGATTTGGTACAAGGAAGCAGGCCCAACACATGAGCTGATGTTAAAATATTGATGGCTTTGGTGTTCTCAGGTGCTGCTGCTAACATCTGCAGAAGATTTGGACTGCACTCCTGGATTTCAGCAGAAACTGTTCCACATCGATCAGCCAGTGGAATTCATCGAGGACCAGGCGATTCTGAACTGTAAGCAATGTCACTGGATATTTCTGGCTTATCCTCATATTTAAATTCACCAATGTCTGTTAATATGTCTCGGGATGTGGTGTTCCTTACACTAAGCATTTTTCTGCCCATTATTCTCATTTTGCTTGACCCAGAGTGGATGGTCTTGAATTAGGGTCTTGCCAGCTTAGAGGTGAACAGTGTCATGTGTATCTCTTTTTAGTATTTGATCACTGGTGAGTATTTTCCAACCACTCCCACAAAAGGGGGCCGCCACCTTCCAATGTGAGTACTATTCTGTGTAAAGGAAATGAAATTCATTTCGCCTGGCAGATCCCTGAAAGCAGAACCATTGCCTTCCTGTGGACCACTGTCCTACCTGTATTATGTCGTTCACAGCATTAGATCAAAATAATGGTGAGGGCAGGATGTTGGCTTCTGGAAATTTTTAGGCATAGGAACTCAAAACCCTTATTCTTTTTAAAAATGTTTATTTTTATTGTTGGCATTATTATAGATGTCCCCCATTTCCTTCCCCCGCCCATTTGCCCCTCTCCACCCAGACCCCACCCTTCCCTTCCTCTGGCCCTAACCACATTGTTGTCTGTGTCCATGTGCTATGCATATATGTTCTTTGGCTATTCTCTTCACCTTTTTTTTATACCACCCACCCCTCTGACCTCCCCTCTGACTTCTGTCAGTCTGTATCATGTATCTATGACTCTGGTTCTATCTTGTTCATCAGTTTATTTTGTTCATTAGATTCCACATATAAGTAAGATCATATGGTATTTGTCTTTCTCTGACTGGCTTATGTCACTGGGCATTATATTTCTTAAGGCTAATAAGATGGTTTTTCAGAAAAGAGTCAAAACCTCTACTGGCTATTTGTGGATTAAACTTAAATCTTCCCAAATTCCATTTAATTTCCTTAAAATATGCTCAGACCTGTGGTTATAATCTCTTTATGTTATTTAATGATGATATTATATTGTTTAATCTTTAGCATGGAATACATTGCTAAACTCATAACAAAAATAGCTTTAGCAGAGTAGAATTTACCACTGATTGTAGACAAATAACCATTTAATTGTAGGTTCTTGAGCACTATTCTAACACTTTGGAATGAAGGATATGAAAACAGTGTTGTAATTTCGTCAGATGCTCCGAGGTCCCTTCAGGGAAGATCATTGTACATTTGCCCCTCTGGCCTCAGGTTTGCCTTCGAGGCTGGCCCACATTCCTTCATTCCTGTGCTGTGGCTGGCATTTTAAAGAACAGTTAAAAAAACAACGACAGCCTGCTTGAGTAGATTGTCCTGTGAGGCTGGAACACAGTTTAAGAGTTGAAAGGAACACAATAATGAAGATGCAATGTCGAGCATCAAGGGAGCTATCCAAGGTGAAGCCCAGGCACATCTTGATGCAATTACACCAATGAAATCATTTCAATAATTAGAGTCTGTAATGACACTGTGCAGGACTGGCACAATAAGTGAATTCCAATATGTGATTTCATATTCATTTGATCCCTGAGTGTGACTCCTGGGTCAGGCCATCAGAAACCCTCATTTGTCTTTTGATTTTGCTATTAATCAGAATCAATATATTTCAAACAAAACTTGGTTTATGAGAACCATTTTTCTGGGTCTCCTCTCATCTGTATCAGCTGCTCTTCTCTCTCTCTCTCTCTCTCTCTCTCTCTCTCTCTCTCTCTCTCTCTCTCTTTCACACACACACACACACACACACACACACACACACACACACCTCTTTTTTTCCAGTGATCATCCCAAATGGTATCTATATTAACACGTGGAAATGTGAAGCCACCCTGAGTATGGAAATTAATAGTGTTGATATGCAAAGCAGGCTCATACTAGTAAATGTGATTGCTTCTGTAATCTTCACTACACCAAACAGCTTTTAATTCACTGCTGAGAAGCTGGAAACAATCATACTTTGGGGGATCTTTTTAATTTAAACTAAACCATACTGTACATTCCAATATCACCGGTGTGTGTGTGTGTGTGTGTGTGTGTGTGTGTGTGTGTTTTCAATCCTTAAGTAATTAAGTGGGTTATGGTTGTTGGTTCTGTGTAAGCTAGTAAATGGTAAATAGAACTGGTTTGATTATCGATGATAGCACATTCAGGAAAAGTCAGTGATATGGGAATTGAGGATTTTAAATATTTATATGTGACTTTGTGTGTGAATTATAGTCAGCAAAGTCTGACAACCCCCTCTCAGTGAAACTGTAGGTCCATATATATTATTAGGGTGGGAAATACAGGGAGCAGGTCTAGTTAGATACTTTTGAGTTCATCTCAAAGCAATGGACAGAGGTTATTATGTGTATAGACCTTGTGAATATGTTTAACTGTGCCTGAATAAAGAAGAAAGTTTTTAGAGATTGGAGATGGCCTGTTGGATAGTGTTTGGAAAATCTGGATTTCCAGAAGTAGTAGAAGAGATTGCTCTATTCCACTTGCAAGAGGAAATACAAACTCAAGATACTGAATAAACTTTTTTCCCTAAGTAACATTTTAAGTCTTTCTCCCTTCTCCATGCCTCCCCCCTCCTCTTCCTCTCTCATTCTCAGTTCTTTCATGCATTTCCTCATAGTTCAATGCAAGACCCTTCTGTCTCTGAAAAATGTGATTAAGAAACTGAGTGATGAGTACTGTCAGCATGAACACTATATTGATATAAGGCCAGCATCTGGATGAAAATGGAAAATGATCAAACAAGACCAGAAAGTGTTAAAATACTTAGATATTGGAGGTTGAGATCCAGGAAATGCCTTTGGATATTTTAGTGATATATAAATATAATCTGATATTCTAGGTAATAACAGATATTAAAAGAAACCAGGTTACTAACATTATCTTGGGCTTATATCATTTTCTCTTTCCAGTTTTCCTTTATATTTGCCCTATTTAAGAGCTTTGATTTCCAACCATTGTGAATTTCCAGAAGGTATAAACACAGCATAATCAATTGTTGTCTATAATTTTCACTATTCTATATGGTTGTCTGATAGTGTTGTCTCCTTGCCTGACAGACCTAGTACATCTGCTCTTACCCCATACATCTGCTCATATTCCACTGGCTCTGTGTTCAGCTTTTAGCAAATTACAGGGAATGTTTATTCTGTCCACAGCTCCCTGCTCTCTTTGTTCAGACAGTAATATATCCTTTTATCTTTTTTCATCTTTCTCCTCAATTCTCAATGACTTATCTTTTTCTACTTTAACTGTTACTAATGGTCACCTCCACTCCTTTTATTTCCTTAATATTTTATTCACTGTTCACTTCAATACATCTTTCTTTCAGTTGTTCTAAAGCCTTTTATTTTTTTCACATCCCAATAACTCTTTATTCTACTCTCCTTTCCACTAGCTAGACTTGCTTTCGTCTTTAAAAGACCATTTTCAACAAGCTTCTAGGATGAAAACACGGCATCCCAGTTTCCTTTAATGTGACCAGGGGAGCACTTTCATGGTGTCTCTCACTGTGTGAAGCAAAGCCCCCAACTCATGATAACTTGGGCAAAACTTTACTGGCTTCATCTCAGTCTTGAAAGGTGAGCTGGGAAGATATTTGGTTATTCCCATATTTGATGAGTATGGCAAGAAGAAAGGGGAAGAAAGCAGAAACCCAGGAAGGAGACATTTATTCAAGGTCTTTGGTCTCAGGGAGGCATCTGTGATGGGTTTGTGGCAAGAGGCCCTGGTGATCTTCGACACCCAGAACTATTGTAACATTGGTTGGTGTGCCCACTATATTGGCACCATGAGATTTGAGTAGTGACTCTGGTGTTAGCCTCCTAGTTGACACCCAGGCTCCAGAAGAATAGCTGGCCTGGAAAACTGACCAGCCACCCAGCTGATATGGAAAAAGGCCAAGTGATAGCTCCTATCTGGTGTGATGGAGAATACAGAACAGCTCTGCCCTGTCAGCTGGGACAGACCTCCTGCATTGGAGACAGACCTGTGATCATCATATTTGCTAAGGAAATCATGATCCTCTAGCCTCTATTAGTGGGAGACATCTCCAACTACCAGCAAAGGACACCCATTGGCCCTCAGCCACTTCAGGTCAGCACTTTTCTTCCACCTTGTTTATCCTTCATGGATTACTCCTCTTGGACCACACGGATACACAGAGGGAAATAGCCACACCTGAGTTCACCTAAAATGCAAACTTACAAGAATTTACACTTCAGAAAGGACCTGCATTACTCAGAACAGGCTTGGTGTCAAACAACCCCAGTGACTTAAGAGAATAGACATTTATTTTTCATTCAGATCATGTGGATGCAGGTTGGGCTGCTTTCCTGGGTAGTTCTCCTCCAAGTGGCTGCCCTCCAAGTGGGAACTTGAGGACCCACCCTACTTTTAACTTGGTCCTGCCATCTTGTACCTTCCAATCACTCTTATACCTCCAAGCTGCAAGACAGGGGGACAATATAAAAGTAAGGGGGCTTGGCTCCATGCTCTTTATTGGTTGAGCGTCGACCTATGAACCAGTCTTTGAGCACTGACCTATGAATCAGGAGATCACATTTCAATTCCTGGTCAGGGTACGTGCTCAGGTTGAGGGCTCCATTGCCAGTGTGGGGTGTGCAGGAGGCAGCCAATCAATGATTCTCTCATCATTGATGTTTCTATATCTCCTTCTCCCTTCCTCTCTGAAATCAATAAAAAAATATTTTTTTAAAAAGAGTATGGGGAAGACACCCCACATGTTTAACCACCTTAGCTCACAAGGGACATGTATCATTTCTACTTCATGCTATTAGACACACCTAGTCATGTAGGCAACCTAACTACAAACAAGGCTGGGAAATGTAGAACACTCGTGTTAAGTACATGTTCACAGTCTCTGTACAGATCCCAACAAAGCAGTGTGACCCAAGTTGCAAAGAGACTTCCGAAGAGACAGAGACAGACCACAAAGGAAGCAGCCATCTCAGAGTAACTTGGGCCTACATGGGAGAGAGGACAAAAGTCACACAGGTGAGCAAGGTCATGTAGCTGTGACTAAATGCTGCCTTTCTAATCAGGGTATGCTTCCCCTGAGCCAGGCAGCTTCTTAACCCTGCTCCCTGGTGGAAACACACAGGGGAGGGACCTCACCTTCTGATGGTTCTGATAAGGATGGGTTCCAATTGCATCCTCCTGATGATTATCGTATTGTGGTTAAGCTCACACAGTTGTAAACTCACATTGACTAGGGTTTAAACATATGGCACAGTCACATGCTAACTATGTGACCATGAGTGACTTATTTGAATCATCTGAGTTTGAATTGTATCATCTCTCTAAGATGGATAATGACAGCCCTTACTTCTAGAGTTGATGCAATACTTAATGGGAGAATGCTTAGAACATAGCTATGAGTAAATGGAAGCTGCTATTATTATTACTATCATTGCTCTTATTGTTATGATAGGTTCAATTTCCTTTTAGTGGCCATCTAAACAAAGTGATTTAGAAGATAAATTGTGGGCATTAAACATCTGAAGAGATAAAGAAACACCTGAAGTAGTGATTCTAGGATTTGAATTTCATGGGTCAGTAGATTTTTCTTTTTTTTAATCTTGGATTGATAAGACTGCATTTTAAAACATTATCTTACATCTGGATATGAAAGAAAAAACAAGCACATAAATAAGATATATCCCCATTTACTTTGGCCAGAATTTTTTAAAAGGTCATTTGGCACCGAAAACAAAACAAAACAGGAGTAAGGACTAATTACAGAAAAGAAGGGAGTCCTTTAATTTGAGTAAACTTTTCTTTGTAAACAATGTACAAAGATGTCCTTATTTACCTCATTTTGGTGGAAAATCACTGATCTAATGCATTAGGTTACTATTATATTTTTTGCTCATGACTTTTCTGATAATTCTTCTGAGGTTTCAATATGTTTGTTTTTTTCTGGAAAGGCAGGAATAACTCTCAAGAGATTTCTTCATGAAGGGGTACATGCCTATGCTGATAGAAAAGAGAGCATATATTTTAGAAAATATAGCATATATTATACTATATGTATGTATACTAGGAACAAATATTGGGACTTTAAAAAATATTTTTATTGATTTCAGAGAGAAAGAGAGAGGAAGGGAAAGATGGAAACATCAATGATGAGAGAATCACTGATCAGCTGCCTCCTGCACACCCCACATTGGGGATCGAGCCTGCAACTTGGGCATATGCCCTGACTGGGAATCAAACCATGACTTCCTGGTTTATAGGTGGATGCTCAACCACTGAGCCAAGCCGGCCGGGCACAAATGTTGGGACTTTTAAAAGGCACACTCAGAGCTAACCATGGCAGCCTCAGTGGCCTTCACAGCTGACTTTACTATGCATTCTCTAACTGTGGAGGGCCCCTGGAACCTCATAACAATCATTATGTGCCCATTTCATAGGTAAGGATACTAAGGCTGGGCTACCCAAGCTCGTTCTGCTTACAATTGGTGATGTCGAGATTGTAACCCAGGATTTCAGTGCCTTGGCTTTTATCCAGAGTTCCAGTCTAGTGTCTTGTAATTTTTGTTTATGTTGGTGGTAACATGTTAAGGAAATTTGTCACTTAATTTTCCCATCCACATTTGTCAACCTGGATGAGATAAAGAGAGAACTTCATTTTATTTTTTTCTGTCCATAGCTAAGTTCATTCTTCCTCTGTAATATAGAAAAATATAGAAAGAATGCCTCTTTTTTCCTTGTTTTGGGTGAATCCAGTGCCAGATTTTTCATGACCTTGCATTCCTGGCTTTCCACCCTCCCAATGAGTTCCTTTAATCAAGGCACTGCTTGGTCATCCCACATAGACACTGACCTTGATTAGTGGCAGGTCATCCATAGAGTGCATCCTATTGCATTAATCATATTTGTACTTAACATACATGAGTCAGGGCTTTGGAGGGTGTTTTTAATTGACTATAAATCAAACAGGGAACTTGAAAAATGAAGGCAATTAATGAAAAAGCAACGTGAGAGGTGTTTTGCATCCTAACTGAGGAAATACATCGCCAGTGAATTAAATGTCAAAACAAAGGCCCTTTTGACCCTGCTGGAAAGATTTCATTTGGTTGGTAATAAATGAGTGAACTTTCCCGCCTGGCAGGTGGGCAAATGCCTGTTTCCTGCGTTCAGGTTGACTTGGGCTTTTGTCTGTCTATGTTGTTTACCTTTAGAAATTTCCTAAGTTATTTTGTTTTCCTTTTCTGTTTCAGTGATTTTTAAAAAGTGATAATGTTATTTGCATTTTCTGGTTGTGCATCACACGACTAACTTGTATTTGCTCTCAGGTGGGGAGACTGATGAACTGATTAGTGAAATTATTTAACATTACCTGTACTACAGTCCGGAAAGGTCTGATTAAGGTTGAAGTGTCAAGTGGTATATTTGTTTTAAGCTGTTGTGATATGCCAAGAAAAATTACTCTGATGTCACTTAATTCACTCCATCATTATGAAGGTGATTATACTTTGGGTCAGAATGGGGACTCCTATTTGCATTAGTGAGAATTTGTCCTATATTTAAACAGAGTCCTATAGAAATGTAATATGTGTACATGTTTGCCCTTTCCTCCCACCAACTGTTTGTAACAACCTAGTAATCAGTCAATTAATATTTATTAGGATTCCCATAAATGAATTATACTAACTACCTCATTTCATAAATGTAAAGTGATATAATAAAGTAACTGCAAAATTAAAAGAACACATGTACAAGTTAGTGGGGGTAATAATAAAATGCTAGCGATCCTCTCATTCGACTTGGGTCCTAAATTATACTTTGAAGCTTGGGAAACATGAAATGACAGAGTGAGAAGGCTGAGGAGGTGAGGAATGCAGATGCAGGGGGAGCTCTCTTGGTATCAGTTTTCTTATCAGGAGAACAGGAGAAATAAATAAACAGAGAAATCACATGGTCGGCCCTTGGGCTAAATTTGCTTTACAGATATGTCCTGTTTGGCTCTCCTTGTGGGAGTCTAGAGTGTTTCATGAAAGGAATTTGTTGTCAACATTGAGAATTTAACTTTAAAAAAATTCATAACTTCTGGGATATTGGCCTCCAGAGCATAGACCCCAGAGGCAGGCTTCCTGGATCCAAATCGATATAAGGTCAGCCCATTACCAACTAAGCTCTTGGGCAAGTTATGGGGTGGGGGGAGCTCACTGTGCCTCAGTTTTCTAATTTGGAAAATAAATGTGATAATGATAGCAATCTCAATAACTTATTCTGAGGATTGAATGTTAATCTATATATAGATAGGGTCTGAGCTGGCTTTAGGAACACCTGTGTCTAGATGCTCATCTAGGTGTTATCACATGCCCTTCATTCCTCAGCTCTGCTTTCTGTAGCATTGGTACCCTTCACTCTCAGAGGATTCCCACCAGGATGGCCACCAGAAGCTCCGCCTTTTATTCCTCCTGCTTAACAACCCAGAGCATCTCTTTTCCAAGTATCTGGCAAACATCTCATGGTTTACTCTCTTGGTCCAGCTTGGGTCAAGTGCCTATCCATGAACCAACCACAGTATCTCAGAATATTTGGCTTCCCTATTGGCCAGACCTGGGAAATAGAGGGCTGTCCTTTGAAGGAAAGGAGTGTTGCTGGGCTTTCCTTCAAAAGCAAGCGAGTCCACCTGAGGGTGTTGTCCTCTATCGCTCAGGCCCCTTCCAGTACTAACAGTTTATGACTGCAGGCTGTGCTCCGTGTATGAGAATTTTTGGATTGCTGCACACAGGCAAATGGACATGTCTCTTAGGTGGCAGAGAATGAGGACAGCCATCACGCCAGGTTGCTCACTGGTGATGCTGGTGAACAGACTGCCTCATTAAGGCTGTCACATTCTAAGTGCTGCCATATGGCCTTACTCTTTGACTTGTTGAGTGTCTGTACTCACATGATTCTGGAGCTGGACTAAATATCTGTATCTCTATTTTTCTTCAAGGAATTAAGAATACAATGGTCCGCTTCTTATCTGCTGTTCTGCTATCTTCAGTTTCTGTCACCCACAGTCAACCGCAGTCTAAAAACATTAAGTGTAAAATTCTAGAAATAAACAACTTACAAGTTTTAAATTGTGTGCCATTCTGAGTCATGTGATAAAATCTCATGCTGTCCTACTCCATCCAGCCACGGACGTGAATCAGAATAGTTACTTACTTTATCCCAGGCACTATACTAGCTACAAAGGATAAAACTTTGAATCAGAAACAAATGATGCCTTCTATGTTGAAGCTTTTATTCTTGTGGAGGGAAAGAGACGGGCACGATAGAAATAAACACTTAAGGAAACAGGAAAACGATATGTGGAAGCTGAAGGTAAGTGCTATGAAAGAAATAAGACAAGGTCAGTCCTATAATAGAGGTTTCTGGAGGGCTGCTACATGAATGGGTGCCAAAGAAGTTTTCCCTGAGAAGTGAGACCTGAATTACTGGAAGGAATCAGCCAGGGGGAGATTGGGTTGGTAAACATTTTGGCAGAGGGACCAGGTAGTAATGTAAAAGCTCTAAGATGAGAATAGTTTTTCACTTTGAGTTACTGTGATCCAGGAAAGGGGATACCATTTTACCCTTCTAATCAACTGATCTATAATCCCACTAGGGCATATAGGTTCCTTTAAGGATCCAGTGTCTCAAAGAAGGTGCCGATGGTGCAAACATGCTCTGATCCCCTGGCTCTGCATGCTCTCCCCACAGGAAATGCTATATCCAGTTTCCTCCCACACCAGTGCTCCTGTCCTTTCCTTTGAGAACAGACTGGGGTGTCCCCGAGAGCCTCACAGGGCTCTCAGTGAGGACTCCTTGCCTCCATCACTTACAGTGGGTAGTATTTCCAGTCACTCAACCTCTCAGCTCCTCAGTTTTCTCATCTGTAAAATGGAGGTAATGTTTGGAGGATTGATGAAGAAAACACATGCAGAAGTGTTAGGGCAGTGCCTGGCACATGCAGGCTGTGTCCGTATAAAGGTTGTTGTCTTTATCATTTGACTGAATAAGGCCAGGGAGGGGATTGGGCACAGTGATGCTCTTGGAATGGGCAGTGTTGTTGTTTACTGAAGGTGGCACCGAGAATTTTCAATGAAATGTGGCTTCTCTCAACTGGAACACATGTTCTTCCTATTCCCTCCAAGTCTCCCTTTCAGGCATGTTCATGCTTTAGCTACACGTGCCTCCATCCCTCCAGCCCCCTTCTCCAATACACACATACTGTTCCCTCATGTTTGGTCTCTTTGGGCTAAATGTTAAAAGGATGCTTCCTGAAAACCATTTGAGAAGTGATTCTTTTCATCCTTAGATCCAGATGTGTTTATGTGTTTCAGCATTTAGGAAACTAATAAAGTGCATATGCTTTATATTGTACAACTCCACCAGGGTTCTGGGGCAGCATCCTGTAATAAAACAGATATTTCTGCAGTGAATCATGAAAATTCACTCTAAGTAGGATAAATAAGACCACAAATACCATCATATTAGTTCAGGTTGGGTTTTGCTGCCAGATGAGTTATGAAAACAGTTAGCGTGTGCTGATCCTCTTGGATTTCAGAATTGGAGACTGCACTCCTTAGGAGAGCATTCCCCTGAAAAGTCAGTCCTCAATCCTGCTCCGGCACTTAGTTGGCCTGTTCAGGGCCCAGCTGCTTCTGGGGGCAGCTGGGTGTGGTGGTGGCCCAGCCTCCAATTCCCAGCCACCCCCCTCACACCACCCCCTGACCCTGCTTCTACTTGTGAGCAACTTGATAAATGATGTGTTGGCAGGCCACCCTGAAAAGTGGCCAACTGCTGCACCAGCCTATTTTATCCCCAACTGAAGCCCAAGCAGTTGTCAGCGATCCAGGTCCCTCTTAACTGTGTATGTCAGCTGATTCCAGAGACCGCCCAGAAGATCTATTTTTAGCTAAAATTGGTTTTCATTTTCATATGTATACATTAAATTCCATGGGGGCAGAGGGAATTCCAAATGAGGAAACATTGATTTTGAATAACATGAAAGAAATAATTAGTGCTTGAAAACACTTCAAACTATGAGTCTAAACCTCCAAGGAATATGGTTAGCACTGCATTTTTCAGTGGAAGGAAGTTTGTGGAATTAAAAACGAAGAGTGAGGGTGAGTGGGGATAAATCAGGCTTAAAAAGGGATTCAGCATTAAATTCCAGGCACCGAAGAAGCAAACAGACTAACAACAGGGAGGACTGAGATTAGGGGAAACTGAGAGTGTCAGGTGGATGCCCATGGGGATGTGGTCCAGTGGTCATTCCCAATGTCCACAGGGGCATGGAGGGTCTGGCTAGACCCAGGCCTTTGTCCATATTGGAGAATGGTGGAGGAGCATGGCAGCCCTGATTAAGCTTCTAGGTGTTTCTTTTATTTTGGGTCAAGGTCAAGGCAGTTTCTAGGGTGAGTGAGGCCTAAGATGAAGATGTGTATAAAAATTGTTTTATGTCCAAAGTTGCCTGTTTTGCTTTGGGAATAGCCTAATTCAATTTTTTGCTCTCATCATGTACATTTCTGATCAGGCACATTTTTGCGATGGGCATAGCCCAAGGAGAGGTTGCGTGTTCTCTGTTTGAAAGTACTGTGTCAGCTACAATTACAATTTCGTGACTTTATCAGTTCTGAGAAACCCTCACCAACTCAAGACTTTCAACACACGGATTTAATGAAAGGAAATCGTGTAGCTCACAGGTTCATTCAAAGACGTGAATCACAAGACCTCACAAAGATCAGCAAGTAAGGAAGTTCCAAGAATTTCAGTAGCGGAAGAAAACCCAGAGAGAGTTAGAACAGTGCTTTTCAAGCATTCTGGAGCAGAAGACCAGCCTTTGTTTTATTTTTGTTTTGTTTCCATGAATTTCAAACTGGCACTTCACTTAAAAAAAAAAGTCAGCCTGTAATTTTGATAAGTTAGAAACATTAATCATAGAAATATAAAGTGAACATAGGCCCAAGCTGTGGCTGGTAGCTCAGTTGGGGTGTTCGATCCCCAGTCAGGAAACATTCAAGAATCAACCAATGAATGCATAAATAAGTGGAACAACAAATCTCTCTCTCTCTCTCTTTCTCTCTCTCTCTCTCTCTCTCTCTCCCCAATCAATCAATAAAAAATTTAAAGTGAACACAAGTCCAAATCCATCAATGAAAAACAGGCCAATAAGATGATAAATTTGACTCAAGGAACATTTGAAGATCTAGGTATTTATAGGCAATTTGATAATAAAGGAATATTAGAATAATTTTATTGGGCAACATATAAAGTCCTACAGGGCAAGTAACTAACCATTGGAGTTATTTTTTCTACTGAATATTATTTACATCTCTAATATGCAGAAATATACAAATTAACATATAATTTTACTAAATATGCAACTTTCAATGAAATGAACAAATTCTATTTTCCTGGAGAATTAAATAATTCCTGACTGTACCTGTTAGGTAATGCCTGTATTTGACTTTGAAAGAACTTCACTTCCAAGTACAGTTTTGCCTTAATTTGAAGTTTTAAATACTTTTTCTTAACAATATAATAAAAACTATTACTATAAAAATGAAAATAAAAAAACAAGACATACAAATATAAGCATTCAGGAAATTAGATTCAATAGGCATACTACTCCTCTATTAAAGTGCTTTCAGTCATTGTGCTCATCTGGTCATAGGCCCTTTACAAGAGTTTGGACACTGTTCTGAGGGCCGCACTTGTATGCTTGGTACCTTTATAGGAACTGAGCTTCACATAACTTCCAGTTTTGGAAGAAAAGCTCGTTGACTTGGAATGGTGTCAAAATCCCCCTC
Source organism: Myotis lucifugus (assembly GCF_000147115.1). NCBI lineage: Eukaryota > Metazoa > Chordata > Mammalia > Chiroptera > Vespertilionidae > Myotis > Myotis lucifugus. The sequence continues at coordinate 2,996,925 of NW_005871083.1, read as the reverse complement.
TGTGATCTGGGAGACAGGCCCAGCAACTGGAAGCCAATTCCTTGAAGACGCGGGTTTTAGTCATTTGGCCAAACTGCTCAGGGTACACATTCCTCAAAAATCGCAAGACAGGTTGTGGGAATAGAGCAAAGGTACATTCACTAAATCTCACTTCCATGAAGAGCACCACTGTGACCGAATCTTAGCAATGATTCAGAAGGTGGAAGTCAGAGGGGATGTTGATGGGGTTTGGGGGAGGCTATAGGCCAGTGGTTCTCAACCTTCCTAATGCCGCAACCCTTTGATACAGTTCCTCATGTTGTGGTGACCCCCAACCATAAAACTATTTTCGTTGCTACTTCATAACTGTAATTTTGCTACTGTTATGAATCGTAATGTAAATATCTGATATACAGGATGTATTTTCATTGTTACATATTGAACATAATTAAAGCATAGTGATTAGTCACAAAAACAATATGTAATTATATATGTGTTTTCCGATGGTCTTAGGCAACCCCTGTGAAAGGGTCGTTTGACCCCCAAAGGGGTCGCGACCCACAGGTTGAGAACCACTGCTCTAGGCTCTTGTGATTTCAGGTAGGAAACTGGCATTGGGTAAAGCTCATGACACACTAGCAAGGTCTTTAGCTAAGTCTTGTGTTATTTATGTATTTGTTTATTTATTTGATAAATGAGCTGTTTGCCCAGGTAGAACTATTCTCTCAGGTAGACTGATCTTCATGAATTTCCTGAAACACACAGTGAAGTTTGTACTGGTTTAGTCTTATCTTTCTTGGGCAAAAAACAAGACAGGTTGACAGAGGTGGTCTCAGTTCTTGATCTTAATAGCAATGCTATATTGATGGGAGTGGTCTCAGTTCTGGGTACATAATAGTTTGTATTTGTTCTAAGTCAGAACTTCCCAAAACTCTGTCGATGGAAAACTGTGGGAAAGTGTTTTAAAATTAAATAAGGTTGGGGAATGCTATTTTTTTGTTTATTTGGTTTTCTAACTGAGGACTGCTCAGACCTTTAAAATGTGAAAATGCACAGTGAATGTTCTGCAGACACACCTCAGGGCCTAACTTATTCCCAGTCTAAGAAAGCACTCATTCAGTCCTCCCTAAGCTTCAGAGCTTCACTCACCTCTGCCCCATCCATCCAAGAAACTTCTTGAACTGTCAGAATGCAAAATGCTTTTCACTCTCACCTGGGACCAGGGAAGATCTGAGCCTCTAAGACTCAAATCTTGCCTTTCTTGTTGAGGAGAGGGGAAGGCGGAAATATATACAATTCTTTCTCATTCTGCTGAGCTCATGGGAAATAAGAGAGTAAAATGCTTGGGAAAATGTGCATCTTTACAATATAAAGCTCCATAGCCTAATGGTTATGGGCTTTTCTGAGTAAAGCCAGACCTTCTGGGATCCAGAGACCCTTCCCATCTTGTCTCGCTGTCCAGCAGCATCTCTGTCTTCTTCACCCAGTTGAAAAGGTCTCTGGGAGGGTGGGAACCTCTCCTCAATGAAATCCTGCATTAGCTCTACCTAAGCTTAGGGTTAAATGCTTGCAAATTAGAAAGCCCTTTTCTCTCTTGGTAAAGCCTGGATTTCAAGACTTGTTTCACTAAAGTCTTTAGGCTGAATATTGAATCTTTCACTTTGCATTCCTGATTCAACAGCCTAATCCTCCCTAAGGCAACAGATGCCTCTGGGCAAAGATGGGAGAGGTCAACTAAGAAAATTTGAAAAAACGCGCAGTGAATTCCAGTGGATGGTCCTTGTTACTTGAGGCACAAACCCAAGCTTACAGAAGGTTGGAATCCACTCTATAACCACCTAGGAGTTGAGGGCAGAGATGATTCCTGAACCCTCCTATGGGTTGGGGCTTCTGACCGCTTGCCTGTCTTAGAATGTTTTCAGGGACTAGATCAATTTGAGTGGAGGGAGAAGCATTAATGCTGGCTACTGGCAGGGAGTCAGGGAGCAAGGGGCAGCCTTTTGGGGAATTTACAAACCTTTAGGAAGTTATTGATGAATTGAGCACTAAAATCTGGTATTTTTATTTTTACCCACTGCAAAGTACCAAAAGTTCATCTTCAATATTTATGCTTTTAGAGGTGTCATCTGAGTATCTAAGATTGAGACATTGAAAAGTAGGTCAGATGTGACTTTTCTGAGCATTGTGAAAGAGGCAGCCAACAGACTTTGCAGTGTTATATGAGCTGCCTAACTTCTTGGAGGCCACAATGGGCTTTCTATTTTCTCACTTGCTGACATAGTTTTCTCCCACCCCATAATCATGACACCAGCTACATCCATGATGGATACTTCCGGTGTGTTCCTTCTATTCTTATTCAGCCTACACCAGCTCCACACTGTTCCAGAGAGAGGAACCAGTGTTGCCTGAAGTATAGCAGTCTGGAACATCTTATTACCACCCCAGCTCTGGTTTTCACAGTATCTCTGGCAGACAAACACCTAGATTTGAATGCCAGCTCTAACCCTTCATATCTCTGTGACCTGGGGAAAATTACTTAACTTCTCTGAGTTTCCATTTCTGCTAAGAGACAAGCATTCAGTGAGATGCTGAAGGTAAATCTGAGGCTGACAAACAGCCACTGCTCTGAAAATGGCAGCTACTTAGATCAATTAACATAATTTGATGATGGGTTCCCAAACCTCACTTTGAGCTCTGTGAGTAAATGGTCTATGCTGATAGATTTTGTTCAGCCTCTCCCTGCCACTCCACATATTTTCCACTTTGCAATGGGAGTCACTCGCCTCTTGAGTGCGGCACCCTCTCTCTCTGCTACCCACGCAATTCCCCAGTAAACTGGCTCTCTGCACAAGGACCTGGCTGAGTGGTCTGAATGTCTTTAGTTTATTATTAAAATGTTTGCTGTTACATTTACATAGTACTGGGCTGGGTTGATTGCTTCATGTATTGATGGTACTAAAGTGGATACTGAATGTTTTGCCTGCCAGGGGCCTTCATCTAGCTCAGCCTGAGCATATAGAACAGTGATTTGAATGGGAGCATTTGCTCTGTTATTTTGGTGATGGATTTAGGGAAATGGAAAGTAGAAAATTGCTTTGTTTTTGGACATTTTCCAGGTCCATCCTAGTTATGGGTAACACTTGCTTGGTTGATTGAAGGAGGCCAGCTGCTATTCGAATAGCCCAAATCAATGGCCAGTGCTGCCTATTAGCAAACTTGTCATGCTCACAGTGGTGAAAAGCATCTTATAATTATGAATTAACAATTTCTCTATTATGTATCAATATGATGCTATTTTTACAAGTTGATCAGCCCTTCAAAGTAATATTGATAGTAAGGTCAACTCTACTTTTGTGATGATATTCTTCAGAAGATTTAGATACAATTCCTGGCCTGGAGTGGGGGAGTTCACACTCTGAACCTCAGTTTCTACATCTGTAGAACCGGTTGAATAATGCCCAGCTCCTGGAGCTATGAAAATCCAATGAGATAGAATCTCTGAGAACATTTTTAAAGCTTTTATGCATTACTCTATGTTGCCCAGTGCCTCTTTAGGAAAGATTTCTCCGTGTTAATGTCAGTTCCTTCCAATGGAACATGTAGTTTGCCCTTATTATTTCCAACCTCAGTGTTTGTTGTTGGTATTGTTTTTCTTTATTCTTGTGTAATATGGTTGTAAAAGTCACATATTCAAGGGTGACTCAGTGGCTGTGCTTATCCAAGACTTATGTGAAAGGGTTTGGGTCTGGCCCTAACCGGTTTGGCTCAGTGGATAGAGCGTTGGCCTGTGGACTGAAAGGTCCCAGGTCCGATTCCTGTCAAGGGCATGTACCTTGGTTGCAGGCAAATTCCCAGTGGGGGGTGTGCAGGAGGCAGCTGATCGATGTTTCTCTCTCATCGATGTTTCTGATTCTTTATCCCTCTCCCTTCCTCTCTGTAAAAAATCAAGAAAATATATTTTTTTAAAAAAAGAAAGGGTTTTGGACTGCAGGCCCAGGCCTACATTTTAGGTTATGTCATTGGTTTAAGCCTCCAGAAAGCTGACTCTGAGATGGAGATTGGTGTGCAGGAAGCTATTTAGGGAGTGCTTTGGGAGTCATTACCTGTGGAAGGGAGGGAAAGGAAGCAGCTTTGGCTAGAGATGAAGCTAGGCTCTGATGCAGTCTCACCAAAAGCTTGGCCAATCCCCCTGGGAACTCTGAAACCAGGATGGCCCTCACAGTGGTCCTGAGTTGGGCGAGGGAGCTAGGCTTTTATAGCTCAATGGTGATCTCTCATTAGATGAGGGTAGTGGGAAGGGAACATGACCATAGGGAGAAGTTGGTCTTTAGCCAAGGCAGTTCCTTAGAAGGCTGACAACTTAAGGCTGTTCCCTAAGACTGGGGAAATAAATCCTTCACCCTGAAGAGAAAACTGACATGTGCATTAAGTCATTCACTGCTCTTAAGAAAACAAAACCATCTGGTATGCCCCGAGATAGCTTCCATTAGTCACTGCTACCCTTAGAGACAGACACCCACTTCCTAGTGTTGTTACCTGATACAATGTGAGAAAGAGGGAGGCCACTGTCTGACTTCTCCCCTGTGGCACTATAGCTATTACCTGTTTTGTGGCCCATACACCCCCTTCTCTTCCAGCTCCCACCCCTTCTGAGCATGGTGCTACCCTAATTTAAATTGTTTAAAAATCTGTAACCCACCCAATTTCTATCTTCCAGTTATCCTGCTATTAACTTTCAGATGTGATTACTTATGTGTGGTATGTGTGTTCTTAGGCATCTATTTTGTATGAATTTAGGTATAAGTGAGTTTTCAGCTCAGTCTACCCGCCAATCTAATAAAGAGCTAATATGCAAATTGACCATCACTCCAACACACAAGTTGGCTGCCCCCATGTGGCCACAAGATGGCCACCACAAGATGGCTTGCAGGGGAGGGCAGTTGTGGGCGATCAGGCCGGCAGGGGAGGGCAGTTAGGGGCAACCAGGCCAGCAGGGCAGGGCAGTTGGGGTTGACCAGGCCAGCAGGGCAGGGCAGTTGGGGGTAACCAGGCCTACAGGGGAGGGCATTTGGGAGAAACCAGGCCTGAAAGGGAGGGCAGTTGGGGGCGATCAGGCCTGCATGGGAGGACAGTTCGGGGGAACCAGGCCTACAGGGAAGAGCAGTTAAGGGTGACCAGGCCGGCAGGGGATGGCAGTTAGGGGCAATCGGGCCGGCAGGGGAGGGCAGTTAGGGGCGACCAGGCTGGCAAGGGAGGGAAGTTAGGGGTGACTGGGCCAGCAGGGGAGGGCTATTGGGGGTGACCAGGCCTGCAGGAGAGGACAGTTAGGGGCAACCAGGCCAGCAGGGAGGGCAGTTAGGGGCAATTGGGCCAGCAGGGGAGCAGTTAGGCATCAATCTGGCTGGCAGGCGAGTGGTTAGGGGGTGATCAGGCTGGCAGGCTGAAGCAGTTAGGGGCAATCAGGCAGGCAGGCAGGCGAGTGGTTGGGTGCCAGGAGTCCTGGATTGTGAGATTGGTCCTAAATGGGGAGTCGGACATCCCTTGAGGGGTCCCAGATTGGAGAGGGTGCAGGCTGGGCTGAGGGACACCCCCCTTCCCATGCATGAATTTTGTGCACCGGGCTTCTAGTTTTGAATAAAAGTCTTCAAAGTATTATGAAGTAGATGCAGTTTACTGTGTAAAAATAGAAATATTTTTTTGATCAGAAAAGAAACATAATTTTAATTTTTTAATGAAATAAAAATATAGACTAGCAATTTCTGAAAGAATATAATAAATAGAATGCTGAGTCATATAAATAATTTCCTGACTCATCCATTTTAACTCTAGAGAGTGAAGACAAAATCCATCTCAGGGACTTGAACATAGGAATGAATTATTGCTCTGATGGAGCATGTTACATTTTAGGTGTGTTAAGCTGTTTCAGCTGACCCTTGCACTAGGAAAAGGAGGGGCTGGATGCTTTTAGAAGTGTTTACAAAATATTCCTGTGCCAACACACTCTTTCTCTTGCTCCTTGTATAACAAATGCAACCTAAATTTCCATGATATCAAATGCTGAAGTTGAAAAAAACAGTTCTCAAAAGAGAAAAGAAATCTCATTTAGTTTATGCCTAATGATGATTGAGTCATAGTCACCTAAGGACAATTCATTCTTTTTTATAGGTTTACATTTTTTCATTTAACTGCATTTGATAGTGTATTCTACAGACCCAGTCTATATTTAAAACTTTCAGAAAATTAAAAAGATTTAATATATATATATATATATATATATATATATATATATATATATATATAATGTTTTTACATATGAGTATGTTTGCTTGGAGCACAATTTATAATAGGGAAAATTGATAAACAATGCATGGAAAAGTTATATAAATTCTGGTGCATCCATATGACTGAGTGTTATGTAGTCATGAAAAATATTTAAGGAGCCCAGCTGGTATGGCTCAGTTGCTGAGCATTGGCCTGTCAACCAGGAGGTCAAAGTTCAATTCCAGGTCAGGGCACATGCCCAGATTGCAGGTTCAATCCACAGTAGGGAGCATTCAGAAGGGAGCCAATGGATGATTCTCTTTCATCATTAATGTTTCTGTCTCTCCCTTCCTCTCTCTGAAATCAATAAAAACATATTTTTTAAAAGTTAAGAAAAGTAATGGTTATTTTCTTTAAGATATATTTAAAGACATGAGAAAATGTCATGATCGAATGTTAAGTTAAAAAAAGCAGAATTCAACACAATACATTTGTAAATGCAACTAGATGTTAAATACAATATTGTTTTTAAAAGCCTACCAGGATACATGCCCCCTGGCAATTCTTTAACAGGCTTATTTATGAGATATTATCTAGTTAAATAATTCATACTAGAGGCCCGGTGCATGAAATTCGTGCACAGGAGGGAGGGTCCCTCACCCCAGCCTGCACCCTCTCCAATTCAGGACCCCTCGGGGGATGTCTGATTGCCGGTGTAGGCCCGATCCCTGAAGCAGTCGGACATCCCACTCGCAATCCAAGACCGCTGGATCCTAACCACTCATCTACCCACCTGCCTGATTGCCCCTAGCCACTCTGCCTGCCTGCCTGATCGACCCCCTGCTGGCCTGGTCACTCCTAACTTCTCTCCCCTGCTAGCCTGATCGCCCCTAATTGCCCTCCCCTGCCGGCCTGATCACCACCCCTGCTGGCCTGGTTGCCCTTAACTGCCCTCCCCTGCCAGCCTGGTCTCCCTAACTGCTCTCCCCTGGCAGCCTGATTGCCCCTAACCACCTCTGCCTTGGCCCCCGCCACCATGGCTTTGTCCAGGAAGGATGTCCGGAAGATGTCCAGTCTAATTAGCATATTACCCTTTTATTTGTATAGATTTTTGTAGCCTAAAGGAACATTAAAGAGTCAGCACAGAACTATTTTCCTACCAAAGGTGGTGTTTGTTTTTTAAGTAAAAGAAGACAATATGTATTTTCTATACAAAACTCAACGCCTTGGAGGTTTGTTCATTGTTCTCTGTGTCCCCAGAGTGTCTCTTTCCCGTTGGTGTCACCTGTTGGCTGGAGCCCTCCTGGGGAGGCAGCATAGCCAGTCTGACAGTGCTGGGTCCATCCAGGCTCTTCCATTTACTACGGGTGTGGCCAAAGACAAGTTACTTGACTTCTGTGAATCTCATTTTTCCAATCTGCAAGATGCACCTGCTAATTGTACCTGTTTTCTGCTTGTGAAGATGAAAGGCAATAATGCATTGAAGAGCAGAGCACACAAAAGTGCTCAGTAAATGTTTGCTAGTATCAGTATAAATAGTGTTATTACTGTCATTATTAGCCATCAGTTGATATGTTTCAAAGCTAAGAAGTAATTAACCATAGGCAAGGGAAAAAAAATTACCAGAAAGCATTTTAGCCTCTTCACCACCCCATCCCTACATCAGACCTAGGAGTAGCTGAGGCACATGGGAGCACAAGTGTATCAGTTAGCTGCAAAGAAAAAGTACACATCTGTAGACCACCTTCCTCTTTCCCCTGTTGTATTTCTGCAAGGGTGTTGATTCTCAGATGTGCTCTCCTCATAGCAGACTGGAAAGAAATGGGAAGTAGCTGTGCTCCATTTCAAGCAAATAGCTATCTTATCTAATAAAAGAGAAACATGGTAATTAGCCGTACGGCCGCTATGCTCAACAGCCAATCAGGAGTGAGCATGCAAATTAACCCAACAAAGATGGTGGTTAATTTGCATGCACAGGCGCTGGACGGAGAGCAGAGCGGGAGAGCCGACAGAGAGTGGAGCAACTTGGGGAACTTGGCTCCCCAAGCCTCCAGATGGAGAGCAGATTGGGAGAGCTGGCGGCTTGGAGGACTTGGCAGAGTGGGAGGCCATAGGTTGGAGACAGAGCAGGAAGGGAAAACCAAGAGCACAGGGAGCACCAGGAATTCTGGGAATAGTAGTTCTGGTGGTAGCCCCAGGACCTGAAGCAGAATCCCAGAGCATGGGGAGCACCAGGAATGCTGGGAATTGTAGTTCTGGTGGCATACGGATCTCCTAGACACTAGAGGAAAGTGAGCCTGGAGCAAGTTACTGTTGCGGTGAGGGATGGAGGGAAAGCAAAGGTGAGAGACATAAGTAACATCAGAGTGTCTAGGAAAAATTAAAGGGAAGATATCCTAAAACTTCCAGGAAATCTCCACCAATGAAGCAAAGAAAAAAAAAAGCCTCTATTATTCTGTGAGCAACAAACCAAACTGGGTTGGGGGTCTCAGACAATTTGCTCATATGATTGCAAAGACAGATAGAAACTCCCAAATTGGAGAGGGCTCCCCTGAGGGCTCCCAGATTGGAGAGAGGGTGCAGGTCAGGCTGAGGGACCCACCCCCAGTGCACGAATCTGTTGACGCTAAGATGTGCTCTCCTCACAGCAGACTGGAGAGAAATGTGAGGTAGCTGTGCTCCATTTTAAGTAAATGGCTATCCTATATAATAAAATGCTAACATGCAAATGGACCGAACGGCAGAACAAATGAAACAACCGAACAACCGGTCACTATGACATGCGCTGACCACCAGGGGGTGTGCATGGAACATGGCAGACATTGTCTGCAGCGGGATGGTGGAGCAAGTGAGTGAGGGCACCAGACCTAGGCAGGAAAAATGTCAAATGCTCTCATTGGGGAGAGCCTCTGGTTGTTACTGAAAATTCTTTGCTCCCATGCACCATGGTCCCACCTGGCGCTTGCAATTGCTGCTGACGCCAACCCCACTTGCACCTGATGCTGGCGCCAAAGCCGCCACTCGCACCCATTGCCAGTGCTTGGCACCAGCCCTGATCTCTCTGCACTACTAGTGGGTGGAAGCAGCGGCTGCCGGCCCCAATCTCCCCTCAGGGTTTCTCCACCCTGTGATGACATGGGGGTGGCCATCTTGTGTGAGGGCATGAACTCAGGGTTTCTCCACCTCCCCCTGCTACTGAGGGGTGATTGGGGCAGCAGCCACCTCTTGCACTTGCTGCTGGTGCTGGCCCCAATCGCTTCGTGCCTTCAGTGGGTGTGAGTGGGGTCAGCGCTGTCAGCATGTGGGAGCGGGGATGCTGGCAGACAGGTGAGGGGGGGACACTACAGGAGGGACTGGGTGGGGTGAGGAGGATGGGCTGAGACCTGCCCCTGTGCCTACCGCAGCCTCTTGGCCCACTGTTCCTTTCAAGGTACATGAATTCATGCACTGGGCCCCTAGTCCTATATAATAAAGAGGTAATATGCAAATTGACTGGCACACCATCACACAAGATGGCCCCCCATGTGGTCACAAGATGGCCACGCCCATGTCGTCACAAGATGGCTGCCCCCATGTTGTCACAAGATGGCCAGCAGGGGAGGGCAGTTTTGGGCGACTGGGCCTGCAGGGGAGGGCAGTTAGGAATGACCAGTCCAGCAGGGGAGCAGTTAGGCATCAATGAGGCTGGCAGGGGAGTGGTTAGGGGGTGATCTGGCAGGCAGGCAAGTGGTTGGGAGCCAGCAGTCCCAGATTGTGAGAGGGATTCCAGATTGGAGAGGGTGCAGGCTGAGCTGAGGGACATCACCCCACCAGTGCACGAATTTCATGCATTGGGCCTCTAGTAAAATATAAATAGAATAGCATTTTGTTATTTGTGTTTCAACATTGCATTTCATTATTATGTAACTTGTGTTTTATCATAGTGATGACTGACTTCTGTGAAACCTGGGTTACAGAATGTCATCACAATGTACATAATTTTCTAGATAAACATCCTGGATTGGTGTTCTGGCATTTTCTTCACAAAAATAACATTATATACATTAGAATTATATGGGAGGCTGGAAAACAGCATGTCAAAATATTACAGAGGTTATTTCTGGGTGGTTGGATTACAGGCAATATCTGCAATCTTATTTGACTTTTCTTTATTTTTTATAGTATGGCTGTATTTTTATTTTTAAAAAATGATGTTAATTTTTAAATTTTTCTGTTTAACAATAAGCCATAGGGAAATGCCTTAAGTTCAGCAAACTTGATTTAGAAAAGCCTGAACACACACACACACACACACACACACACACACACACACACTTTTTTCTTACATAAGATTCACATTAGAACATTTAAAAACAGATAGCAGAAATTTCTAGAGCATGTAAATTATGATTCAGTTTAAAGCTCTGCTTTCATAAGTTACTGCCATAGTGTGAAATAAGGAACACACGTGTTAAAAAAATATTAACAGCATAATAAGCACTAACCTTTATTAGTAGAATATTATTAGAAGCAGGCAAGGTTCACCTGCCATGCCATGAATCCCCCCAGCCTCGTAGGAGGTGGATATGAATATTATCTCCACATGACAGATTTGGAGACCAGGCATGAAGAGTCACTTACTTCTAAGGTCATTGGGATTCACATCCGCACAGACTTTACCTCTACTGTCTCTGACCAACGCTTATGCATGTGAGGCAAACCTGGCTAGCTGTTTTAAAGTGGTCGCCTCTGCTGGGTGGGGCTGGAGGATCACAAGGGTTCTCTTTTCTTGACTATGCTGGAAAAATATGTGGAGATACTAAGGGTGATCTTTACTTCCTTTGGCTTTTTTTCTTCCTTACTTTTTCTCCTCCCTCCCTCCCTCCTCCCTTGCCCCTTTGCTCCCTTCCTTTTTGAAAAAAACAGACTGAAAGGGCATACAAAATCTGGTCTTTTTTAAATTGCTGACACTTTTACAGATGTCCCCCATTTTAACCCCCATAAAAAATTATTTTATACTCTTAGTAGGATTTTTTTACTGAGCCATTTTTTTTTTCTGTTTACTTTCTCTGATATAAATTGTCTGCTCTCTTTCTTGTGATAGTATGATAAAAATAATACTTTTATTTATTAATGGAACTGTTTAATTGTAGAAAGTAGGTATAAGCCTATCCCTTTAATTCAGCTATTTAATAAATCCTAGACTTTGACTCTAACATGTGGAGGTCTGAAGCGATCTCTTCTAGGAGAGAGTTCACTAATTTCAATTATCTGCATTTTATGATCACCTTCTATGGGTCGGAGATAGTATTTTATAGAATGCCATCACCTGAGGCTATGACAATGAGGTTTCACGCCATTAAATCCAGAAGTATAAGAGAAGGAATTAGAAATGAGAGGGCTTAACAGGCATGCCAGTCTCATTGTGGAAAATATGGCCTACTAAGCAGATATGAGAAATAAAAGCAGGGACTAACTACTCATGATCCAACTACTAGTATGTGACCTCCTTTCTGTGTTATTTCATATTAATTATCATCATCATCACCATCATATCACTTCAATTGTAGTTAGTAACAGGGGAAAGAGCAAGCAGCCCAATGCAGGCAAAGTTCTAAGAGTTGAGTGTATATTGGAATCACTTGGGGGGTTGAGGCTTGTGAAAAATGCAGGTTACCAGGCCTTATGCCCAGCAGTTCAGATTGAGTATGATGGGGGAGGGTGGAACCAGGAATCTGTATTTTTGTGGAACATCTCAGGTGACTCTGGTGTAGGTGGTAGGAGGACCACACTAAGAAACACTGATATCAAGATCATGCTTTGTCACCTCTCAGCCCAGACACTATGTATCTCTCTGTCACATCTTGGACATGACATGTAGTATAAACTTTAGTTCCTCGTCTGTGTGAGGGGTTTATCAACCCACACTTTACTGAAAAGCTGCTGGGAGAATTAAATGCAAGCATGTTCGGGACGGTGCAGCCTCTATTCATTGTGTGGTCAGTAGAGAGCATAGGGGAGGCATGTCCATCACGCAGATCATCTTGGTCATCACTACATCCCAGTCCTCACTCTGTGCCTGGGACGGTGTTGGGCTTAGTGAACACAGCATATTGCTCAAGAGCTCACTGTTGGAACCCAACTGCTTGGGTCCAAATCTTGACTCTTCAATTTACCGTGTGATCTTGGACAAATTATTTGACCTCCTGCTGCCTCAGTTTCCTCATCTATAAAATACACATTATAATATGCACCTATGGGTTTTTTTGTGTTTTGTTTTGTTTCTGTTTTGAAGGGGTGTATTAAAAATTACTATAAAGAAAACTCTAAAACAGTGCCTGGCCAGTACTAAAGTACCTCACAAAGTGTTAGATAAATAAATGCAAACATTGTGGATTGAACTCATGCATGCACTCATGCTTTTCTTTCCCTCTTTCCAACATAATGCAGATGTAGTCTCATAGTTGACAGAATTTCAGAGGAGAGAGCACTTTAGTGAGCCTCTGCTCCTGGGGGAGGGAATCTGCAGGGATTAGATGGTTTGGCAGCCAGCAGAGGAATGCTATTGAGAAAGAGAGGCTCCTGGGGTGGGGGTGTTAGGAGATAGAACTGGATTCAGCTTTTCTAATTAGAAGAACTGACAGGTAACCAAATGAGGCTCCCTCAGTTGTCTTATGTAGCAGACAAAGCAAGATATGTAGTTAATAGCAGCAACCTGGTGCTTGTAATTTTCAAGTCCTTGGAGGCACATTATGTGGCCCAGGGTAAGCCAAGGGACAGAGGAGGAAGTGAGAGAAGTCAGGGGAAATCTATTTCTCACGTCCCTCGTTATAGCCTTTGACTCACCTAAAGGTAACACTAATAGAACATTTGCTCAGATATGTCACCACTGAAATAAAACACGTTAAATTTAAACTCTGATTGCCCCAATTCGTCTCTTGCGCAATTGGACTGAAAACAGCTCAGACTCAAAAGGCATTGCCAAGCTTTTCTCAGCCAACAAGACTTCAGCCATTTTATTTTCTCAGATTCTTCAGCCTTGTCCAATTTTTGGATTAACGTCCTTTGACTACTTCAGCAGCCATACTATTTTTCTTTCAATTATAAACTTACAATATAAAGTCAAAGCTGTGAAAACAACCCAGTGTTTCTTCACATCCTTATTTTCTAGCCAACGATGGCTTTCGACTAAAGCATTCTCCTTTAGGAGAAAAATCTCATTTGCACATTTTCTTTTAGTTGGCTGGACTAACCCACAGATTCTTGGGTGATATTCAGAGGCTGCTTTGTGTTTTGGCTGTGTGTTGGAGTTTTTCTTCTGGGACTAAATATAGCAGTAGAAGGGGGATATTGTTCAGCTTTTTTTCACCTCGAATTAAGTCACCCTTTAGCAAGACATAATTATAAAGACCATAACATTTTGAGCACTATGTTTTGTTTTGCTTTATAATTCATTTTAATGTAAAATATATGTCTGTAATTTGGTTACAAAAGCAATACATTTAGAAAATTTGGTTATTCCTGAAAAGATACAAAGAAGAAAATTAAATTATAAAATAAACACTAAGAAATAACTAGTTTTTTTCCTATTTATTCATCTTTCCATTTATCCATCCATCCATGCTTCTGTCTGTTATTCATCTACCATTCCATCTATCCATTCTTCCATCCATTTATCTATCCTTCTCTCCTTAAATACATCCATTCAATCATTTATTCACCATTCTACCCACCTGTCCATCCTTTTATTGATCCATCCTTCCATCTGTCCATCAGTTCGTCTTTTCATCTATCCATTCCTTTATGCTTCCATTTATCCCAGGAAGAAATAATAGTACCCAAAGAGGATGGTATAGTGTTAAGAGTACCGACACTTCAGTGACTTGCTTTGTGCATTCAAATCCTGGCTATATCATGTACTTTCTATGTAACCTCAGACACGTTTTTATGGCTTCTTTTCCATTTTTATAAAATGACTTTAATAATAGTGCCTACCTCATACAATTGTGTCAGGATTTAATTATATAATTCATATAAGATGATTGGCAAAGTGCCTAGCATAAAAGAAGTTCTCAATAAATTTTAGTTATACTTATCATTATCATTACTCTTGCTTATTTTATTGAGTTGCCAAAATCTGATAAGAAAGCATATAAAAATGCTTAAATACAATGTCTAGCTCTTATAATTGCAAATGCAATAATATATACATATTTACAATATATATTATGTGTTTACATATATCCAAATACACACATAAACATTTTGTTTGTGTTACTGATATCCATCTGTTTTATAATCTCATTGTAAATGCTACTTTACTGGCTGAAGATATTCTATAGTACAAGTATTTGTAATCAAACTGTAATAGCTATTCATTTAGACTATAGCAAATTTCTGTTGTTATTAATAATGCTATGATGAACATCCCTATTCATAGTTATTTCCTTAGACTAAATTCCTAGAAGTGGAGTTGCTAGTTGTATACTGTATACAATTTTAGGCTTATACTATTCTACCGTGCCCAGCAAAAGTCTGTACCACTTTGCATTTCCACTGGGATATAATGGCCTCAGATTCTCTCCAGCCTCATGTGTTATCTCTGCAAACATTTGCCTTTCCAGTAGACAACATATACCATCTCGTTGCTATTTTATTACTTGCTTTTATTTAATTACCAGCAACATTGGCCATATGTTTTTTTCACCATGTCTATTTCTGTTTCTTAAAACTGTCAACTTATAATATTTGTGCATTTTTCCATTGTGGTGTTTGCTCTTTTTTTATTATTCTACTGAGTTTAAAAATTTGACTTTCTAATTGGAAGCTTTTGGAATTACTCTTTTCCAGTTTGTGAAAATTGGGCATGGGTTATCAGCAGAGTTCTGAAACTTTCCATTTTGCTATGACTTCCTACAGCTTATTGTATCCCTTCAGCCAACCCCATTTTCAGGCAAGTGCCATTGAACTTGACCACATTCCTAAGTATCTGACCTTCCTACCTTTTAGTGGCTCCCCTTTCATCACTAATAATGTTTCCATGGTCCTTCTACTAGTAAATGCCAAGTTTATTCCGCTCACTGAAGAAGAGTAATAGGTAACAATAGTAGGTTACTACACCTTTTGCTATGTCTTGTGTGTCTCTACATAGTTGTGGGCTCCTCTTTCTTTGTACTTCTTTTTAAACCTGTGCTTGTTAGACAGGATGCAATGGCATCTGTGTAGGCGATGCCTCCCTTTAAATATGGCGAAGAAGCTATCAAAAGATCCCCCTTTATTATTTGGAGGAAATCACTTTAGACTTTGTGATCAACAATTCATCTTCACTAATGGTCTAGCAGAAGTCACCCAACTTTTCTGTAAGGGGAAGATAGTACCTATTTTCAGTTTTGCAGGCCATGGGATCTGTGTAGCAACTACTGAGCTCTATCGTTGTAGCTCAATAGCAGCCATAGACAATAACTAATTAACATGCCTGCTGTGTCCAGTAGAATTTTACTTACAAAACAAGCAGGGGTCCAATTTGGTCCATGGCCATAGTTTGGCAACTCCTGGTCTAAGTAAGAGAAAAGCGTGGTGGAGGAAATAGTGTGGGAGGAAAATACATTTTAGCTCATTGCTACTGTCAGGAAAGAACCTTCAACATAGCATGTGGTGTAGGGAATAGTGTGGGAGGAGAATACATTTTAGCTCATTGCTATTGTCAGGAAAGAGCCTTCAACATAGCACGGCTGTGGTCTTGTTTAGGTAGAGAGTTCCCTGGAGAACTGGCTTTTCTTCCTCCAAGCAGAAAACACCTGACTAGATGAAGAAAAGAATGGGAGATGAGAATTCCAAAGCTCTCCCTACAGCAAGCGACCCAGCCATAAACAGCCTCCTGCAGTTAAGGATGGCTTTAAAGTCTGAACCTCAACAATTTCCAGTATTATTCCAAAAACATGTGATTTTAGCTAGAAGGGCTACACGTCAGGTATTTTACTTGCTACATTTGGTGGATTTTGCTTGTTTCGATTTTTGTTTATTTCATTAGCCACCAAAGGCACTATTTTTTTGAGACCAAGTTCCAAAAATCACCTAACAACCTTTGGAAAATGGCTTACATGCTCGGTAGGCCCTGCCTGTCGGTATTCTCCTTGGCCTTGTCATAGAAAGGTAAATCAGATTGGAGCCCACATCACCTCATTACAGGATGCCCTTTTCATAGTAAGCTTTCTACAGTCTAGGAGAATAAAGGAGAAACGTTTGATCTGGCTGTGGCAGGGACTATCAACAAGAAACAGGACCGGGGTCATGGGACCTGTGTGACTTTGATCAAGTCCTTTCTTCTCTGAATGCCTCATTTCCTCCCTCTGTCAAATGAGGGGATTGGACTAGCAACTGAATGGCAAATGCGTGGCAGGTGTCCCTTCACTCTGTCCTCATTGCCTGTGTCAGGCACTGGGGCTCAGTCAATGCATTCTACCTCCTTACCTGGAGAAAATGCCTTTGGTGCAGGCCTGCTCCAGCGGGCTGTCCCTACCCAGGCTGGGATAGTCTCAAAGGCCCACATGCTGTTGAAGTTCTGTGAGCCTTACCACACGTGGATCTCAAGCAAGTTCTGTGCTTGAATGGGGATTATCCTCTGCTTTGGGCAGCAGCAGCACTGAAACATCATTTATTTAGTTACCCCTAATGGCAACTAGCCCCTTAAAATGTAATGTTTGTCCGTAAACCTTTGCAATTTGCTTATGTTTTCCGGGTGCAATAGTTTTCCATTTTCTGTCCTGTGGCCTGTTATAAAATGTCTGTCTTGAGAAAGCTGGGGAGTTGGGGGATAGCTTTCCATTCACCCAAGTTAATGTTTCATTGTCTGAAGTGTTGTTGTTTTTAAGAGAATTTTTATGAGTTTATTTGAGCCAAACTGATGACATGCTGGGAAGCAAGGTCTCAAATGCTCCCACATGGGGTGTTTTAAGATCCTGTGCCTTTAATAGATTTCCTGAGCTAATAGTTTGCCTTTTTACTTCCCTGGGCTGTAGTCATTATTGCGGCTGACCATTTTGATAAGCTACTTCTGTGAAACATTCTCATATGAATGAGGGTCACTGTTTAGGTGGTTATTTTCCTTAACCTTGTTTTCACTCACAGAAAATAATTCTCACAGAAAATTATTTTGTTCAAAAATACTTCTGAAATATTTAAATGCCATATATTTTCAATACTAAAAAATATTTAATTGATTTATGCATGAAATTAACCATAATACTCTGGATTCAGGAAAATTGTGCTTCTCTCTCTCTTTCTCTCTGCCTCTCCCTCTCTTTCTCTCTCTTTCTCTCTCTCTCTCTCTCTCTCTCTCTCTTTCCACACACACACACACACACACACACACACACACACTCACACTCACACTTCTCTTGGCTTCACAAATGAATTAGGGTTACTCACTTTCAGTGGAATGGAGTAGAGGGAAAAGTACAAGTAGGAAATTAGAATGAAATTGGGGGCATGCTGGCACCTGTTCTCTCTATCATGTATAGACCTCAGAGATGGTCTGTAAGTTTGGGATCTTATTAACAGCCAAAGCAAAGAGGAAAGTCTTTGGTTCATAGTATCCATAGAATAAAACCATTGCTCAAATTATGCTTCCATTTCTTTGATATGAAGACCTGACAGATATTTCTGTTGTGGGTTCCAACATAGGAAGCACATATGATAGAGGTGCCTCTGCCTACATTATATTTAAATATTGCTTTAGACAAAACCAACAAGTAAACAGACAATCTGATGTATCTTTTTTTAATAGTTGAATCTAAAAGTCTTATCTCTCCCAATTAAAAGAAGAAATGCAACTAAAATACAGGAATCTGAAGGGCATGACTGATTTAAGGTTTTCTACTGGGAAGACTATTCACAGAAAGGTTTGTGCAAGAATGCAGGTTCTTCTTTGGGAAGTGGTGTAAGCCACAGACCTCCATGGGAGGTTGATTTACAACATAAATACGTTTTGGAATTCTGCCTCCCAGTACTTAGTTGTACTTTCTTTTCTTTTTCTTCTTCTTCTATTTCTTCTTTTTTTTAAAATCGTTCATACTCCCACTATTCAATGCTATATCTAATTACACTGGCTCCAAAATACAAAGCATTTGCATCTCAATACATTTCCAATAAGTCACCCGTCTTCATGATTCCTGATGCTGATTTCAGGCACAGAGGATCTTTTCCCAGAATCTTGATTTAGATAGACCAAGAGGGATCACAGTTAGTGTGGGCAAGTAGTGAGCTCAGAGCCTGGTCCAAAAGAGATGCTCTGTGCAGGAGGTCTTTACCAAAACCTGTCCAGAGCTGCCATTGTCTGTGATGGGCCATTGCACAGGCCAGGAGGATCGAGCCTCTTCAGAAAGGACCGTTGAGTTTGATCCTCAGCCTCATTGGAAGGTCTGGGACTTAATGACCATCTCAAACCCCTTTCTTTATTGTGTCTTTGCCAGAGTTGGAATAAATAACTGAGTTGGGCTCTCTGAGTTCAGCTCATCTAGTACCCCATTGAAATCGGAGTCTCATCAATAGATTAAATTGCTCTTACAAAGAATGAAATAAATAGCATTCTTAAGGTGGAGTTTACAAGAAAACTTGCATTTATTGTTCTACTTAGTCTTCATAGAAGCTATAAACCTGGCAAGGCAAATGTTCTTATCTCCATTTGGAGGTAGGCACCTGAAGGCCAGAAAGTTCAAGTGACTATGATGGTAAGTCATGGAGGAGGGCTTTTTATAACTTGTTTTCAATTATTTTAGTACATATTTCAGAGCTCACTTTATACTGCCCCTCAGCAGCAGCCAGCATGGCTCTCTGCACCCCATCCCAGCAGCAGCTCTGAGTGAAATGAGTACCTGCTGGAACTTGCTTGGAAAAATGGTTTTCTGAACTCTCTTGGAGACTCTTCATTTCCTGGGTATCATAGATATCCTCCACGAAAAAAATCTGGTTTTGTAGAAGTCAGGATGTCCCACTCTTTTTCTTTAAAAAAAATCTCTCAGTGCCTTTAGAAGGTAGAAGAGTAAAGAGCATACTTTGAAAAATTATGTTTTAGAGCTGTGAGTGCCTCTCAAAGGCTAAGACTCAAGGACTGTTCTGCATTCATCTGAGATTTCCCTGATGTTGGTATAATAGGAACTCAACACATTGTTGAAAATACTAAATTCATTGGTCATATGCCTTGGATTGTCCACAAGTTTCTATTGTTCCTCTACCTGCTCATGCACTTGTCAGATACATGTTGTTATTATTTTTTTAATCAGAAAATACTGTCCTAGTAGAAGCAGTAGCTACAGAGCATTGTGTGTTGTTGTGAATACCAGTGACCACAGTTGAGTAGACCACGTGTCCTGACTTGATGAACAGGGCACACTTTAAATTCCCATATAATTAAGCAAAATAGCCATGCACTTAAGAATGAAGTGATTTAAAAATACCAGCTCCTATCATGGGCTAGCAAGAATGCAAGCACTTGGATGTCTCTTAAAGCTTTACTCAACCTTGAAATGTTGTTCCTATCATACAGATGCAGAAAGTAAGGCTCTGAGAGCACTACTGATACTTAATAGAGTTTTGACTTCTCATTCATAACTATCAGCTCAAAGCTCTGTGACCTTGTGTAAGTTAGTTAACCTCTCTGTGCTTCAGTTTCTTCTTCTGTAAAAGTAGGGTTATAATATTATTTCCTGCCAAAGTTCTTATAAAGGGTAAATGAATTAATTCACATATAATGCTGAGAACAGTGGCAGGCACAGAAAGTATCAATAAGAATTAGCTGTTATTATTATTAGATATATTACTTTCTCTCATATATGCAGCACATATGTATGCACACCCATGCACCCTGGTCTCACCCTGTTTATTCATCAAGATTGGTTCTGGTTGACATTTGGCCATCTCCAAAAATCAAATTCACTTTCCATGAAGAAATATTTTTCTTCATAAAGTTTATTTAAAGGGGTTGTATTGTCTCCTCTGAACACAGTTCTCAGAGAGGAGACCAAAATATTTTTGGTAAGTAAATATTTTTGGCAAATAAATCTGGTAAGAGTGAGTCACATGACTAGATGTCTATTTTGAAGGGGAAAACAGTAATTTCAGTGTATAAATTATTGTCTCATTACTTTATTACATACCCAAAGAGAGTTTGGGGTGGGATGTCTAAAAATATAACAAAGCCACTACAAGTTGTTCTGTCGTTTAGTATTTAATTAAAAGTAACTAGGAAAACAACTAATTGAAATGCTCAGTGCAGTTTTATTTTTAATTCAACAATATGTTGACTGAGTTTTCCAAATTACTAAAAGCATTCAGGCAATTCTGGGAATTTGGATCAAGTAACCCTTCAGTTCTCCTAATTTAGAATGTTGGCATTTTACACTAGTGTCAAATATGATAATTATTTTTCACAGATATTGAACTTAATAGAGCAATTGCTCAACACATTTCTGCATTTGGCTCTCCAAGATAAAGTTTGTAAAATTTGCGAGCTATGAACAGTAACTTTACTATATACTTGCCTGGCAATTGTCTAACAAATGTGCCCTCAATGAATGAAATGGCGGGGGAGGGGGGGAATAAAACCAGACATCAAAGTCATTGCAGTTCTAATTGTGGACAATCTTGATCCCTGAGTTCCCTATAAATTAGTCATCATAGATTGAAAACAAACAAGCAGACTCGAACAGATAAATCTCACAATCACTAGAGCCAATTAGATATCTGAAAGAAAAGTCTGTTTTTAATGTGTGACAAAATCACACAAATACATATATGTTAGCATCAGCAGTTTTGACAGATGTGGCTTAAAATGGGAGGAAAGCAAAAATAGATCCAGGGAATTTTAATGTGGCCTAAGAAATAGCAAGTGATATTAATACCATGCTAAACCTTCACTCCAAAATGAAGTGACTACAAAGTAAACAAAGTTGGAATGTGGATAGAATCAGCCATGGGTGTGTAATTGTTGGTAATGTACCAACGTGATTCATTTATGATAAAGCACACATTCTCCCTATGGGTAATTGTTATGAATTGAATGCTTGTACTCCCCCCAAATTCATGCGTTGTAGCCTCATCACCAGTGTGGCGGTATTTGGAGGTGGGGCCTTTAGGAGGTAATTGGGTCATGAACGTGAGGCTCTTATGATGGGATTAATGCTCTTCTAAAAGGAGAGACTCCAGGGAGATGATCTCTCTCTGTGCCATGTGAAGACACAGCAAGAAGGCAGAACTCATGCTCACCAGGCACCAAATTTACTGGCACCTTGACTGTGGATTTCCCAGCATTCAGAACTATCTTATATAATAAAAGGGTAATATGCAAATTGACCCTAACAGGGAATGACCAGGAACGACTGGTCATTATGACATGCACTGACTACCAAGGGGGTAGATGCTCAATGCAGGAACTGCCCCTGGTGGTCAGTGAGCTTCCACAGGGGGACCGCCGCTCAGCCAGAAGCCGGCTCATGGCTGACCAGCACAGCGGCGGTAGCGGGAGCCTCTCAAGCCTCCACAGCAGCGCTAAGGATGACCAACCAATGGTTTAGGCCTACTCCCCCCTGCCAGAGGGATGTTTGACTGACAGCTTAGGTCCGTTCCTCTGGGGAGTGGGCCTAAGCCATCAGTCGGACATCCCCCGAGGGGACCCAGACTGCGAGAGGGTTCAGGCCAGGCTGAGGGACCCCCCCCCAAGTGGACGAATTTTCATGCACAGGGCCTCTAGTATGAAATAAATGTTTGTTATCTAAGCCCTCTGGTCTATAATATTTGTTATAGTGCTAAACTGACTAAGATGGTAATACTTGGAAAAATGTAATATACCACGTATTTACAAGGTGAGGAAATGGCTTTCTGTTTGATACACAGGAAAATCAACCTCTTTATTTTAGAATTGGGTTGGGTATACTTGCCAGGTCTGGACCATCCCCAATCTCTCTAGGCAGGATCCCAGGAAGTAAGGTCCCGTGTCTTTCAGGATGCAGGGGACTTTTAGTCATTGGGCCATAGCACACCACCCCTCAGCAAGCTGGGTTCTGGCTACATAGGTTTCCTGTAGACTTCAGTTATACTCACCACTGCCTCCTGAGCACACCTATCTTCTTTCCACCTGATATCCCTCCAGGGTCCTGACTCCAAGAGCCACCTTCTCTCTACTGCTTCACCTGGATCCAAATCACATAATTCTGCCCCCACACGATACTACCACTTCAGTAACCTCCATCTGGACTTCCTGCTCAACCATAATCCAGGCTGCATAGAGCAACCAGAAACCATTCCCAAATAGACCTATTCACAATGTTGTAGAACCAGCACCTCTGTCTAGTTTAAAAACTGTTCTTCATGCCAAAAGAAAACGCCAGGCATATCCCATACTTAGTCTCTAAACTCTCTACCTCTAGCCCCTGGCAACCATCAATACTGTTTTCTGTCTCTATGGATTTACCTGTTTGGGATATTAAAACACACACACACACACACACACACACACACACACACACACACTTCACTTTCTGGCTTAACATCACTTTTTCCCCATCATAATTAGGCTCAAACCCAAACTCCTTAACATCCCCTTAATCATCGGATTCTTCCCCACTTTTTTCTGTTTTACTTCTAGCCAGTCTTTGCTTCACTCTCTAAGACCCAGCCTCACTGGTTCATCCGTGTATTTTATGAGCACATCAGAATTTCTTACTGCCCCAGGGTCTTAGCATAATGTTGTTGTTGTGTGTCTTTTTTTTCTGCTCCAAATTTTTGCATGTCTGGAGCTTTCTTATCATTCAGGTCCCAGCTCAGATATCACCTCCTAAAGAGCCTTCCCTGATTACCTCATGTCATTACCCTGTATTATTGTCTTTACATCACACTTCACAATCTGATGTTATCTTATTTATTTGTTTATGATGTTTCCCTACAAGGACAAAGTTCTCATGGAAAGCAGCAGGCATATCTTTCTTGTTCCCTGGTGTATTTGAAGCACTTTCTGTAACAGTGCCAGGCACAGTGAGGTTGGGTCCTCCGTAAAGCAGACACCAAGACGTAGGGAAACTGCAAGAAATTTCTTAGGGGAATTGCCTGGAAGAGAAAATGAGGAAGGAGCCAGGAGACTGGGAGAGCCGTCAGATCAAGATACATATCTGACCTCGAGTAAAGGAGAGAGGGAAGGAAGAAAGATGGGCTGGAAGCACCTAAGATTGTTGTGCAGTTCAAAGGAAGTTCAGCAAGGCTGTCAGGGAGATCTTGGGCCAAAGCCACCAAAATCATGAATTCCCCAGTAATGACATTGCCTTGGCATCCTGTTTAATTCATGTAACTGGGTGGGAGCAGCATGTGGAAGAATGATCTTGGCAAAAAAAGTGGCACTGGACTTCCATAAGCATCTGCTGGGGTTGTTGATCAATACTCTCCCTTCAGTTAGAGATCGTGCCCACCACAGAGGTGTACACAAAGTATTCAGTGAATGAAGAATGAATACATGAATGAAGGAAAGAATACCCCCTCATGTTATGTTTATACCTGCCTCTTCCACATCTTTTCAGCCTCACTTTTTGCTTTTTGTTAACTACTTTTTTAGCATCTATTATGTTCAAAGTCATTTGCCTGAAATGCCTTATTTAGTTCTCAAAGCAACCCTAGATACCATTTTTATCCATACCCATTCTTAGGTACCGTTGGAAGATGAGGTTCCAATAGGTTAAGTAATTTGCCCAAGCTCAGAAGCTATGAAGTGCCAGACCACTGTCTTCTAAAGTTTAGCTGTTAATGCTATATAGTATTAATGGATAGTGGATACAGATGCACTGCCCTGCAGAGGAGGGTCCTGAAAATAGCAAGGAGCCAGGCTTAGGCAAAGTGACTAAGATGTGCATTCATGAATTTGTATTGATCGTTCCTTCCTTCCTTCCTTCATTATTGGCCAGTCATTCATTCACTCAGCAAACACTTATCAAATATCTTTGAATACCAGTCCATGAACTAAGTCTTTTTTTTTAGTAGCATCTTTTACATTTTATTTTAAAAATATTTTCATTGAATTTATTGGGCAAACTTAAACTTTGTGTTTTTGAAGCACTCACCATCTACAAAGTCCAATACAGGAAGCTACATAGGGCTTTAAGCACTTGAAGTGTGTCTGGGCTCAACTGAGATGTGTTGTGAGTAGCAAATACACACTGGGTTTCAGAGTTAGTATGGAAAATAACTGTAAAAGATAAATCTCATGAACAGTTTTTACATTGTCACATATGAAAATTATAATTTTGAGTTATATAAAGTTAAATAAAATAAAATATATCATTAAAATTAACCCCACATGTTTCTTTTTACTTTTTTTAATGTGCATATTGAGACAATTTGAAATGTACATGTGGCTCAGAGTCTAATTCTCTCGAATAGTGCTGATGTATTGAACAGCACAGATAAGTACTCTAAAGTGCCTGGGGCTCTGAGAGCATAGCAAGGAGCAAATGACTGTGAGGAATGGTGATAGAGGTGGCACACTTGAACTAGACCTTGATGAAGGGGTTGGATTTTGTCCAATGGATAAGTGGGGAATGACAGTCCAGTTATGATACTGGTTCAGTGGTAACAAACTCCTTTAGGTTTTTCTTGTCTGATAAGCTCTTTATTTCACCTTTAAATTTAAATGATAGCTTTGATAGCCTTGGTTTTAGATCCTTGTGTTTCATCACTTTGAATATTTCATGCCAATCCCTTCTGTCCTGAAATGTTTCTTTTGAATGGACAAAAGTGTGGAGGAGTGAAGACAAAAGCTGTTTCCAGTAATTTGGGGCTAGGATTCTGGATGAGGCTGCTGCCTCAGTTGGGTTCCCTTGGAAGCTGATTCTGAGCTGCAGTTTAGCGTGTTTATTTATTAAATTGCTTGTTTATTAAAGAATGCCCTTGCCTGCAACCAGTATTTGGACATGGGCTGCCTGGGGGAAGGGGGAAACCTTGGGTAAGGTGGCTTTCTGCAGCTGAGGCAGTCCATGATAGGAATGGAGGAGAGTGCTGGTGGAGGGACCCCTGCCTTCTTCCATGCTTAGTACACAGGGGCTCACATTAACTGAGTAGGTAAGAGGAGGATCAAGTCTCTGTGATGTCAGGTGGAGTTTGTATAAATTACAGCCAAGACAGTGGTGAATTTGTATGTGTAATGCATTTACCCAGGGCCCTTAGAGTACACTGAAAGACAATTTCTTGGTGTTTAAAAGATTATCCTTTTAATAATTCATTGATCTTAACAACACAATACATCAATAGTTTACACCAAAGCCATGCTTTATCTGCAATGCACTTCTAAATTGAAAGGTACCATAAAATAGCACTTAACTTTCGGAATTCTTACGTTATCTAAAGCCCAGTTTCATATTTATTTGATGATAACAAATATCCTGTCTATTTTATTATCTAGTATAAGCTCTAATTTAAGAGCTCAGGGATAAATGAGGTGATGCCAGCAGGTGGGTAGCACATGTGTGTATGTGTGTGTGTGTGTGTGTTGAAATGTGTGTGTGGTTTGACCTTATAGTTTATTGATAACATTTTCACATCAATTGATAGTCATGCAGTGGGACATTTCTGCATTCTTATCTCAACTGACCCATTAGCTGTGAACATATTTAATAGAAAACTATTTCTCTACTCACACTTCTGATACCAAATGTATGGGGGTTTTCACACCAAGCAATTGCACAAATCTCTGGACATAACTGGGTATCCTATAGTTTAATTCATTCTGACAC
The DNA here is from genome assembly GCF_000147115.1 of Myotis lucifugus. Lineage (NCBI taxonomy): Eukaryota > Metazoa > Chordata > Mammalia > Chiroptera > Vespertilionidae > Myotis > Myotis lucifugus. The sequence goes on along the minus strand of NW_005871083.1, from coordinate 2,970,940 downwards.
TAACTATGCAGAGTTATCAGAGACCCCACAAGTTAACAGCCAAGTTTCAAAGGGCTGTCCTCACTTCAGATGCCAATCACACATTGTGGGGCCCCAGATTACCTACTTTTATCTGACTTGGCCATATCTCAGGCTTAATAATTTGCTATAATGGCTCACAGAACTCAGGGAAATGCTTCACTTTCACTTACTGGTTTGTGATAGGGGTATTGTCATGGATACAGATGAAGAGATGCATAGGGTGAAGTCTAGAAGGGTCTTGAATGCAGGAGCTGCTGTCCCCATGGAGTTGGGGTATGTCACCCTCCTAGCACATGGATGTGTTCACCAATATGGAAGCTCTTCAAGCCCCATACTTTATGAATTTTTATGGAGGCTTCATTATGTAGATTGATCTGTTATTAACTCAATCTCAAGCCCCTCTCTCCTCCAAGGAGGATGTATGTGGGCTTGTATGTGACACGTTTTTAATCATGACTGGGTCTTTCTGGTGATCAACCCCATTCTGAAGCTGTCCCGGAACCCATGAAAATGCTTAGGTCACCCAGAAAATTCCACGGGATTTAAGAGCCCTGTGTCAGGAACAGAAGCAAAAGCCAAATATATATTTCTTATGACATCACAGCATTCCTTTGATAGCAAAGGTGTGAACCCACAATCTCCTCCTTTAAAGAAGACTAAGTGAATTGTTCTGCTTTTAGCGTAAGTAGAATTGAGAATTAGTGAGATTTTGTTCCTATTGGTCCCACTCTATCCTGGGACCTGGCATTCTGGGTGGTGGGTGTGTGTACATGTGATTACCATGGCAGAAGTGTCATCAGTGTTTCTTGTTGTCTTGAGAATAAAGATCTCAAAATCTATCCATATGGCCTAACTCGCTACCTCTCCTGCCCCATCTGACACTGCTCTCTCTCTCTCTCTCTGTCCCTGTCTCTCGCACCCAGAAACATGGCCCTGTGTTCATTTTCCCAAACATGCCATGTTCTTTCCCTCCCCAGGGCCTATACGCCTGCCATTCCCTCTGAGTCCCTTTCAGATAATGAATTCTTAAATTCCACTTAAAAGCTAATGCCATCAGAAAAAACAACAACAAAACACCACCTTCTCTTACTCTCAGATCAGTTCTGAAGGTGGCCCAATTCCACAGCACTTCCCTTTTTTATAGTACTCACCGCCTTCACCAATATCCCCTATTCCTGATGAGTACTAAAAACCAGGAGGGCAGACACATACTTATAGAAAGCATGGCTGGCTGGGTGCTCACCACATGGAGAATGTGAATAAGTGAGTGACCATAAGAATAAATAAAATACCACAGACAGGCCAAGCAGGATAAACTCTGCAGCTGAGTTTTACTTGGATATTGATGATCATTACTGCAAGAGTTTCAGCGAATTGATGAGGCTGCAAGGCAGTTTGCCGTGGTTCGAGGAGTGCACCAGCAATGAAATAGAGAAGACAGATAGAGAGTGAACTCTATCAAAAAGCTCAGCTGCCTTGGAAAGGTAAGAGATAGGGAAATAACTTCAGAGGTGGGTAGAATTGAAAAGAAGGCTTCTATTTTTTTTAGTTTCCCAGAATAAATAAGCCTTAACCATATTTGTAAGCTGCCGGGAAGTAGCCAGTGGAGAGGAAGTGATTGAAGATGGGAGAGAAAGCGAGGGTAATTGATTGAGCAATGTCCCCGAGGAGACATGAGGGATGACATCAAGAAGATGGGTCAAGAGGTGAGCCTAGGAGAGGCCGGTGCTGAGGCAGGTGATATTTCTGCCCAGCCTTTCAGCTTTGGTGCAGAAGAGTGAGGAAAGCATCAATCACTTCCTTTCTGGCTGGGTAAATGTCAAGAAATTCTATGACAGAAACTTCCCCAGGCAGGAGGCTTGGAATTAATTGTGAGGATTAAGCATAAACCAAAAGGAGCAGGAAAGTCCTAAGCACTAAATCCCAGGAATAGGGCCTTTTCAGATCAAGGAAATGCATCTGAGAATGATCAGGCAGCCCAGCAAGCTGCAGGGAATCTCTAGTTACTTGGAGAACACATTAATGCCCCCTCATACGATGGTTTCACATGGGCCAAGATGTATTTTGACATTGTTTTTTTTGTTTGTTTTTTTTTTTGCTGTGATTATACTTCCAGAAAGAGAGCTTGGTCTCTGGAATCTGTTTGGGGAGTAAAATGTCTGTACAGGAGAAAAGGATGTTTTTGACCTTCTGCTGGCATTGTCTCATTGTTCTTGTCATAGCTTGTTTGTAAGCAATGCAAGTCCCCAAATTAGGAATCTCCTTGCAGTCCTTCAAATATGATTTACCCGATAAACAAAATGTTGGTGGAACACAGAGGATTTGTGTGTGTGTGTGTGTGTGTGTGTGTGTGTGTGTATGTGTGTGTTCTTGGGTAGGTTCTTGGGTAGCCAGGGAGCAAAGCGGAGGGTAAGCTGACCTTGTGTTTTCTCTAGGATGATGGTAATAGGCTAAGATAGCAGGTTTTCTGTGCCAATATTTTTCATGCACAGGACCCCTAATCCTCCCAGAAAATCTGAGATGTATTATCAACTTCATTTTTCCCTCAGCTAAATTTCAGAGATTTATTTTAGTGACTTGCCCAAAGCCACACAGCTATTGGTTGGCAGAGCGCTAAGAATCAAACAGGCGACTGTCTGAGTCCAAAGCTTGGGCCATTTTGCCCATATTAAACTAGGAAAGAAATTGTCTCTAATTTGCCCATTTTAACATAGGAAAGAAATATAAAGGGCTTGTGTTGATGAATATGAGGTGATTTGTGAAAGTTTGACTGCCATTTTTCATAATACCCATAGACTTTACATATTTATGTGCCTTAACCTTCTAAACCAATAAAACATGTTCTGAGGGTGTTCCTCTTCTAAGTTTAAAATGATCAAACCTATTGGGAAGAAGGGTTCCCTTAGGAGTTGCTTTATAAAATAAACAGAAATCAATTTTGACTTGTTTTTTAATCATGATAAATGAAGCCATGTTGGGGCGGGAAAAGGCCCAGCATTAGTTGAGGATAATTTTGCCAGGATGCATTGGTCTTTGACAAGCAATTAAGAAGACCTCTGATTGTGGTTGGCAGTGCCACGGCTCAGCACACTCCTGATTAATTCTCATCTTCATTCTTTCCTTGGGATTTATTTACTCATTTCACCTGGAATCTATTTAGCTTCTTAACCTCACTTTCCCCTTTCCTCATGTGCTTCTTTGTTTGGCTCCCAATACCTTCACCTACCCATTAATCAGTGTCATCTTCATTTCTACTGACGAGATGCCATACCGTGTTGGCATTCATTCACTGTTCATTCATTAATTGATTTAGTTTTCTGCCTTTGGAGTCTTTCATGGTAGATTTCTCCATTTAAGACCACCTTGGTTGACCTTTTTTATTTCCATCTAGATATTCTTTCAAAATCCATAGATTGTCTTTCTTAGTTTGTTTTGTAGGGAGAAGGTAAACTAGCTACATCAGGTTTTGAAATACATAACAGTGAGCCCTAGCTGGTTTGGCTCAGTGGATAGAGCATTCACCCGCAGTCTGATTCTGATCAAGGGCATGTACCTTGGTTGCAGGCTCAATCCCTAGCCCCAGTGGAGCATGTGCAGGAGGCAACCAATCAATGTGTCTGTCTCACATCGATGTTTCTCTCTCTTTATCTCTACCCCTCCCTTCCACTCTGTTTAAAATTCAATGGAAAAAATATCTTCAGGTGAGGATTAACAAAAAGAAAAAAAGAAAAAAGAAGAAAGAGAGAAATACATAACAGTAAGAAGTCTGAAGTCTGAACACATTGATAGGTTTTTGAGAAGCTACAAAAAATGGAATCAACATCATTATTTTCATCTTTGTGATTATCAACCATTGAGAACTTTTTCTAGTCCAGGTACTGTGTCTGCATATTTCATCCATTATTTCTTTTAACCTTGGTAGCAACCCTAAAGGAAGGTAATGGGTGTGGGGCTTGTTCTATGGACAAAGTGACTGGAACTTAGGGAATTTAAATCACATGAACAGTAAGTGGTGAAACCATTTCTCAAGCCTCTGTTTCAATTATTAATAGGATAACCCACAGCAGACACTAAATCACATGTGGATCCTCAACAGCAGTGGTACTGGACACCTTGGTTATATTGAGTTTACAGGGACCCCCTATTGAATCATTAGTTTTTCAGACCTGAGATGTATAAGTTGCCACTCCCTCTGGGCCTGTCTTACCTGGGGACAGAAGTGACTTAGTGGGTGATTGGCCCTATGAAGGGCTTGCCAATGCTCTTCCTGTCCCCAGTAGACTGGCCATCATATGAAGTAGGAACACTGGGTCATGGTCTCTGAGCTTTGTCCTCAGCTATTCCTTCCATCTAGTTCCTCCCTGATTCTGAGCCTCCCAGCTACACACCCTTCCACACCTTCCCATTCATCCATGGTACTTGAGCCTTCACCTCATCCTTTGGATGATTCTGGTTTCCTAGTCCTGATAACCTCTGGGTAATGCTTCTCACAGTTCAGTTGCCCTGGGAACTTTTCATGTGGACCCCAGACTCAACATATTTTCTCTCACTTTAGGGGGCAATGTACACAGGGAAAAGAGAATGGACCTTTACAGTGTTTAGGGCTTTACAATGAGGAACCTGGACCCTTACGCTCCTTAACGAGGCAGGTTTATTAGCTATGTGTCATACATGAGAACACTGAGGTTTGGAGAGGTTATACGGATTCCTGAACACTGATTTTCAGGTAGAAAGAGGCGAATCAGACTTGGGCCCTGGCTGTGAGTTCTGTCTCCTCCAAAGTCTGGTCACTCTCCGTCCTCTCTACTCTCCTGAAAGTCACAGGAGCCTGTGGTTTTCTTCTAAACTGCTTTTTTTCCATTAAAATTATAACCTGTCATTAAAATATTGAAGCACACAAATTAACTGGTGCTAATTATGATATTTCAAAAGGTGGCAAGCAATTTAGGGTGAAATTTAAAGGAAAAAACAACTAGATATAACTTGGCCTCTTTCCTAATAAACACAGACCTATGTCAATCTTGACTTTATCTAACCCTGATTTGCCTCAGGTCTAAACAGAAGAGAACAGTATGACTCATCTACCACATTAGCAGGCTCAGAATCATGTAAATGTTTTTGGAAATTCTGGTACTTCAGAGCATTTTGGCACCCAAAGCCATTGCAAGTAGCTTTCTATTGAATCTTCTCTCTGAAGAGAGGTTGAAGTGATGACTTTGAACTTAAATTGGGAGTTTTCTCCTAGACATCTTCATTAATTCACAGCCTTTCAAATCCTTTGACCTTTTACACTTTGTGGTAAATTCAGAATAGGATGGTGTGGTCTAGGAGGAAGGAGCTACATATTGATGAGTAATCATGCTCTGCAGTTCTGTGTCACCCAGCCTCCCCTCCTGTCACAGCATGATGCACCATGAAGCACGTTTAACTAGTCAGTATTTACCAGAGCCAGCCTCCTGCTCCTGACCAGCTGGGGACTTAACTAGCAGTCCATTACTTCTTTTTTTATTCTTTACTATTTAAAGTATTATGTCTTCTTTCTTCCCCATTGGCCTCTCCCAAGCTGCTCCCACCCGCCAGCACATGCCCTCACCACCCTACTGTCTGTGTCCATTAGTTATGCTCATATGCATGCATATAAGTCCATTGGGCCATAATTCCCTTATGGGCCATAAGTCCCTTGAGGAAGCACAGCATTTGGACTAGATGAACTTGGGCTTCCTCGATGGCTCCAACATCCCATGGGCTTTGGCTCTAATCACTGCACTTTGACTCTTCCCTATAAATTTCTCACTAAGTCTGTGAAATGAATAGCAATGATTCTCCAGGGGAAGTGGGAAGAAGCAGAAGCAGCACCATTAGCCCAGGGAACTGCTAATACTGATGGCAGTTTCCCAGAATCACCCAGTATTTTGAAAAGAAAGAAAGAGGCTGACAACCACTGTTCTATGGATCGTCTCTAGACCTACTTATTTTACCAGTAATGATACTAGGGCCTGGCAAAGTTAAGCAACTTACCCAAGGGCACACAGCATTTCATAGTATATCTAAACACTTAAGAGAAACATTAATTTTTAAAAAATCTGACAGTTATTTTTAAGGAAAGTTTACCATAAGAAAAATATTAGAATGTTACAAAATGAACCCTCTGTGTGTGAGAATTCTTATACATATTTTAAAAAAATACTTGTAAAGGAAAATTAGAACTCCTTGCACAAAAGTGTTCACAATAGTGACTAAAGAAAATATATCAGAGACCATGTATCTTTTAGAGCAGTGCGGTCTGATGTGTCTAAACACATAAGTTTAAATTTCCTAGTAGCCACATTGAAAAAGTTAAAAGAATGAGGTGAAATTAATTTTAATGATGTACTTTAGCCCAGTGTATCTAAAATATTATCATTTCAACAGATGGTTAATATAATACCTTACTGAGAATTTTACTTTTCTAAACTAAGTCTGTGAAGTCCAGTGGGCATTTTTTCATACTTCACCCACATCTCGGTTCGGATGAGCCACCTCTCTAGTGAATTCAAGTGAATAACCCCTTGGCTTCTTCTCTGCTCTGTGTTGCGTGTCTCTCCTCTTTTTATAAGGACACCAGGCTTTGGATTTAGGGCCCACCCTAATCCAGTATGACCTTATATTAAAGTGATTACATCTGCAAAGATCTATTTCCAGATAAGGCCACCTTCTGAGGTTCTGGATGGGCATGGATTTGGCTGGGGGGGGGGAGTGGTCACCACTCAACCTAGTACAGCTTTCAGTAGAAGTTTCCTCCCAAGATCCTTCAGTGGGTCTACTCAGTAACTTAATCTGAAATGCAGAATTTTAGAAACAGAAAGCATATCTGACAATCACCTAGTTGAGTGGAATCCTTTCTTTGAAAGGAATTTTCATCACAATTTAGTCCAAAAAAAGACAACAGAACAAAGTACACACAGGTATGTGTTGGGAGGAGGAGGCAAAACCCAGAGTTACCTGTAACCACCCCCTTTGCCCCTCACAAGGTCTCAGAGGACTTCCTTAGCTTCCCTAGGGCCTCACAAACCTCTCTTTAATCATAATCAATGTATTGAATTGGTCAAGAGCCAATGTCTATAGAGATGCAGTAAGTTTTCCCAAATTATACCCCAGCTGAATCTGAGCCTCGCCTCTGCTACGAAGGGTCCACCCGTCTCTCTATTATTAGCAGGGTTGGGAGACAGAAGCCAGTGGTCTATTTTTCTTTGGAAAGGGAAAAACAAAACATTGCAGAAAAGCAATCATTTGCAATTTGCAAAACTGTAAAAGAAAGTTCATGGTGAGGTCAAAGCCATGACAACATCTGTGCTGCCTCCTGTGGATTTTCTGTTTCCATGTAGAAAAAGAGCCCGGATCAGCCACCTCTGGGTCAGTGTGTGAGGAGGGGTCCCCCGTCAAGATTTGGTTCTCAGCTCTTCCTGCCACAGCAGGTCTGCATGGGGACTGCTCCAGTCCCATTTTTAAAGAACATTTTAAGTATTTTCCCCTCAAAGGAGAGATAGTGTGTCTTTGAATTCAAACCATGGTCTGAGTGTTCTGAATTCCTTTTTTTTTAATTTAAATCCTTCAAGTTTTTAAAATTAATAATCTTAGTTTTTAGAGCAGTTTTAAGTGTACAGAGAGGTCCCGTATACTCCTACTCCCCCACTCATCCTTCCTCTATTATTAACATTTTACATTAGTGTGGCACATTTGTTATAATAGATAAAGCAATATCAATACATTATTATTAATTAAAGTCCATAGTTCACTTTAGGGCTCACTCTTGGTGTTACACATTCTATGGATTTGAATAAATGCATAATGGTATGTATCCATCTAATGGTAAATACAGATCAGTTTCACTGCCTTAAAAATCCCCTATGCTTCACCCATTCTTCTCCTTTCCCCCTGGAAACCACTGATTTTCTTATAGCCATCATAGCTTTCTCCTCTCCAAAATGTGATATAGTCAGAGTCATATAGTATGTAGCCTTCTCAGCATGGCTTCTTTCACGAAGAAATATGCATTTAAGATTCTTTCATATCTTACTGTGGCCTTAAAGCTCATTTCTTTTTCATGGCTGGATAGCATTTCATTGTATGGATGTTCCAAGTTACTTTTCATAATTTCAGCCTATAAAATTACTACCTCTGTTTGTACCTGAAACCAGATCTACAGTAAGATTAGAGGATCCTTCATGGGCACAGCCTCTTCTGCAGGAGGGCATCAATCCAGCCCCTCACCATTTCCTCACTGGCTTGCCCTGTGTCTGAAATTCACCAGTGCTTCTCTCTAATACCCTTCTAGAAAATTGTACGTTTTGCTTAATTTAAAACAATACACTATTTGGGGGAAATCATATATCTGTTGGGTTTATTGGATCCATGATTCTATTGTATCACATTATCTTCAGACTAGAGAAGAATCCTAAGAAAGAGCAATTAGGGATGCGAAGAAGATAGGACAGCTTTGAAATGAGGAAGGCACAAAAAAACATCTGGAACCTAGACACTCCCCAGGATATTACCCCAGGGGTGCCCAGGGCAATGAGTAGATAGAACTTGAGAGAAAAGGTGCCTTTCCATGGAATCAACATTTCAAAATGGTCCACCAAGTGCCAGATGCAAGACCAAGTAGAACCCAGCTGGTACTGAAAGCTCCTCCCACATGGACAGGGTTGCTCAATGCATGGCTGGCGCAGCATGTAAGGGTCAAAGTGCACCTTGCTGTGATGAGCATGGAACCCCAGGTTAGCATAAGCGCTACCCAACTATCAGCCATGGGCAACAGATAAATGCCCTTTTAAAAACATATTTTAAAAAAGAAAGTTTAGAGGCTATATATGGATTCTTTTTTATTTTAAATAATTCAGAAAAACAGAAGTCCCCTTTTTCTCCCTGTAACCATATTCCTCTCATAAAGGTAACCACCATCATTAGTTTGATGGACATCTTTCCAGAGCTTTTTCTGGATATTTAGATACACATATGTATGGACATTGATACATAGCAGTTTATGAAACTACTATGTGAGGTTTTCTGCAATTTGCATTTAAAATGTTCAAGTCCTTTTTAACTGTTGCATAATATTCTTTCAAATGGATGTTCTTACACATGATATACACATGAGGAGATAGGCATTTATTCTCAATTTTTACCATTACACATGTGGTAAAAGTACTCATGTTCACCACTATCTGCTTCTTTTTTACTTCCTGGCCCTAAGAGATTATACTTCCTGCCTTTTTAATGTTAGCCATCACCATGTCACTGGATCTGACCCCTGAAATGTGTGTGGAAGTGACCTGTGTCGCTTTCAGGCCAAAGCATATCATTGTTAGTGCTCAATTCTCTAGTCCTCTCTTCTTACATCTCATAATACACTGTCATCTTGGTTACCTGGGTCCTTGGGCGTCTATGACCATTAGAATCCTGCTGATGACTTGCATGGACACGGGGCATAGACAAGAAATAAATTCTTGTCATTCAGTCACAGAGACATTGGAGTTCTTTGTTATCACTGCATAACCCAACCTATTCTGGCTGACACTAAGCAATGAGTGCCCTGTGCCTGCTTCTCTCTGCACAGATGACAGCGTTTCCCCAGGAATAAATGTCTACTGCAAAGTCAAAACATTAAATTGCTTTTAAAGCATCTTTTTATATATCCATTCCCTACCTTTTGTCCCTTGGCTCCTCTGCATCTCTTGACTTTAAGCTCCTTCCTATTATTTATTCATGGTTTATTAGATAAATGTCTTCCCCAGACAAACCAGGAGCTCCCTGGAGTCTGTAGGTTCTTTGGCCCAAGCCTCCAGTGTTAGTGATTGTTTCATTAAACTCTAATCTCAAGGCTAATGCCGGCTGGAAAATGCGTTCTGTCCTATAAGGAGGCTCCCAGGCTCCGAGTCTCAATCCACTAAACAGGCCATGTGGGTGTTTGCTGGTGCTTATTGGTGGTCATGTGACATTGTTATTTCTCTCTGCACATTTCTAGTATGATTCACACTGTATAAAAGGATTACCTTTTGGTTCGAGAGATACTGAATTAGAGAATGGGATTTCCAAAGCCCTATATTCTTCTTCAGAGCTCAATGAGGGTGTTCATTTCTTGGCCCTGAGGGCCAAGGATGCTGCAGACTTCCTAATTGATGAGTTTATTTAGATCTAAACTGTGCAGCCAGTGGGGCAGCAAGTGGGATGTGTGTGTGTGTGTGTGTGTGTGTGTGTGTGTGTGTGTGTGTGTGGTGTTGTTTTCCTGGCTGGCAAGCTCTCCACCAGAAGTCTGCAGTAAATATGCTAAGGTTGACGTAAATGCAAAGCTCAGCCCAGCTGCAGGACACAGACAGCCCCATCACTCTTGGGCTATAGCACCCAAGGCGAGGGGACCTGAGATTCCATGTCATGAGAAGCATATGAAGGTCAGAGCCAAAACAGAACGTGGAGAATCTGTAACTGAATTCTATAGCTTCCCTGAGCACTGTTAGTCTTTGCAATTTTCATTCATTCACACATTTCTTCTGGGTGTGAGGCATAACGTGGTTTGTGTGAAAAATAAACATCTGCCAAAAGAGGAAAACGAAGAGTTAGGAAAGTTTGTCTATTCAGCTGAGTATGACTATATTTATCACTTTATTTTCATCATGCCTCTCCCCTCATCACAAAACTGCAATGGCTCCCTGATGTCCAAAGCATCCTGGCATCACCTCTTAAAAAATGTTTTTATTGATTTCAAAGAGGAAGAGAGAGGGAGAGAGAGAAACATTAATGATGAGAATCATCCCTCAGCTGCCTTCTGCATACCCCCTACAGGGAATTGAGCCCACAACCCTGGCATGTGCCCTGACCAGGAATGGAACCATGACCTCCTGGTTCATAGAACAATGCTTAACTACTGAGCCATACCGGCTGAGCTTGGCATCACCTTTTTTTAGGACAAAGTCACAGGGAAAGGGCTCTGCAGAGGCTGAAATCTGAACCTTGAAGTTGTCTATTGCTTATAGTACAACCCTGAATGAATCCTTCCTCCTCTCTGACTCTATGTTTCCATCTGTAAAATGGGGAGAGTAATAGTATCCACCCTACAGCATGATGGCCAGGATTAAATGGGCTAACCCTCAGATGTATAATAGAGATGTTCTAAGGTTTCATAGAGGGGCAGTGCTTGCACACCTTGACGCAGATGGCACCTGGTAAATGTGGGCATTCAGAGGGTGCTGTCCTCCTCTTAGTCCCCTCTCTCACTGCCATACATTACCTGTACGGCCTGAGTGCTGCTCATCTGCTCATCCCAAGCCCAGGATGCCTCAGGCTCCTGGCCCAGAATCCTTTTGCCACTAAATTCCCCAAGATCCTCACCATCTGCTTGCTGTGAGCTGCCCACCAGCCGATGTCCTGGAGCCTTAGCTTCAGTGCCTGGCTTTGTCCAGCCACCTTGGACTTCCAGGCACTCCTCCTGAAGCTAAAGTGCAAGTGATTTATTATCTGACCATGGCCCAATCCAACCCTCATTGCAGAGCCCTCAGAGCCCCCCAATTCTCATCGCTCTAATTTGACAGCTGTTCTTGCCCTCTCCTGAGCAGTCCCCTCCTGCCATCACCATGGTTACCTGCAGAAAGAGCAACTTTTCTTCACTCTTCTTCTCTCCAAATCTCCAACCCACGCCCTCCTTCCATTCCTTGTCTGTGTCCCTTCTTTGAGACTTTACAGAAGCTCTGCCTCTGTGTTAATAGGTCACTCTTCACATATTTGTCTCGTTTTTTTAACTATTTAGTAAACTCATCAAGGTGAGGGATTGACATTACCGGAGCCCTCTGCCACACAGGGAAGAAACTAAATTTGATCCAGCTAAATTAAAATTTTCTACTCGGTGCTAAAACCTTTATGGGTCTCCACAACACATAAGTGGAGTTCAGACAATTATGAAATTAATGCATGAATGAATGCAAACAGAATGATGTGTTCCCATATAGCTGGGCTCTCAATCTAGTGTAAAACCCTCTGCAAGGTAAAGAAGTTTCTAAAAGGAGATGAGTGATTAATATGAAAGGCATGGAAGTACACAGTTTAATTAAAATGCTCTTAGCTAGATATACTCCGTTGGTCCCTGGGAGGAAGAAACCAATATAATTTGTCTCTTCTATTGATGCATTTAAACATACTAGTGCCTAAAAAGTGTGTCTCTTCAAATACTTTTTGTCTAAACATTGTAAAAATCTGTGTTTAGTCTTAATTAAACATGCATAAAATTATGGGTGGGGCTGGGTGAGCTCATTATTTGTGTTAGTGAATGAGGCTCTCTGAGTAAATGCTGGTTTAATAAAAAAACAACACCTCAGTAGAAATGCAACCCAAACTTTAAAATGGACTTTAAAATTGTCTAAAAAGTGTTTTCTGATACAAAGTAAATCACAGGTAAGCCCCCCTTCCTTCACCCCCCACAAATGGCAGGTAGTAGGTCTAAAGAGAGGGAAAAAGGTGTGGACCTGTGATTTCTTGCAGACATGTGCTGCTGGTTAGTCAGGTATCCAGAGGGGGCGTATGTTCTTCCAGCCCACACTGTGCCCTAACCCGCTACTCTTAGAGCCTCTCTCTCCCAGCCCTGCGCCTGACACCTGCTCCTCCCACCCCCACCCAGGGCTGTAATAAAGGGAACAGGGTGGAAGTCCTTAGCCAGTAGAGCCACCTGTGAATAGGTCCGCGAGGCAGTCAGGGGGGAACAGGTGGAAGGAGACTGTGCCGCCAAGGCCAATAGAGCATGTAAAACAAGCACCAGACACTGGAGTTGGAAAGTGCCTGGTGTGATGAATCAGGGTGTGGATGGGGAGGAGGGAGCACCGAGGATTAGCTTATTACTTTGGGCACCAGGAGCAGACCCTGACAGGTGGAAGGGCAGTTAGCTTACTGGGAGATGAAGGAGACACAGGTGGAGTTGTAAGGGCTTGAGACAGGGAAGGAAAGGCAGCTAGCTGGTGCAGCTCGTGTTAGTTAGATGGTTACCAACGGGAGTCAGTGGACCTTCATCCTTAAGGGGAACTTTGAGAAACAGGGTAAGCTCAGAGCTCCATTTGGGGCAAGGGAGCCTGGGTGTTTGTGCCTCACCTTAAAGGAGACAGCACCAGTTGGAGAAAGCTCTCTGGCCGTGCAAGACAGTGCCACATGGAAAGAGCAATGACTAACTGAACATACTCTACCCCCATGACCCAGCAATCCACTCCTTGGTATTGAAAACTTACGTCCACATAAAAGCCTGCTCGTGGATTGGTCCAGCTTTATTCATAATGGCCAAAACTTAGAAGCAAGCAAGATGCCCTTCCACAGGTGAATGGATAAACCCTGCACACCCAGACACGGGAATACTGTTCAGCACTAAAATCAGATAATTTATCAAGCCATGAAAGGACATGGTGGAACTTTAAATGCATATCACTGTGTGAATGAAGCCAATCCAAAAAGGCTCCATACTGTGTCGTTCCAACTATGTGACGTACTAGAAAAGGCAGAGCTCGGAGGCAGTGAAAGGACCCTGGGGAGCAAGGGCTGGGGGGTGGGAGGGACGAAAAGGCAGAACACAGAGGACTTTATGGCAGAGAAACTACTCAGTATGACACTGTTGGTGGATACAAATCATTACACATTTGTCAAAGCCCACATGACGTGCAACACCAAGAGTGAATCCTAAAGTAAATTATGGGCTTTGGGTGAGTTCTGTGTCAATGGTTCATCAATTTTAACAAATGTCCTCCTCTGGTTGGGGAAGTTGTTAATGGGGGAGGCTATGCATGTGTGGGGGTAAGGGGTATATGGGAAATCTCTGTACAATTCTCTAAATTTTTCTATGAATCTATAATTGCTCTTAAAAATCAGGTGTCTAAAAAGAAAGAAAAGAGCCATGGCATGGTCAGGCCAAGGATGGGAGTGGACAGGAGGAAGAGAGCTATGAGAAATGAAGATGGTTCAGTTACTGCCTCCGTTCTACCAGTGATTTGGCAGCTTCTTGCTGGAAGCTTCCTGAGATTCTAGAGCAGCGGTTCTCAACCTGTGGGTCGTGACTATCAGAAAACACATATAGCATATCATATATTTACATTATGATTCATAACAGTAGCAACATTACAGTTATGAAGTAGCAATGAAAATAATTTTATGGTTGGGGGTCACCACAACATGAGGAACTGTATTAAAGGGTCGCGGCATTAGGAAGGTTGAGAACCACTGTTCTAGAGCAAGCTTGCTTCTATCTGGTACAACTGATACCAGCCCCCACCATGACCCGCTTTATTAGTAATAATAATAATACATAAGGTGTGTTGAGTACTATTTATTTCATATAATATTTTAATCCATGCCATCTTCACAATAATGTCTTCAGGTAAATACTGTTATGGGGTGGGGGGAAGGAGCCTAAACATATGGTATTTAGTAGTTCTAAGGTTTAGCAGTTTTAAGCAGATTGTCCATTGTTGCACAGCTAGTAAATAGTGGAATAGGCCAGTTTTTCCAGCTCAACCACCTGCAAGTGTCTTAACCATGATTCCTTCCATTACTGTTCTCTCTAAAAGGAGCTAGGCACCTACCAGTAGTTAACAAGTCTGATTTCCTCCAGATGAAAATATTTCCAAAAACTAACAGAAAAAGAAACTGAAGTTGTGATGATTTTTGTAAAGCAACCCGTCTGTTCTGAAGCCTGTCAGAACTGATGCAGGCAGAGCCTGTTCTTACTCAGTGTGGAGGGGTTGGGGTGTGGCATCCCAGAATCTACAGCTCGTGAGAGAGCAGAGAAGTTATATGCTCCATCTAGACATCGTGTTCTCTGCTACAAGATGGTGCCTGAGTTCTTTTAACAGACTCTAAATTTGTTTAACTCATTATTTATAGCATCATTAAATCCAGCGATACCAAAAGGTGCCACCGTGAGCAAGTCCAATCCAATTTTAAACCTTAGAAAACACGTAAGATGTTTCTGTTTCTCTCCCTCCCTCACCCTTATTAGGGATGGTGGATGGAAGCAAATGTTAAATTTGTCTGATGTGCAATGGTCTAAACTTTCATCGAATCCTAATTTACTTAATATCCTGGTTGAGATTGCTGATGAAATGTAACCCTGAGACAGCTTAAACAGACCTCAGGCCTGAAGTTCTCTGCAAAATAGCCTAATTTGGTTGTTACAGCGCTAGTGTTGTATGTGCAGTGATCAAATCCTGTGTTTTCAATTGTCCTTTTTATGGTCAATTAAGACAGTCTTAGGATATAGATTTAATATCCAAGTAGTGTAATGTAACAGACTAAAGCGTGCTCTCCACTTAAGGGGAGAATGCATTTCTGTGACAGTGTTTCTCCGGGTAAGTTTTACAGGTGTCTATAGGGCAGAAGAGTCACATTTTGGAAATGGTTTTGTAAACTGTAACGAAGCCATCTTTTTTTAGCAGCTTCCTTCCCAAAGATGGCAGCATGCTTTACAAACTTATCAAAGTGATATACAGTGATCGTTTTATTCTCTGCTGAAATACAGGGACCCGGGGGACTGCAGTCCTTGGTAAAAAATCTCAGAGTGCTGAGTTGACAGTGGGGAGGACAGTGGACAGCATCTAAAATACCCCCTAAACCACAGGGCCTGTTGAAGAGGTGAAAGGGCTGTGTTCTGGGGTGCCGCGTGCTCCAGGTGGTGCTCTTGCAGAAAAGGCTCATGTGAGTTTTGATAACTGTCTATCCCAGACAGCATGGTTGCACAGCTCCTTGTATAACAGATTCTTCCCTGCTTCATTCATTTCGTACGGAGCACTTTAAGGTACCTTTTGATATACACACTCCCAAATGGGGGCACGTTTCACTGCTCTTCATTTTTTAGTGTAGACCATCAGAGGGGAACGGATACATCATCTTCTCAAATGCCAATTAACTGCCAGGAAGACCTGCCTGAATTATAACACAAAAAAGGCAGTCTGGGCTTTAAAGGATGTGTTCAAAGCACTTCCGAGCAGAAGCCTTTTTGCCTCTGTTTTAATTAATAGCCCAAAGTAATTCATATTTAATATGTTAGACATTTCTGTGTAGAAGATCATGTTTAAATGCCTTCAGACAATGCATTCCTTTGTATCCTGTTGATTTTATGTAAAGTCCAAAGTTGAGAGAGAAAGAGAGAGAGAGAGAGAGAGAGAGAGAGAGAGAGAGAGAGAGAATATATCCAAAGAGGAATTTTGTGAAAAAATCTGGAGTTCTCTAATAAAATTGGTTTAAAAGAAGGCACATAAAATAAACTGAGGTCTATATGAGGGGCATGACCCATCACAATTGTATGAGCACCTAAAGGATCTTGATGATAGCAAGTTGCAGATAAGCCAACAATAGTGAGAAGCTATTTGTACAGACAATTAGGCAGTTATGCTGGCGGGTAGAGTAAGTGCAGAACCACAGACTCAGATTACCTCCATTTTTATGATCAAAGAAGATAATCATCACCCTGTAAAAGGGTTTAAAAAATATAAATAGGAGAAAATTGGAGTCAAAGGAAGTTGAAATGATGATAAAAGTGCACCCTATTGATTTAAGCAAGTTCACATCTATAGGACTAGAATTATTTGTCACAGAGGACACTGAGAAAATTGTGATTACAATCTCAGCAACAGCTTCTGTAATTTTTGAAACATCATAGACAAGAGAGGTGTGAGTAGATAGGAGATTAGAAGTATAGAGAAGATGAATCCTAGAAATTAAAGACCAATGAAGCTGACTTTTAACCCTAGTAAAATTCTGAACAGATATATCCGTTCATCATCATTCGTTCATCTGTAGGTTGTTCCATCCATAAATTTCTATTGATTGAATATTTACTGTGTACTAGGCATTGGGGATATTCTAGAAAACAAAACAAAGATAATCCTGGTTATATCAGGACTTATATTCTAGTAGGAGAATTATAAAAGCATAATTTGTGAATTCTAAGAGGGTAATGGTGAGATCTGCAAAGGCTAATGGGAAAATCAAGGTGTGGCAGGTGGCATTATCCCTATATTAGTCAGACTTTTTTCATCACCAATGCCAGAAAGTCAGTTAAAATTGACCAAAGCAAATGGGTATTCCATGGCCCATGTATGTAAGAAATCCATGAAGAATCCTGGCTTCAAGACTGGCTGGGTATATAGCCTCCGGCACCACCTGTTACCAGGACTTTGTCTCCATCTCTTTGCTTAGATTTCTTCTGTTTCCTCCATTCTCCCCACTTTTTTATAGTAAAGGTAGTTTACTAGTACAGTAGCTCCAGGCTCAAGCTCTATCTTCATAGCAATTCTAATGGAGAGAGGCTATATTTTTCCCCCACAGCTCAAATGAAAGTCCAGAATGAAGTTCACATGGGTCATGTGCACTTCCATGGATCATCTATTAGCTAAAGAAGACCAAATAAACTGATGGTCCAGGTCTGGGTCAAACCTAAATGTCCTCTCTTATACCAGGGATAGTGTCAGCCATTCTATCTATAAGGACTGAGAGTCCGTGGGAGGAGGGTGATTCCCCTGGGAGAGCAAGGGATGC
This sequence comes from Myotis lucifugus, assembly GCF_000147115.1. Taxonomy (NCBI): domain Eukaryota; kingdom Metazoa; phylum Chordata; class Mammalia; order Chiroptera; family Vespertilionidae; genus Myotis; species Myotis lucifugus. The sequence continues at coordinate 2,953,384 of NW_005871083.1, read as the reverse complement.
TGGGCAGGCACAGTGAGGTCTCTGCTCTAGTGCCCCTTGTGGATCCAGCTGGACAGAAGCCTTCAAGAGCATCAGGATGTATTTTCTATCTCATACCATCTTTCTTTTTCTTTTATATATTTTTTCTTTTCCTATTTGCACTGGCTAGAACCTCCAGTACAGTATTGAATAACAGTGGTGAAAGTGGACATCGCTTCTCTGTTCTCGATCTGAAGGGTAAATCATTCTGTGTTTTAAGCATTCATATTACTAACTATGGTGTTAAATGCAGGCTGTTTGTAGATACCCTTTATCATATTGAGGAAGTTCCCTTCTATTCCAAGGTAGTTGAGAGTCTTTATCATGAGTGAATGTTAGATTTTATCAAATGCTTTTCTTCAACTGTTTTTTAATTTGGTGATCTGTGTCTCCTCGCTTTTGTTCTTGGTCAGTCTAGCTAAAAAAAGTCAATCTTGATATTTTCAAAGAACGAACATTTAGTTTCATTGATTTTCATTTTTGCTTTTCTTCCTCATAGTTTAAATAGGCCATTGGCAAACTACATTTATTTCTGACTAGACAGCTATGTCATATAAGGAACTGGCAAAGCCAGGAAGACACATGACAATGGGATTCCAGTCTCTGAGGAACTGCATTACCAAAGTAGAAATGCAAAGATCCTCTCTCCCTCTAGAGTCTAGAAGGTAGAACTCAGACCAGTGTGTACAAGTTACAGAAATATAAACCTGAACAGTGTCACCCCTATCTTAGAACACAGGCTCCAAAATCCAAATCGCGAGCCAAAGCTTCTTACATTCAACCAAAGTTGATGGAGGAGAAACCATTAGTAAGTTATTTCCCGGGGAAACCAGTTGTATACCATTTTTCTGTATGAAGATGGAAAAGAATCTACAAGCCCAGGTTTAGCCAAACAGAACATAATGATTAAGGACTAACTGTGTGGTTGTTTTATGATAAAATGCAGGTTAGCTGCCTTGTTTATTCAGGAACAATGTCAAAACTCTCACCACCCATCCGCCCAATTTGTTAAAGTCAACATCATTTAAAAACAGAACAAGTTTAGAATTAGGACAAAACCTATCTAGTAATTCGATCAAAACAATATGTATTATGGTGACATTTTCCTTTTTCTCAGTTGCTACAGGTTTCTGATTTTCATTTCTGTGATAGTCCTTAGTTGGAGCTGTTACATCCAATCCTGTGTTCTCAAGTGGATCCTGAGGTTATTCTAGCACCTTAAAAAAAAACACCTACTCTTTACCTATTTTAGAGCTCTTAAGACAAACCCAGGGCGTGCCAGGAAAGCAAGTGAGTTACTGTTATCAACGTGGAAAGTGGGGCTTCCTGTACAATAGCACCTCCCCTTCTAAGTCCCCGTGCTGGTGCTGCTCAGAATGCATAATGATATAGAATGTGTGTGCTGAGTGAAAGCTTTGAGTAATGGAGCCAGCTAACATTTAGAATTTTATTAGGGACAAACTGTCCCAGATGTTCTTAGTGCTATTTTTACCCCTTTGTTAGAACTGGTAATTCTTGTTTTTAAAGCCCTTTGGAGACACTCATTGATACATGCCTGAAAAAAAATGTAGATGTTTCTTTTTTCCTTAAAAAAATCCCCTGAGACTTTAGAACCATGTAAGAATAATACTCTGATTACTCAAGTGGGTGGATTTTGCTGTTTCTGTTTTTTATACTTTAATCATTTTAAGAGATCCAAACTTTTTTCATCACGAAGTACAGATGAGTGCTGTGTGATCCCCATGTTGAGAGGGGGAGGGGCAGCAGCACTTAGCAGAGACCCTGGCCTCCTGGTGGCTGCCTCTGTTAGCTCCCAGCAACATCCCCCAGCTCTTGAGCTTGCAATGAGGGGAGAGGTGATATAGTATTAGAGAAATGGCTCAGATCAACTGCAGCCACCCAGGGCACCCACAGGCAGCGTGCAAAGGGGAACAGTTGTTACACTGTTCCTGCGAATACTTGCGGATAGGAGTCCAGACTCAGTCTTGTTGGTTCCCCTTTTCTCAGGAAAAGCTGGAAAACAGCTATGGTATCTGTGTTCCAGGAAGGAAGAGGGGGAAAGGCAGTACCAGCCTTTTATGAGGAAAGCCAACCATTGCCCTGGAATGAAGCCATAAAAGACTCTGCCTAAATCTCATTGGCTAGAACAGGTCATGTGGTCACCTTAACTGCACAAAAGCCTAGGAAGGTATTTTCCTCCTCAGTCAATTTCATAGGCACAGGCCAGGGAGGAGGGACTTAGGAGTGGGTGCTGAGCCAGTTAACTTGAAGTGCTTGCCAATATGTAGACATTATTTTAAACATTGGATCCATATCAAATGAAACAAAACATGTCAGAGAGCCAGATATGGGCTATGGACCTTGAGTGTATAACCTCTGCATAAGGCAAACCGATGTCTATTCTTGTATCTCTCTGCCTGTAACTTCAATAATACACTTTCCTGATTCAGCGACTCTAAGCCTTCTCCCACCAAGGACTTGTCTTCCTTTTCTTCTGTTTTCTCCATGGAATCCATCTGTTGGAACATTTTGTCTACAGACTCCTCTTGTTAGGTAATAATGAGTTTTCCCATTTAAAAAATTCAACAAAGACTTGCAGAACTGCCAAGCAGAGCCTCTGATCAACATAGGATAACAGTAGGAGAGTTGGTGAAGTTCCAGACAATAGTAAAACAATTAGAAAGACACTTTAATTAGACTGTACAGCTTTATCTTGGATAAATTAACACATTCCACTAGGACAGGGTTGCTAACTTTCTCTGAAAAGTCAGATAGTAAATATTTTAGGTTTTGTGGACCATATGGTCTGTGGTGCAAACTGTTCAACTCCATGCCATTGTAGTACAAAAGCAGCCACAGATAATACAGAAATGAGGGGCATGGCTATGTGCCAATAAAACTTTATTTATAAACACACACACACACACACACACACACACACACACACACACACACACAAACCTGCTGTGGATCAGATTTGGCCAGTGGGCCATAGTTTGCTCATCCATTCATGATGCCTTTAAAGGTATCAAACTTTTTCACTCCCCAGTTTCTGCTTTCCTGACACTTTAGAGGCACTGACTGGGGACACTGACTTGGATAATAAACCTTGCCCAAAACCACCTTTAGCCTGCCCTGACTTTGCTAAACTATTTCTTGCACTTTGGATCCCAAGAAAATTCTTAGAAATTATGTCTCCACTTTCTTCCTTCTGCTGTGAAGCTCATCCTTGGCTTTGGGCTTGACTCCTTCTCTAGAAGTCTTCAGTAGATCACTAGAGGGTGGAGGCAAAATCTCTTAGCTCTTTACGCACATGAGCTTGGGCCACTGATAAGCTAGATAGGAAACTTAACTCTGCTGCTCCCCATCATTGTAGCGTTAGTCAATTTACTAGACCTCTCAGAGCAATCCGAGGCATGGACAGGAAGACACCAACCAAACCAGAGTTCCCATCTCATCTGTGTTGATGAAGGGTTGTCACGGGTCCATTAATGACTAAGGTAGGATATTGCATTTTGCTGTGCTTTGATTCCAGTGTTTAGTTATACTTGTATAACAAACTGTCATAAACTCTGTGGCTTAAAGCAGCAGCAATCACTTATTTTACTCCTGAAACTTCAATTCATGAGGGCTTAGTGGAACTTTTTCATCTGTTTTTCACAATGCCAGCTGGGGCAGCTGAAGGTGGGAGTAACTCAACAACTGGAGTCTGGAATCATTTACGATTTGCTCCTTAATGTGCCTGGTAGTGGATGCTGGCTCTTGGCTGCAACACCCAGATGTGGCTTTAAACTCCCTCCGAGCATGGTGGCTGCTGCCAAGAGTGGAGATCTCAAGAGCACAAGGTGGACAGAAATGCCATATTTTGTAGTGGTTGAGTAGTGACAAGCTCCACTGAGTTTCAAGGAGATGGAACTTAGACTCTACCACGTCACCATCACCATCACGTTTCATGAAGAGCATGAGATGTAATATATGGTGGCAGCTGTTTGGGGGAATTCAATCTTCCATAGAGAGAAGAACTTGAGCTATTTATTGATGGAGCTTCTCAAGACAATACTAAGGACAGAGCAGAGACTGTCATCCGAATGCTGGTCAAGTGTGTATAACCTTCACCGAAAATACGGTTTTTCATGGGACAATGGCTACTCGAGGAAGGTTTCTGTAGGCAAGCCCACTATTTATCTCTTACATAGATATTTACATTTTATAACTGGTATTAATGAAGTTATGATGAGTAGAAATATTTGATATATTGATGGCATGTCACTCTGGTTGATACTTTTGATAACAGAGTCAGGAATTAAAAATAATTTGATAGCTGAAATAGTGGGCTGAATTATTAGCAAGTAATGTAATAAAAACAAATGTAAGATTCTCTGCTTGGCTCCAAACAGTGAACTCCACTAGTTAAATATGTGAGGAGCCATGACTTAGTAGAAGCAGAAATGAAAGCAAGAGTTGGCATTTAAATTTAATTGTAAGATCAGTATTACCAACTTTCTTTACTTCCCTGTCTCTCTCTTGTTATGGCGGGCCTTGAGTGAGAGGTTGTATGAACCTCTACGGGCCTGTTTTCATTTGTGTGGTAAAATAGCTCATAGCTATTTATATAAAGTGCTTTCTGTCCCAAGACCTGTGTGCTGTTTGGATAAATGAGGCACAGTTGCTTCTCAATGTGTTTTCCTAGCACTGAGTAATTAAAGAAGAAAGTTTAAAGGATCTTCATGGAAATACAATTCAGAAAACTCTGGTTCTTGTGCCAGTGGTTCTCAAACGTGAGTGCGCATCAGAATCACCTGTAGGATTCATCAAAACAGTGGGTCCCACCCTCAGAGTTTTTGATTCAGAAAGTCAGGAATGGGACCCAAGAATTTGCATTTCTAATGAGTTCCAGGAAAGATGGTGCTGCTGGCCTGGGACCTCACTTTGCAAACCTCTGCTACGGACCATAAAGTTCATGTCACAGAGTTCCTGTCCTAACTATAAAAGTCTATGACCAAGACAAATTTAGACCCACACTCAGAAAAGATAGAATATACTGGTCGTGTCTATTACACTCATGTGGGGTCAGACTTATGTCCATTTAGGGCAAGGATAGATGGGGAGGGAGCTTGGTCCATCCCATTTGGTCCATCAAGTTCTGTGGCTCTTCATTGATTCCTCTGAGTGTTCACCTTTGAAGCCCATGGAAACACAGTGCCAGGAGCAGAGATGCCCCTACAGCAGGGCCTCCATGCCACCACCTGCCCTCAGCATGGCATCACCATATCCACCATTTCCAACCTGGGGCCACAGCATGGGGTTCAGCTTCTTGTCAAGATCTCATGTGTCACTAAATAGCTGGCAATGCGGAGTTCTCCATTCTGTTTTGTGAAAATAAAAATAACTGGCATGAAACTTGATAGGATGGCCAAACTCATTGTTATGTTGCTTTCCTTTTTTTTTTTTTTGAGCAGCTATAATACAAGCCATGAGTCATGCAATGGTGCCAGCCTCAGAGATATCGAGACCTATTTATATAAATATTCACAATCGTGTTTCCAAAGCCATTTCCTCATTTCCCTTTGTTGCTGTTTTTCTTTTCACTGGTGGTCAGATGAAGCAGTCTTAAATTGAGGATATTTATACACACAGAGAGAGAGAGAAAGAAAGAGAACCTAGAAGAATTATAAATTTCATGAGAACAGGGTCAGCATCTATTTTCCCAGCAATCTATTAGTAACCCCATTACAGCACCTAAGACATAGTAGATGCACACAATTTGTGACTGACTGAATGAGTAACTGTATATATCTTTGCCAGCCAGTGATCTTGGAGGTTACCAGTTGATCCTTCACATCACATCCCTGAACATGAAGCAACTTTGTTTTGCTGTGAATCAAATGCAGATGATTCTGAGTCAAACTTCAACAATATCTACTCATTTCCTTCTAAAGCTATTTTTTAGCAAAGACAGTATTTTGATTGTTGATAGGTTTAATGTTGTTTATCCATTGATCATATCTACCACATTTATTTTTAAATGTTTTAAAATAGTTTATTAAAGTCCAATTGCACAAAGGTAAATATATTAAAAAGACATAAACTATAATACAGAAGAACAATAATGGAATTTAATTATTACAATTTAGTACCAAATTGGGCTTTGAGTTTCCATAGAAAAAATATAGAAAAATATAACCATAGAAAAAATGAAAATGTGTTGGCTTAAATAGTTCTCATTGTTTGATTAAAACATGCCAATTAACGGGAAGAGAAAAATTTTCCCTTTGGCATTTATTTCTGGTAGCCACATATCTTAAGAGGTTTACTGAAAAGAGCTCTGAGTTACACAAGAAATAGCTTTTTCAGCAGCTATTTTGCCAGAGGTGCGAAAACATTCTGCGCCTGGTTACTTTGTGCATTTTAGCTCAGCAAAGACATGAAAAGGGATCATGGCAAGGTGACTGCATCCCACCGAGAGCTAAGCTTCTGGTGGTGGGACTTGATTCAGGAAGAGAACTCAGGGAACTGAGAGGATTAAATGATCAATGCTTCTTTCAGATTAGCCCTCTCAAATATCAATGGTCCCCACCAGCCTTAGAGGAGATAATGAGGGAATTTTAATATTGAGCGATCTACAGAGTATCTGAAGTTTGGAAAGTCTGTGAAGTTGGAAAGATGACAATTTCAACATCATACGGTCTGTATCAGCGGTGGGCTTCTGTGAGGGCACCACTGTCCAAAGCCCAAGACACTGCGATGGTGGGGACACGTGAAATAACATGAATTATTGTGTATCCTTTCTTCTAATCCTCACCAGAGGATATGTTTATTGATTTTAGAGAGAGAGAGAAACATCTATTGGGTTGCCTCCTGTACGTGTCCCCGGGAATTGAACCCTTAACCTCTTCGGTGTGTGGGACAATGCTCCAACCAACTGATCATGCAGCCAAGGCAGGTAGGCTCCTTAAGAAGAGACAAAGATGTGAGTGCAAGTTCTTTATTAAGGAGGTGCAGCATCACCAGAAATGGACAGGAGACCATGAGAACGGTAGACAAGCAATGCAGGGTACAATATTAAGCTGTGATAGGTAACTAAAGTTTAATCCTGTAAGAAAACTCTGGAAACAATGTAGAAGACATGTCTCAGAATTATCCCACCTGAGGAAAGAGGGAAAAGGGACACTGATACATCAATTCCCTTTGAGTGTTTTCACTCCAGCTCCCTTGGTAGAGGGCTACTCCCATGGAAAGGGTGTTAATTCCAGGGCACCTCCCACCAGAGGGGTTTCAGGACTGCCACACACACAGGCAGAAGGGTCTTCTGTGGTTCTGGGGAAGTCCTCAGACACAGAGCTGGAAGTGGTCTGAGCACTGGGAGATGGGTGGGGTCTGGAATTTGGATAGGACACTGGCAGCTCCCTCTCTGGTGTGAAAGGACTGTACAAAGCGGTGCTTCAGTTCTCTATCAGAATCACAGCGATCTGTCTCTATTTTTTTCACTTCAAGTAGAAAGTCTCACCACAGTCTCTGTGTTTTTTCAACACCTCCCCACACTTGCTAATCTCCTTATTTACCAAAGAGAATGTAGCTGTCAAGATCATTATTTTTTGCAAGCACCATTATCTAGTTAAGAATGTCCTAACATTGTTTTTTTTTTCTCCCACTGGGATTTATCTGTAAATGTACCTTCCATTAACATAAGACCATATTGCTTTTCTATCTATAGCAGTAATGTGGTTTCCTTTTTAAATAAATGTATTTAAGTAAAAGATAAAAGTAAATGTACAGAAATAAATTAATGACATTAAAATATATATCTAGCCTGGCCAGCATGGCTTGGGGTTGAGTGTTTACCTATGAACCAGGAGGTCAGGGTTTGATTCCTAATCAGGGTACATGTCTGGGTTGCAGGCTTGATCCCCAGTAGGGCATGCAGGAGGTAGCTGGTCAATGATTCTCTCTCATCATGGATGTTTCTCTCTCTCCCTTTTCTTCCTCTATGATATCTATATCTATATCTATATCTATATCTATATCTATATCTATATCTATATCTATATCTATCTATATTGATACCTATATCTATCTATATATAGTGATATGCTGGTATATGTTTGACAGCTGGGTCTCTGGAAAATATCCATAATTCATAGCATTTTCCTATTTCTGGGGTGTAAATACTTCCATCAAGTCAGAAATAGCTACCAACTTGGGAAGAGTGTGCACTCCTGGTTCTCAAAAGCCAGAATAAGCCAGCTCCATCGCATCACTGGGTGCCACCCAAAGATAACCAGTCTCATAAAAGTCATGTGCCAGTCACAAAAATCTCCATGGGTAAAATGAGGGGGCAAAACTTCTTGTATTTTCTTCCAAATGTTCAAAAACTCTGGTAGGTAGGTGAGTTATAGGAGTGGCAGCTGACAGAACAGTAACAGTTACTCATATACCGAAACCAATATTCAGGTGAGATCCCTGAGTATATACACCTTCAAGTCCAGAATTGATGCTATAAAAAGGTAGGAATCTATGAAAAGGTAGAAATGAAACATAAAAGTCAGTCTCCTCCATGGTTGTGGCTGTTTCCTGTTCCTCCAGAATGAATGTTTTTAAGAAGCACTTTCTTCTCCCAGGTCCCCATTAGCTGCCCCAGGTCCCAGAATCTCTGAATTTTTAAAATCTATTTCTCAAATTCTCTTTGTTATTGGTATTTTTGGTAACATTTATGGGTCCTTGGTTTGTGTGTTTGTTTGTTTGTTTTCCCCCCTATACGTTAGATGCTATGCCTAAAATTTAGAAATGAAGATCTCAGTAAAAATGCTGGTCAGTCACATATCTATGTTGCCTTGAGCAGATTTCCCCCTGATGAATCAGTTTTTACACCTGTAAACTGGAGAAGGCAAAATTAGCCAACTCGTGGAGTAATGATGAGACTAGAATGAGCTAAGGTACATATTTTAATAGTTATAATTGTGGTTATTATTGTCATTACTACTTAACCTCATAGATTTATTTGTGTTTTGCAATCAGTTTAGTGCCCTGTTCCATAGTTTCTTCTTTAAATTCCAGATTAGACCGAGGTGGGGTCGGCAAAGCAGAGAGAGCTGGATTCTTCTTATTTGCTTCACCTGAGCTGTCTCCTACTTGACACATCTCCTGAGATGTTTGCAGAAAACTAATCAGCATCTACGTTTGTTTCCTAATTTTCTTTTGCTCGAACATACCATGGCACTTGATTAGCAATCAGCGCTGTGTTGGCAGTCGTCTACAAGCCCCATTCCTCCTAATCAGGGATGGAGGAAGCGAATGCTGCTGTTGAAAGGGAACCCTTTTTTGAGCTCTTGTCCCTTGACTCCTAATTGTTGTATTTCTCAAACTCAACCCAGCTGCAAGCTTTATTAGGGAAACATTTATTCAGATAACAAGCCTGGGGTATGAAAGACAAGTAATTATTTTGCCGATGCATTTGAATGGATGCATGTTATAGCGCAACTCATCTCTCAAATGGAGAAGGTACACATTAGGGCTGAAATGTTGCTTTGTAGTTGGACAATACACTAAGCGTATGACTGGGAGCTCCTGGCAAATGATAGAAAAATGGACAAATGAAAAGATACCAGCAAAATAAGGGTAAAAAAGTAATCAAAACTCTGAAAGCTGACCAGGGCGAACAAAATGCCAAAATTTTATTTATGAACATGTTCATCCATTTATTCATTCATTCACTCACTTTCCATCAAATATTTTTGAGTTTCTATTATATACCTTGCTCTCAAAGGGCTTAATGGAGGAGGAACAATGAAATAATGGAACTCATGTCACTGGGGATCTCCCATCTATGAAATCTAAGTGACATTGGTGTAAGCCTCAACTCCATGCCTTGGGAATGTTCACAGATATCTGAGAAATGTTTGGAATTTCAGGAGGCTCGCATACCAATGTTCACCTTTAGCTCAAACATCATGCTTCTGCTTATTTAGTTGTTTTGCCTCATCATCCTCTTCATATTCCACAATTCATATGTAGAAGATAGCCCCTTCCTTTACTTTCAGAAAAATTTGAATAAAGCCTGTGTGGTTACCATGTTATTGAAATTCTGGAAAGTTATATTTGGAGATTGTATCAACTCCCAATGGAGTATTAAACATGACTATTCTTAAGTGTACTTTAGGCACCAGACACATTTTCTTTAGCTGTTTACACCCAGCTCTTTATTTCTCACATCTCACAGTTTTCTTTTCCTACTTTCCTTCCCATCTTTCCTTCCTTTAATTCTCTCCTTCATTTAATTAATGCTGGGCCTGTTACATGCTATGAACATATTCTCTGTTCCTGCTCCTCACCAAGTTCCAGTCTCAGCTACTCAAGATGCTGTCCAGAATAAAAGAGTCTTTCCACATAAAATAAATTTTCCTTAATGATAACTTAAGGAGTTCTCTTGTTGTTTCCAAGTTTTTATTTTATTGTGTTTATTTTTTATTGTGGTGACATTGGCTAATATAGGTTACAAGTGTATATTTTTATGATCTGTATATTGCATTGTGTGCCCACCACTCAAAGTCAAATAATCTTCTGTCACCATATATTTGGCCCCCTTTACCCTTTACTATCTCCCCTTCCTTCTGGAAACCACCATACTGTTGTCTGTATCTATGAGTTTCAGTTTTATATCACACATATGAGTGAAATCATATGGTTCTTAGCTTTTTCTAACTGACTTATCTCAATTAGCATGGCCCAGTAATCTTTCTACGTACCTACCCAAAAAATTCAAAAACATTTATTTGCAAAAATATATGCACTCCTATGTTCATTGCAGCATTATTCACAGTGGCCAAGGCAAGGAGACAACCTTAGAGGGTTGGTTAAAGATGTGGTACATATATACTATGGAGTACTACTCAGTCATAAGAAAGGTTAAATACTGCCATTTGCGACAACATGGGTGGATCTTAAGAATATTATGCTAAGGAGTCCTTTGTATATTCTGAATTTAAGTCTTTGTAAAATGTGTGCATCATGAGTCTGATCTCTTAGACTGTGGCTTGTCTGTTACTTTATTATAGGTGTTTTTGATAAACAGATATTCTCTATTAAATTGTATGTTTACTTATTGCTTTCCGTGTCTTGTTTAAGAAATATTTGCATGCCCCAGGGTCATGAACGTTTTCTATTATGTCTTCTAAAACCCTGATTTTCTTTAGTTTTATTATTAATTTTCACCTAAAATTAATTTCTGTATAGTATAAGGTAGGGTTCAAGATTGATTTCCCCCAGTTGCTCCAGTACCATTTATTGAGAGACCATGCTTTGCCCCCCCCCCCCCCACTGAATTATAGCAATCTCTTTGTCATAAATCAAATGGCCACATATATGTGGTTTATTTCTGCATGTTCTGTTACCTGGCTTTTATATCTATCCTTGTTACAGGACAAGGATGGTAATTTTTAATCATTTTCCCTTTTACTAGTCATTTAAAACTAGAGGCCCAATGCATGATATTCATGCAAGGGGCTCGGCCCTCGCAGCCGCGGTGGCTTGCCCCAGCCCTCGCAGCCGTGACAGTTTGCCTGGGCCCTCACAGCCATGGCTTTGTCCGGAAGGTCGTCCAGAAGGTTGTCCGGAAGGATGTCTGGAAAAATGTCCAGAAGGTTGTTCAGCTATTCGGTCTAATTAGCATATTATGCTTTTATTATCATAGAGATACCCCATGCTAAGTGCTCTAATAGTAGAAATACTGGCTATAACACATGCCAGAGGACCACCTATAGTGGCCAGAAATGGCTTTCCCAGTGGATACGTCATTTAGGTTGAGAAGCTCATCATAGGTTTGCACTCCAGGGCATTCTCACTGGCGGTTTTCTCACTGTGTGATGGGTGCAGCGATTTGGTTGATGTAGCCCATGTTGTATATGCACTGGCCTGGGCAATGCCAATAAAACAAGGAGGATACACAGGTAGAGGTAAGATGACTTCATGCTAAGGGCCTGAAACTGTAGCTCGGAGAGAATATGTGATTTGCCAAAGGTCACTGAGCTGGTGAGCTATGATGTCCTGACTGGACTTGGGTTTCCCAGGAGATCCATCTTCTTCCCATGATAGCACATTCCCTCTGGTCAGATGCCCAAGTCACTGAGCTGGAGTGCAGTGATCCCTAAATTTTCACTCAGTTCTTCCATTCAGTTCTGAAGTCTATGCTCTACCCAGTATCCTTGATTGTGTCCCTAGAAAAACGGAATTATTTGTATGCCAAAGAAAGAATGAGTTAATTGGTTCTCATTTTAATATAACTCTGCTCTAACATTATCAATATGTGTGTAAAATACCTTATGGTGCAAGACTAATTGCACTTTTGAATTATATACATTTAATTACCTATTTGATTTGATAGTGTAGCATTTAGAATTATTGTCATTTCCCACTTACTGATCTTCTGTTCTTACATTCTAATTGTCTGTGTTGCAGACTCCTTTCTTATGCATAGGAAATATTTCTTTTTTTTCACATGAATGTATATATTGCTTTAGTGGCCGGAGCCAGATGATGGTATAGAACAGATCCATTTTTATAATATACCCTTTTCAGAATAGACTACCTAAAGTATAATTTTGTCAGAATGATTGAAATGTTTGTGAAAGATTTTGTCTTTTTGTATATAAAACTAAGTATCCAATAGTGAAAGTGTATAAGACTTAAATGGAAAAAATTATGATACAAATGTATAATTATTAGCATAAGATTCTAAAAACATTTTCTGGGTGAAGTAGGCAGTCCCCTCCTTCTATTTGAGGCTCTGACTGGTGGCTTGGCTATTATCAGACTATGTATGTTTGATGTAGTATCTGTGGGTATAACTCCAAGCTTCTATCAAGTCAATCAAATATTTATTGAGCTCTTATGATGTCCAGGACACTTTGGGAAACAAAGAAATATAAGCCTGCTCTCACCCTTAAGGCTATATCAATTGAGATACAATTTAGATGCTAGAATCAATTACACAGATGCCTCTAAATTCAGTCTCTGGAGGCTTTGGTGTAAACAAGACAAAATGTGCTAATAATGAACCAAGTTTCCTTTGTCAAGTGATGCGTCTTCCGCATCATGGAGGTAATCTCACATTTCCTTGCATCCTCTGCAATGATCAGCTTCACCTAATTCCACAGTCTACTGAGAAGGAGGGTTCAGGCAGTATTGCCAGTCTCTGCATCCTATTCATGTCCTGCTTCCACTGCTGTGAAGCACTTAAATAGCCCTTTAAAAGCTCACACCCCTCGAGATGACTTTATTTCTCTTGATCTCTAGCCTTAGGAAATGACCCAATTCATTACTCAGCTATTATTTACTTCGTTACTGTCATAAGAGATCAGGAGGAACAGCTTACCAGGGCTGAGAGTTGGTGACAGACCTCACCTCTTTTTGTCCAGCAGAAAGAGCAAGCTGCGGAAGGGCCCTAAACGGAAATCCTCCTCTGGGACATGGTCTTATTACAGTCTTCAGTCCTGGGCTTCTGCTGGGTGGCTTGCAGAGGGCTGGCCTAACCTGCTGCACAGAGGATCGCTGCCCCACGTGGTCACCAATACTCCGTGTTTTCAGTGAGCCTGGTAGACTCCATGAAATTGCTGTTCTCTTAACAGGACATAGCAAGCAGACGGAAAAGTTTATCAAGAGATAATGCACCAGGGAGCTGCTTCCTCTAGATTGGGTGGGGGTGGGGTATTACTTTCCAGGGGACATTTGGCAATGTCTGGAGACAGTTTTTGTTTTCATAGTGGGGGAGTAGCCACTGGCATCTAGTGGCAGAGACCAGGGATGCTGCTAACATCCTGCAATATACAGGACAGCCCCTGCCCCTCCTCCCAAAGGAATATCTGGCCCAATGCCGGGGTTCTTGCCCCAGCATCAAGAAGGGTTCAGGAATCTGGGAAAGTATGTGTGTAGATTAAATAGGAATCCGGAGACTAATAAAGAGTCCGGAGACGAAATATAATTTTGAAAGGCATTGGGGGTCAGAGGAGCTTAGCTAAAGGAGCTAAGATCCAAAATCTTAAGTCTAAGGTCTTAGGTTCTCTCCTCGTCCCCAGTACCCCATGCTTTTTATTAACACAACTTGTCCTGAGGCGAGGCAGAGATATACACTTCAAAGGGTCAGGGTTTAGTACAGAGTCCATTGTCAGAATGGGGGAATTAGCCTAGGGCTGTTCAGGTGTTTGGCCAGTAGGAGGCAATAACATGTAGATTAAGATGCCTTTTAGCTGTCTGGCAGCCACAATCAGTTTCCTATTCAGGTTTGGGGAAATGCCTTTAGCCATTCCCAACAAGTGGCTACATGTGTGACTCAACCCTGTTGAGTCCCCAAGTCTCATCAACCTTTTGATGAAACTCTTGAAATTATGACATGCTGGAATTGGTCACCGGCAGCCCAAAATGTCAACAGCGCTGCTGTTGAGAAACCCTGTCCCTTACTGTCCCCTTCTAAAGCGACACATATCATGCCCCTCTGAATTTGTTTTTAACCAATTAGTGAGATACAGAAGCATAGATAGCTCTATCATTTATTACTATTTATTTATTCATCCCCTACTTCATTTCACGAAATACTGTATTAAGCAGTTTATACAAAGCACATTCAATAAAGTAGTTAAAATTACATCTAAACAAAATACATGGGAAAAATATAAATTAAAGTCAATAGTATTGACTATAGAGAATATATGACACTGGTAATCTGACAATCATGATTTATAAAGTTGCTTCAACTTTCACTGAGCTTCCTGGTAGCTAAAACAAAAAAAGGAAAACAGTCATCATATTTTGGTTTTTGTTGTCTATGAGGAAAAAACACATTAAGCAGAGCTTTCAGTATTTCAAAGACATCTCACTTGGAACTTAATATAGATCAGGGATAACAAATATTTTCCTATTAAGGGAAAAATAGCAAATTATTTTTGGACTTCCAATCACAGATGATATGTAAACAAATGGATATGACTGTGTTCTAATAAAACTTTATTTACAAAAACAAGCTCTGGGCCATGGTTTGCAGATCCTCAGTGTAGAGCTCAGCAACACCCCTAGGTTAGTGGAAATAGGCTTTAAGATAATGCTTTATAGTCAATGGAGGAGAAACTGAGAGCATCACCCTATGGGATGTGAAGTAATTTTCTGCACCATTCACAATTATAAGGATGGAAGAACTATAACAACAACGGACAGCCTCTTCCGACTTTTTACTGTGATATATCTCAAGGGTTTTGCAATTCTTTATTTGTTTTCATTTAGTTTTACTTGGGCCAGACCCCTCCTTTTTTGCTGTGGATTTACACCTGTGTAATAAAAACCCCTCTCCTCTGATAAGTCTCACTTGCAAAGAAAGAAAGATGCACTTTGCTCCTTCCATCTTGCTGAATGTTTAAAAGTTACGGAGGTAAGGCTTTGTGACAAGGAAAAGTATTATTATCCTCTAAATATTTCTGAAAATTTGGGCAGATGGACGGCAGTGGTAAGTGGCTATAATGAAATAGCTTATCTTCAGACTCGGCCTCCGAGCCCTTTCTCAGGGATAGTCTCAGTTGCTTTGGTGGCCTCGGCTTGGCTGTCACCTCCTCTGTGAAGGTTTCTATGGTTCTTGAAGGAAATAATCTTCCCCTTTGGCCTTTCCTAGAGATTTGTACTTCCAGCTTTTATAGCACTTTTCCTGGTATCTTGCAGCTTCTCTTTCCAACAATAGATTGAACTCCTTGAAGGAAGAGTAATCTTTCTGGCCTTCTACTGCCCCCGCCCCCATATTTGTTGAAACATCTAGTAAAAAGTAGACACCCATAACTATTTGCTGAGTAAGTGAGTGAATAAAAATGGAGGGACACATGGAGGGCTGCATGAATGGATGGAGAGAGGGATGGAGGGATAGACTGCTAGAATAATGGGTAGAAGGATATCAGTAGTTTCTCAAAAATGTAAGTTCAAACATAAGTAGCAGTATTACTCGTAAAATATTTCATTGAAACTCAGGCACTCTGACTAAAATTGTCCTATCTCCTCATATAAAATTAATCTTAATAATGGTTCAATAACAAAACAAAATCTCAAGTCAACATATCTGATTTATATTTCAGTAACATGAAATACACATGTTTAAAAATTCATTGAAAGTCAAAATGATTTATATATATAATCACTAGAGTGAAGTTCAAAATGTTCTAAGCAGAATCAACATTTAGAATATGTTGAAATATATATATATATATATATATATATATATATATATATATGCTATAATAGGTTATATAAAAACAATTGAATTATTGCTAATAACACTAGACCAAAGTATAAGTATATACAGTACATATGTTAAAATATATCAAATGTTATAAGAAAGCTTAAGGCTGTCTCTTTTCTTTATTCCTAACTCTGATTACTATCACTGGTAGCTGGCTGATATCAACAATATCAGAGTTTGTATTTTAACTTTATATTTACCCTTGTAAGGATCTGTAACTCCTCAACTAGAGTCAGTGGTTATTCCTACTTCCTGTTTGGATGTCACATGTGTCAATCTGTATTTTGTATTTCTCCAGCTCTCTTTCCTCCTGTTGGCTATATTCACTCTACTTTTCTAACTACTTCTATTTCCCACCCACAGAAAAGTGATCAAGAGTAGTTGCAGACTTGGTATTTTTTTATAATCCTGGAAATACTAGATCAGAAAATCAGATATTATCCATGCCTGTGTCTTTTGTAAAAAAATATTCTTCTTTTAAATGTTTCTATTGGTTAAGAGAGAGAGGGAGAGGGGGTAGAGGGAGAACAGGTGGGGGAGGGGAGAGAGAGAGAGAGAGAGGGAGAGAGAGATAGATAGATAGAGAGAGAGAGAGAGAGAGAGAGAGAGAGAGAGAGAGACATTGTTGGGCTGCCTCCCTCAACCTGAGTTATGTGTCCTGACCAGGTATCAGGGTTGCATGGGATAATGCTCAACCAATTGAGTCACATTGGCCAGGGCTCCATGCCTGTGTCTTGACTAAAATAGTTACCTTATAGTGTCTCAGTTTTCACATGTGTCTATTATGTGTGATTGTGACACATCTACCTCAATTAATAAGAATGTTACAAACTAAGTAAAATTTTACAAAGATACATGATAACAGAACTTCTCTTTTTTCAAGGATGAAACTTACCAAATTCAAAATTACTTTGGCTATAAAATTTCAAAATCCATAACCAAATAGTCTATATGGATTTATTCAAATATTAAACCTGTGGATTGGAGGTGTGAAGACTTTTGCAATCTACCAAAAGTTATTTTGGCACCATCTTCTCAGACTTAAGAGTTCATTTTCTATATTTCCAATGAGAATCAATTCCTCAAATGGAATTTTATTATGAACTGCTAAAAATAGTAGTTAAAATGGAAACACTGACAAGAATGGGTGTCACATGGCAGTAATGAATTCATGATGGGTAGTTGGAAGTGTATAACATTTTAAGTGCCTCATCACTATGAATTCATTTGGCATTTATTGTTATAGAAATGACCATATTGAATTCATTTGGCATTCATATGGGCTTCACATGTATTTATGGAGATAGAACATGGTAATTTAACATTTACTGTACTAAGCAGTATTTAATGGACATTGAAAGACATTGTCATACAATGCTTAATAAAGCCAGTACCTCTAAAGTTAATCTTCTAGCAAAACAAAGAAATTAGAAACCATTTTGATTCCCCAAGCACATGAGCAAATTATTTGGATATGCCAAAATTATGTATTTACTCCTTCAAATCTTCTTTCTTAATTTTTATGCCAGAAGGTTGACTCTAGGACCAAGACAATGAAACAGATGTTCAGTTTAGACTCTTTATATTCTAAACTTGTCTGGAAATACTTAATCTTAGTCTAAAAATATTAAGGAAGATTTTCTTGAGACATCAGCAGTAAATTTGACACATGGCATATATTCAATAAACTTATCTTTTTTCCCTGTTAGAGTTCAGTGTGCTCCCTTTAATAGTCCCAAGGGTAAATATTTGTTTAATCCTTGCAGAAAAATTATTTTTAGACCAAACAAATCATTATTTGTGAACAACTAAATGATCAAGTCATGAGGATCTTTGTTGGAAAGTGAAGGAAGATTTCTTCACCAAGTATGATGGCAATGTGTGTGTTTTTTTTCTTCCAAGAACAGAGTTTAAAGACAAAGTTTTCATTAGTCACTTTCAACGACGTTGGTGAGGATGCTCTGCCCCTCCTGGAATTTTCTCAGTCATCTTCTTTAATCCACTCAAGTAACCTTTATTAAAAAATTACCAAAGGTGCCAAAATAACTAATCCTCATGGCTTAAATCAGACCAGTGTTCAACTATGATTGTAGAGTACTGCGTATTTTAACATAAACTTACTGAAAATATTTTAATGAGGACTGGAAATAGAGAGAAAAAGTATTCCATATATCTTATCTCTAGACTTTCTTTAAGTAATTAATGTCACTTTCAGTATTACCAATATTACTGTAAGAGATTCGGTTAATATGAATTTCTTTCAACTCTACATTGTTAGAGAGTCTACAAATTGCTATCACATTACCCCAAGTAATCCTTTTCTATGACCCAGAGCAAGATTTTGAGAGAGGGGGTGTATGAGTTTCCTAGGGCTGCCATAACAAAGTACCACAAATTGGGTGACAAACAGCAGTAATTTATTTTCTCCGAGTTCTAGATGCTGAGAGTTCTATACTAATATGTTGACAGGGCCATGCTTCCTCCAGATCCTTCAGGGGAGGATCTGAGCTTTTCTCTTCCAGGTTCTGGGAGCCCCAGATGTTCCTTGGCTGTGGTTGAGCTACTCTGTTCTCTGCCTTCACTTCACATGGCGTTTTCTTTGTGTGTCTGTGTCTTCACAGGGAATTCTCTTCTTAGAAGGATATCAGCCATACTAGATTAGGGTCCATTAAAATGACCTCACTTAGCTATATGACATTTCCAAAAAAGATTGCATTCACGGGAATCAGGGATTAGCACTTCAACACATCTTTTGGAGGGGATACAATTTAACTCATAACAGAAAATCTCCTGCCAATTCTTAGTAGGGTTAATACTTCAATGCATGCATTTATTTTTATAATTGTCTCTTCTTTAATGGGAGATGAGAGAAACTTGGATGTGAGAACAAAATATCTATTAGCTGCCTCCTGCACACCCCTACCTATGATCAAAACCCTGGCATGTGCCCAGACAGGAATCAAATCAGCAACTTTTGGTGCACAAGACAATGCCCAACCAACTGAGCCACACTGGTCAGGGCCCAAGTTTTCCCTTTTTAAAAGGACTGCAGTTGCCCTAGCCAGTGTGGCTCAATGGATAGAGTGTTGGCCTGCAGACTGAAGATTGCAGGTTCAATTCCGGTCAAGGGCAAATGCCTGGGTTACTGGCTCCCCAGTAGGGGGCGTGCAGAAGGCAGCCAATCAATGATTCTCTCTCATCATTAATGTTTCTATCTCTCTCTCTGTCCCTCTCCCTTCCTCTCTGAAATCTATGACAGTGGGATAGTGGTATGTGCATGGGATCAAGGGAGGGACTGACTCATAAAGGAAGGAAACAGAAACACATCTGGGTGCTGCCATTTGATAACCTAGAGTCAATTGGGGACATGCTTTAGCTTGGGGTCACCCATGACCATGTTTTCTGAATTTTACATCTCTGAGGACAATTTTATTGGTCCATTTTAGTTCAGGTACCTTTCCTTGCATCAATCACCTGTGGCCAGGCCAGGTGAGGGTACAGGACAAAATAGCTATGTTTGGTGTGTGTGTGTGTGTGTGTGTGTGTGTGCACGCACAGGAATCTTGTCCTAGAGTGTGTGAGACTATGTACTGGAATCACTGTGAGACTACGTACTGGCAACAGGGTATCTCCTTCCTCTGCTTCCCTGACCCCTTCCAAGTCTCTGTGCTCCCAAAGAAGGGATGGCTTTTCCTTGTTTCAACAAATATTAATTGACCTCATAAGATGTGCCCCACCTTGTGCTGTAGGTGTAGACATGGGCATGGTCGCTATCATTTAGCCATGTACACTGGTTAAACTGAAGTAGGACAGATCTTTCCATTTCCACCCAAGCCTAGGGCATAGCTCACCATGAAAGTACTGGGTCTCTAACAAGCAGCACCAAAAGTGACCACATTCACTTTTCTGAGACTAGAGCACTGCACAAGCTCAGTCCATGGCAGTCAGTCTCATTGTGTCAAGATGCCCAGCTCCCCACATACAAAATCTCAGAACTCTCCTGTGCTTCCCTAGACAGTCACAGGCCTGACCACAGGGCGGGGAGGCCCAGAGGATTCCAGAGAGAGGATCCATCCATCACTGATCCACACGTTCTCTGGTGTCCATGACTGTCTTCCCAGTGGAGAGTTTGGTGAATATTCAAGGACATAAAGGACATAATTCCTCTTGCTGGTACAGCTATCAGATGCCCATGGGACCTGGGGGGCTCAGTGTGTCTTTATAAGTATTCCATTGTCTTCAGTGGAGCCACAGAGGTACCACAAAGAGGGCCATAAACATTGCATCTGTTTGTTTTTCATTTTTCTTTAGTGCAGGTTTTATAAGACTCCCTCCCAACAGGATCACAATCTCAACACATGCCACTTTGCTATACACTTCGTAAGAACATTGTGTTGAATTAAATGTACAACTACAGCATATTTTCTTGAAAGGAGTTTGGACAATGATAAATGCATAGAAATTTTCAGCACTTAGACAACCTGATTCTGTGCCCATCAAGTTGCTAGGGATTTGCTCTGAAGAATCGGTCTCTTGTAATCAGGGATCCCAGATACTGGCTGCGGATACTGTGAGGGTCGCCAAAGGAGGTGCACATGAGGCTGAAAGTGGTAAAGAATTATAAATGTATTAGTTCATATGGAAACCAGATGGGCTGAGCCCCAAATAGGCATCATCACCCAGGGACAGGAGAGATTTTAAAGGACTCTAAGTGGGCTTTTTCAGAGGATAATTCTCTGGGCGGGTCCAGATCCTGGGCAAGTCCAGAGAAGGAGGGGGAAGTTACTGGTCTTAGCAAATGGAATGTGATCTAAGTGAAAGGGAATGTCTATTGTGAAATGATCTAAAGATCAGTTTCTCAGGGAAGGGGATATTGATTCCATTATTTGATCAGACCTAACAGATACCTAGGAAAGGGTTCAAATGTCACATCTATTAATTTTATACCAAGTGAGCTTGGGAAGATTTCTTAATCTTACCAGCCTACTTAGTTTCCTCATCTGTAAAGGAATGGTTTTAAATTACTTTCCTAATGGTACTGTTGTGTTAAATGAGACGACATTTGGAAAGTAGTTAGCACCATGACTAACAAATAGTAACCTCTCAATGAGTGTTGGCTGCTGTTCATGCAGGTGATTTGCCCTCTGAACTGCAGTGATGGCTCTAATGTGAGTTCAGATCTCAAGCATATGGGAGAGCCAAGCAGAAAATGAACAGGGTTTTTCTATAGACACTTGAATATAATAACAGTAGCTAAGCAGTGTACTAAGTGTTTCCCATGGATCATATTATTTAGTTCTCATACCAACTCTGTGAATTTTATGTTATACTAGAGGCCGGATGCATGAAATTCTGCAGGAGTAGGCCTTCGCAGCCACAGCTGCCTAGATCCTTCCCTCGCAGCCCCGGCGGCTGCCTGGAGCTCACGGCTGCAGATGTGGCTTTGTCCGGAAGGACATCTGGTCTAATTAGCATATTATGCTTTTATTATTATAGATATCTATCTTACATATTGGGAATTCTCTTTGACCAGAGGTAGCACATTGGCACTTACAGAAACCCATGTGCTGTAAGATGCTGGCCTGCATGGACCACATCCATCTGGCTCTTTTGCTCTCCAGTTTGGAGTTAGGTTCTCTGGGTGTATCAGTGAGAGTCCTGGCAGAGAACAGATGACACAGTTAAACTAGTTAAATCGAAGAGAATGTAATAAAGTGACTATTAGCAAAGATACTGGCCAATGTATAGAGAAATCACAAAGGGTTGTTCAGCTTCCTGAGCCCAGAAATGGTGGGATATCATTATCACCACAAAAGTCATGGGGTAAAGAACGATGTGTGGCAAGGGCAGCCTGTGACAGGACTGTGGTCTGCAGGTGCGGGATGCAGCCAACATTCATGACCTTTGTCCCTCCTCCATCTCTGATCTCTCACTGGGGCTCTTCATCTGCTGAACTCAGCTTGAGAACTGAAGATAAGGCTTCGCAGGGAAATACCTAAGGAGAGAACAGGGTAGAGAAGGCAGAGTGAGTTCAGAGAGCCAAGCAAATGTACATAGCACATCTGCCTATAAGCAAAGTACCAGTAAGTACTGTGCTTATATAAGTATTTGCCTTAAGCAATGGAAAAATAGATATTCCCTTTGCTCTACTGTTGTAAACTGCTATTTCCTTCTTCCTTTTTCTCATATTATTTTCCTCATGGTCTGTGATCTCTAAATATTGCAGTGGAAAACTTGAAATGGTTCAGCATCTTAGAGAAATCCAGCCACTCTTAGATTTGAGACTATTTTATTGTGAAAGGTCAAGATAAAAAAAAAGCAAAACAATTACTAAAAATCCATTTATCCTTTATTTTTTCATCATATAAGGAAAGATTACTGCCACATATGGCCATAAACGTTTTATCGATGCCATTTTTATAACAAAAACAAGAATATTTCTTAATAGATTTTTGTTTATTAGATCATCAATTGCCAACCTGGGGTTCCTGGGTCTAAGGAGACCATGATGGTAGCAATGGAGGTTTGCACAATATCTTAAATATTTCAGAAAATCTAATAGAATCATACTTTAACAAATGATGAAGCTTCACGAACTAACAAAAACTTCAGGAGTCTTTGCTTTTGACTGAAATTGCATTAGCTCTGTGTAGTGACCCTAGTAATTTCATGCTGATAAAAGCTGATTGGCAGTTATATGTGTCTTTGATTAATAAAACATGGAGAGCATATGAATTATTACTTAATCCATGCAGTTTTCTAGATAAGGTTTTTGATAACCTAGAATCAATTGGGGAAAAATTAACTGGATGCTCAATAGTGAAATAATAAGCACATACTGGCTTCACATTTCTCATATATGTAGGGAGACCAAGGAGGCTTCTGGATGGGCCAAGATCTGATGAAAAATTCAAATTATTTTTTTTGTTTTCAATAATAATAATGGCAGTAATCATAATGGTGGTGATAGTTAACAATTATTAAGTGGCCAAGCACAGTGCTGAAATGCTCAATGTATAGTCTTATTTCGTCCTCCCAATAGTCCTAAGAAGAAGGCACTATAATTATCTCTTGTCTTAAGTTGAGTTTCCTCAGAACCAGACTCAAAAACAAGGGTTTGTGTATAGGTAGATGATTTGGGAGTTGATGCCAGGAGTGCTGGTAGGGAATGGAGAAGTGAGGGAAAGCAGAATAGGATACAGTAATGAACAGGTTGCCGCTGTGGGTAACTGGGGCTCAGTCCTCCTTGGTATGTCAGTTAGACACACAGAACACTGCTGTGTTACACCACATGACCAGTGAGGAAGATGGGGTATTGACGCACAAGTTCCTGTGTGTAATTGGTTGAGAGCTACTTCTAGGAGCACTGACTCCCAAGCACTTCAGGTTTGTGCAGCATGGGGGCCGAGCATGTTTCCATGGCTGAAGAAAGCCCCCAGCTGGAGAGACATAGAGTCTTGCAGAAGGAATGCTTTGGTGACACACAAGGATAGGAGCAGGTACAATAGCATCTGCTGAATTCCTGTCCTGCAGACCAAGAAGCCAAGACTTCATGAGTTGAAATTACTTGTCCAAAGTCACAGAGGACATGTGATGATGTGCCCTTTCATAGGCTTTTAGTGTTACCTATGACTAAAGCCTATCAATATGCAATAGTCTATTAAATGAAATCTTATTCTTGGGCTTTATTTCTTTCAACAGCCTTATTGAGCTACTAGAGGCCCAGCGCATGAAATTCGTGCGAGGGTACGGTCCCTAGGCCTGGCCTGCAATCAGGGCCATTTTCCTCGGCTGCCCACAGCCAGCCCCGCCCCCTGCCACCACCCAACCCCGGTTCCCCATTTGCCATCAGGTGACCGGAGCCTGATGGCCAGGGGGAAAGGGACTGAGAGGTCAGCCCTTCCTGCCTGCTCACTGGCCCCACCCCCGCCACAGGTTGCCCTCTGTATGTGGGGTGACCCATGGGGTGGGGGCCTTGGCCTGGCACCTCCCGCATCCCCCACCACCCACCCCCAGTTCCCCATTTGCCATCAGGTGATCGGAGCCTGCAGAGGGGGGGAGGGCAGAGGGGAGGGGAGGAGGAACTAAGAGGTTTGCTGTTCTGCCAGCTCCTGGCCCAGCTCCTGCCGCCACCCACTGCGGTTCCCCATTTGCCATTGGGCAATTGGAGCCTGCCAGCCTGGAAAGGGACCAAGAGGTGGTCAGTGCGCCTCATAATGACTGGTCGAGTGGTCATTCTGGTTGTTCCGCTGTCAGGGTCAATTTGCACATTACTCTTTTTATTATATAGGATGATTGACATAGCATACAGTTCACTCATTTAAAGTATATAATTCCATGGTTTTTAATATAGTCACAGAACTCTGCAACTATCACCCAATCAATTTTAGAACATTCTCCTCACCCTTAAAGAAACCCTGTGTCCATTAGTAGCCATGCCCCTTTTCCTCCATCCTACCCCCAGCCCCTAGAAACTAATAACCTACTTTCTGTCTCTATGGATTTGCCTCTTGACATTTCATAAAAAAAATACAATCATACAATATGTGATCTCTTTTGTTTGGTTTTCTTCACTTAGCATGATTTTTTAAAAGGTCAGCTTTATAATAGCACATATCAGTATTTTATTCCATTTTATGGCCAAATAATATTCTATTGCATGGATATACCATATTTTGTTTATCCATTTATAAATATATGGATACTTGAGTTGTTTCCACTTTTGGCTATTATGAATAATGTTGCTATGAAAATTTGTTTATAAGCTTTTATATAGACATATGTTTTCATTTCCTTTGGGTGTCTACCTAGATGTGGAGTTACTATGTTATATGGCAACTCTATTTTTAGTTTTCTGCAGAACTGCCAGACTCTTCTCCAGTGTGGTCCTGGAGTTTATTGATGACTTTATTCTGCTGTTCAACTGAGTAGGCTGCCTACCTTGCACTATTTGGGAAAGGATAAAAATCACTACCATGCACCTGCAGACACTGATTTCTAGAATTCCAAAAGCTTTCAAGAAGGGTATTATCAGTGCATTATCAGAGTTGACTTTAGTTGGTCCTGGACCTCAAGGCCTTCACTTCTTGCTTTTTACTTATACCTGATTTATACCTTAGCATCATCATTATTCATTTAGCGTTGTCTGGTTAACCCACTGGGTGTAGTGATGCATGCTTTCATCAAGAGTATTTCTGGCCTGCATTTTTTAAATAACTAGCATTTAAAGTATATATAGTGGTAGTTCATTAAACATGCATTTGTTTTTATTCTGCACCTGCTGTGAGCCAGGCGCTGTGTTAGGTGCTGGGAATACAGTGCAGGGACAAAAACAGACACAATTCAGTTAGAGAAAAATAAACTTAGAGAAGATGCACTGCTGAGTCATTGTTGGGGTCCTCTTCATAGCAAGCAGCTCCTGCATGCCTGTAATTCATCCCGAATCTGAGGCAAGCTCTGCTCAGAACAGCTGCATTGTCAGTTAATGCCGTTGTATAGCTAAGTATAAGCCACACAAGAAGAAATGGAAAACCTCTTCCCTATGAGGGTCGTGCAATTTATTTATTATTGGTTTATCTATTTATTTATTTATTGATCTTTTACAGAGAGGAGGGGAGAGGGGTAGAGAGTTAGATACATCGATGAGAGAGAAACATCGATGAGAGAGAAACATCGATCAGCCGCCTCCTGCACACTCCCTACCGGGGAGGCGCCCGCAACCAAGGTACATGCCCCTGAGTGGAATCGAACCTGGGACCCTTGAGTCCGCAGGCCTACGCTCTATCCACTGAGCCAAACCGGTTAGGGCAAGGGGGCGGAGGTGGGGGGGGGGGGGCTGTGCAATTTAAATAAAGTGAGAGAATACTTTTTGGAGTGTTTGCCACCTAGAATAATCAAAATAAATAAAATCTGTTGATGACTATGAGGACAGTGATAGATCATTGTAAAGCTCAGAAGTATCATGCCACTTCCTTATAGAACTCCTCTGTGGATATCCATTGCCCTCAGGTTCAAGTTCAAGTTCCTAACACGGGGGAACATACCTTTCATGACCTGGCACCTGATGGCCCCTCCAGTTTTAGTTGCACCACTCCCCCATGGACACTCTAAGTGGAGCTGAGGTAAACCAGACCTTGTACTGTCTCTAAAATGTGCCAGGTTCCTCTGCATTAGAGACTTTGCATAAGCTGGACCTTAGCAGTACTATTTCAACATCACGTGGCTCAGTGGATTTCCATTCTCTCCTTATATTCATTATGATGTGGATTCAGATGCCAGTGCAATGATCCCAAGTGGCCATGGCTTCGGTAAGATAGATGTGTATTTCTCTCTCAAGTGAGAGTCCAGGTATAAGCAGTCCTAGACTGGAGTGGTGGCCCCACTCTGTTACTTAGAGTTCTGGTGGAGAGAAGAGAGTCTGTCCAAAAGATGTATGTAAACCTGAATCTGTAAGACCTGGCTTCTCTCTTGTTTTTTGGCATCTTTGGAATGTTGCTTCGGCCCTCATGATCCCAGATGGCCCACATCCACCTCTCATCCCAGTCAGTGAGGAAAGGGGGGCAGGGAGGGCATATTCCTTTTCTCAGAATATTCTATGGAGAAGCTGCATCCACCTGTGCTGCTCATATCTCATTGGCCGTCAATTGGCCACACACTCATATTTTGCTACAAAGATCAGCAAATATTGGTCTTTCTTTGGGAATAAGTAACGATTTCTGGTGCAGTATTTTACGTAAAACTATTCTGGATAAATAAGTAAATTTTCTTTCCAGTCATGTGCAATCTTTACAGAGTTGTGGGCACTGTGTTTATATATATTTTTTTCCAACTGAACAGATTTTCTAGCCAGTGGTGTCAGATATTGGAACTCCAAGAGAGATAAAGACCACCAGAAGGTGGGCAGTAGCACTCCCATTTTACAAATGATGAAATAGAGCTCAGAAATGTTAACCACTTGTCTCGGTACACAGAATTGGTACATTTCCCCTGCTATCTTCTGAATGCATACCCTGTGCTGAACAAACGTGTAAGGGAAATATATCATAGTGGTTAAGAACATCAGCTTTGGGCCCAGAATAGTCTAGATTAATCACTTATTGATACTGTGATAAAACTTAAGTTCCTTTATCTTTTCTGAGCTTCATTTTCTTCCCAAGGTGTATATGCCATTAAGTGGGGACAATTGTGTGGAAAGTGCCTAGGAAAATACCTGACCCATTTAATAAATCATGGCTAATATTACCTACTATAAATTAAATTTGATGTTTTCTTAAACTTTGGTCACTATTGTTATCAGTAATTGGCCATGGTTGGGAGAACGGGATAGCCCAGGAAATGGGGTGCTTATACCTTTTGTGGATTGTCTGTTTTCTTTCATGAAGGAAGCAAGAGCAAAAGAAGCATTGTAAACAAAAATTTTTTTTATTTT